>NC_134955.1:1213510-1557976 GCF_965638725.1 Aptenodytes patagonicus | reverse complement strand
GCGGGAGCAAAGCGGGGAGGGCCGGGGACGCACCCACGTCGGCGGGGAAGGGTGGCTTCAGGCGCGGCTTGCCCTGCTTGCCCTCGATGGACTCGATCAGCGCCGTCTCCTCCCCGCAGATGTAGGCTCCGGCGCCCCTCACCACGAAGACGTCGAAGGCGTACCCCGAGCCGCAGGCGTCCCGCCCCAGCAGCCCGGCCTCGTAGGCCTCCCGGATGGCCACCTGCGGCGGGGAAGGAGCGGGTGGGTCTGGGGGCTCCCCTCCCCGCCGGCGGGGCTTCCCCCCCCCGCCACCGCCGCCGCTCACCTGCAGGTTGGAGGCCTCGTTGTAGAACTCGCCGCGGATGTAGATGTAGGCGGCGCGGGCGCCCATGGCGCGCCCCGCCACCAGGCAGCCCTCCACCAGCTTGTGGGGGTCGTGGCGCATGATCTCCCGGTCCTTACAGGTGCCCGGCTCCCCCTCGTCCGCGTTCACCACCAGGTACTTGGGCCTGGGGCGGGGGACGACAAAGCGCCGTTGGGGCCGGGCTCCCCGCGGGGAGGGGCCGCGGCGGCGGCGGCACCGGCTCCGGTCTCACCTGCCGTCTCGGCGGCTTGTTCATGAAGCTCCACTTGAGGCCGGTGGGGAAACCGGCGCCGCCGCGGCCCCGCAGCCCCGAGGCCTTGATCTCGCCGAGGATCCAGTCCACCCCTTGAGCAGGATCTCCTTCGTCTTGTACCAGTCGCCGCGGCGCAGGGCGCCCTGCAGCCTGCGGGCACGGCACGGCCGGTGGCACCCGGGACGGGACGGGACGGGACGGGCCGCACCGGGACCCCCCCCCCCCCCCCCCGCCGGCCCCGGTACTCGCCTCCAGTCGTGCCGCCCGTAGAGGTTGGTGAAGATCCGGTCCTCGTCCCGCAGTGACCCGAACTGCGTCTTCTTGGGCGCCGTCTGCGGGGAGACACGGACTCAGCACCGGTAACGCCGGTATCGGTTGCGGCGGGAACCGTCCCGGATCGCCCCGGCCCTCCCCCCGTCCCCGCTCACCGAGAAGGAGGAAGAGGAGGCGGCGGGCAGGCGCCGCAGCGCCAGCAGCTGCCGGGCGGCATGGCGGGGCGGGCACCGGCACCGGCACCGGGACCGGGACCGGGACCGGGACCACCGTCACCTTCAGGCGCCCCCGCAGCGTCGCTCCGGTGGTGACGTCAGCGGCCGGCGGCGCGGCGCAGCGGTGACGCCCGCGAGCGGGGCCGGGGCCGTAGCTGGAGGGGCGTGGTCACGCGACGAGGGGGCGTGGTCATGAGGCGTGGCGTGGCCGGGGGCGTGGCCAGGCCGGCGCCGCGCTGCCACGTGCCCCGTGCCCGGCCGCGGTCGGGTTTCGGGAGCCGAAACCGGAGGCCCCGGCGCATCCCCCCCCCCCCCTCCGACCCGCCCCCCCTCAGCACCCCGGGGGGCCGCCCCGCTCTGCCTCGGCCGCTCCCCCGTCTGGGACCACGTTCCCCCCCCTCCTCGCCCGCCGGCGGTGGCCTCGTCCCGGCGAGGAGCGGGGCCGGGGCGGGCGCCGGGCCCGGGGGATCCGTTTTCCCTCCCGCCTGGCCCCGGGGGCGGGGAGAGGGAGCCGGGGCCGGCGGCGAGCGGCGGGACGGGGCGGCGGGCGGCATGTTCTTCCTCTTCCGCGAGCCCCAGCGGCGGGGCACCGGCAGCCCCGCGCCCCCGCCTGCCCGGGCGCCTCCCGCCCCCGCGGCCCCGGCAAGCGGGGCGGCCGACGCCTCCGCCCGGCCCCGCGGCTCGGGGGGCAGGGGTGGCCCCGGCACCGCCGGCACCCGGGAGAGCCGGGGGGCGGCCCAGCCAAAGCGTCGCATCCCCCACGGAGCGTCGGTTGGCCGCCGAGGAGCCGGGGCCCCAGCCGCTCCCCGCTTTCGGCAGGTAACCGGCGGCAGGGGAAGAGGGCCGGGGTACGGCAGGGCCGGCGGGCGCCGGGGGGGCCCGAGTGCCCCCACGGGGAGGCTGGGGGGCCGGGAACAGCTGGGCGGCTCCCCACATCTGGAGCAGGGCGGCCGAGCGGGGAATAATCCGGGGGATTATGTGTGTGCGCGGGCGCGGCCCCCCCCCCCCCCCCCCCCGCCTGCCCTGCATATCCCCAGATATTCCATAAAAACCTCAAATCCCCGCGCAGCCACGGCCGCTATCGCACCCCCCCCCGGCCCCGGCCCCGGCCCTGGCCCCGGCCCCGGCTCGCCCCGGCCGGGCGGCAGCCCCCAGGACTGCGCCAGCCGGCCCCCCGGGGGCCAGGCATGCCCTGCGGCGCGGGGGGGGCCCCAGCCATGGGCAACTGCACCAAGACCCCCTGAGCGGAGGCTCCCCAAGGTAAGGCCGGCCCGTCCGTCCGTCCCCCCCCCCCCCCGGGTCGGGGAACCCCCCCCGCCCCCCTTGCCGCTGACGCCCGCTCTGCCCGCAGGATGGGAAGCCGCGCTCCGCCCCCCGGCCCCCGGCGCCGGGGACCCCGAGGAGGCGTCGGAGGCGGCGCAGTCTCCCCCGCTGCAGAGCTACTCGGTGCTGCAGGGGCTGGTGGGGCCGGCCTGCATCTTCCTGCGGCAGAGCATCGCCATCACCCAGCTGGTAGGCACCCGCCCCCTCCCCGCGCGCCCGCCGCACCGGGCACCGCGCCGCCGGCTGCGCCCGCGGCCTCCCGCGAGCCGGCGGGGGGATTTAGGGCGGGATGCTGGGGGGGGGGGGTCGGGGTGGGATCCGTGGGAGGACCCCTCCTTCGGCTCTTCCCGCTTTCTCTTTCCCAGGACCGAGAGCTGCGTCCGGAAGAGATCGAAGGTGAGGAGGCGCGGGGGGCCGGGGGTGGGGTGGGGGGGGTGTGGGGGGGTGTCTTTCTCCCCGGTCGGGAGCGGTGCAGCGGGCGGGTGGGGAGCGGGCGGCGGGGCCGTGCGGCGCAGCCGGGGTGCCGGGGGTGAGGCCGCGCTGCCCGCAGAGCTGAAGCAGGCCTTCCGGGAGTTCGACAAGGACCGCGACGGCTACATCAGCTACAAGGACTGGGCGAGTGCATGCGGACCATGGGCTACATGCCCACCGAGATGGAGCTCATCGAGCTGTCCCAGCAGATCAGTACGTGGCGGGGCGCGGGGGGGGCCCCCCCTCCGCCCGCCGACGGCCGGGGCCTGCCCCGGCGATCCCTGGCCCCCCCACCCCCCCCCACCACCCCGGTGACACCCCCCTTCTCCCGCAGCCGGGGGCAAGGTGGATTTTGATGACTTCGTGGAGCTGATGGGCCCCAAGATGCTGGCGGAGACGGCAGACATGATCGGGATCAAGGAGCTGCGCGACGCCTTCCGCGAGGTGAGGGGGACGGGGGGGGACGGGACACGGGGACGGCGCGGGCAGGCTGGCAGGCCACCGGCACGCCGAGGGCGGCCGTCGGCGACGGCGCTTGCCGTGCAGTTCGACACCAACGGGGACGGGCAGATCAGCATGGCGGAGCTGCGGGAGGCCATGTGCAAGCTGCTGGGGCAGCAGCTCAACTACCGGGAGGTGGACGAGATCCTCAAGGACGTGGATCTCAACGGGGACGGCCTGGTGGACTTCGAAGGTAGGGGCCAGGGAGGGGCCGGGAACGTCACCGGGGCTATTCGGCACGTTCTGTACGTGTTCTCCCGCCGGCAGAGTTTGTGCGGATGATGTCGCGCTGAGGGCGGCGCGTGCCAACACGGGACCCGAGCCCCCGCCGTGCCTTACGAAGAGGAGGGGGCCCGCGGAGGAGACGCCCGGCTCCGGCCGCTGCGGCTGGGGGCCGTGCCGGCGCAGCACGGCGCCCGAGCCTGGGGCGAGGCCCTCGCTGCTTCGGCGCCGGAGGTGCTCAGACTCACCCTCGACCGCGCGCCTGCCCGGCCGCCGAGGTCCAACCGCGGCGCGGGCAACCGGGGCCGACACCGGGCCCCTTTTTCGGCGCAGATTCGGCCGGCCGGCGGCCGCTCTCACCCCGATTCCTGCTCCCCACTCCGCAGCGTCCCCCTCCCCCCCCCGACCTTACCCCACCTGCTGTTCCCCAAAACTCAAAACGCGCCGGTCCCCCCCCTTCCTCCGGCTGCGCCCCAGCCCCGCCGGCTCATCCCTCCAGCCTTCATTTTGACCCCCCCCGTACCCAACGCCGAGCCCCTCACGTTGACCCCGCTCCCTCCGCGCTGTCATTTAGGGCTGACCTTACGGCGTAACCCGCCGCCTGTCCCCGTTACCGCGGCCTGAGCCCGGACCTACCCCAGACCCCGCTCACCCGCGCGGGTCAGGCATCCCTCCGCTTTCGGGGCCGGCGGCGGGCCCTCGCGGACGCTCCGTCCGGCCCCCAGCGCAGGGGAGGCTCCTCGGGGCTTCGGCGCCCCGGCCGCCACACCCTCGAGGAAAGAAGCCGGGAATAAAGCGTTTACCGTTCTCCGCCCGGGAACGCCGGCGGGAAGGGGAGAGGCGCGCTGCAGGCAGGGCCGGCGTCGGCGCGCCGCTGGGCAGGCCCCCCGCCCTGGACGCAGTTTGGGGTAATTTTTGCACCTCCGAGTTCCAGAAATCCTCTGCTTTCCGAGTTACGCTCCCCACCTGGGGGGGGGTGGAGTGTCCGAACAGATTTATTAGGGTTTTGGGGTTTTTTTTTGTCAATCTTTGCCCTTTTGCAATGAAAAACTCTCTCTACGGGCTGTCGTTTGTCCTTACCTTGAGTTTAAACGGAATTGGCCGGCGGCCGGCCCCTCCGCGGTTGTCCCCCACCACCCGGTACCCCCCCGCCAACAACCGCCGCCTTCTCCCGCCAGCGGGAGCCCCGCAGCGAGCGCCGGGCCGGGCCGGGCCGGGGAACCGCTGACCCCCGGCGGGCCCTGCCCGCCCGCCCCGCAGGGAACCGGCACCCCCTCACCTGTGCGGGCCCGGGGCCGTGAGGGCGGACCGGAGTCGTCGTCGTCGGTGGTGTCCCGTCCCCCCCCCCCCCCCCCCGCCCCGGAGGCCGCGGCTCTCCCTCCTCAGCGGTCCGGCCTGCAACGGCGGGGGGAAGCCGACGGGGCCCGGTGAGGGCCGACGGGGCCGGTACCGGGGCTCACAGCGGCGGAGCTCCCCCCGCTCCCTTCCCGCCGCCCCCCTGAGGGGATGAGGCGGCGGCGGCCGTTGGTCTCGTGGGGGGGGGGGGGGGGGGGGGGGGGGAGGGGGAGAAAGGGGCGGAGCCGACGCCGCGTGTCTCCACGGTGACCGGGGGGGGGGTGGTGTTGGGGGAGGTGCGCGGCGCCGCGATGACGTCGGCGCGGCGTCGCGCGCAGGCGTCATCAGGGCGAGCGGCGGTGCCGGTGGGGGGGAGGCCGGGTCAGGCCAGGCCAGGCCGCGGCGGGGCCCTGCGGTTCAGCGGTACCGGGTCGGGCCGGGGCCTGCGGGGCCGAGCCGAGCCGAGCCGAGGAGCGGCGGGGCGAGCGCGGGGGCCGCCCACCGACCCCCGCCGCCGCCGCCGCCCTCCAGGGATCCGGGAGCGGCGGGCGGCCGTCGGGGATGTCCTACAAGCCCATCGCTCCCGCCCCCCCTACCCCCGGAGCCGCCAGCGCCAGCCCCGCCCCGTCGGGGCCCGGGGCGCCGTCCGCCGGTGAGCGCACCCCCCGGTACCGCGGGGGGAAAGGGGGGGGGGGCGGCGGCGCGGCGGAGCGGCCGGTAACCCTCCGTTTCCCGCAGCCACGAGCGTCCCGTCCCCTCCGGCTCCGTCCCCGGCGCCGCCGCTCCTTTCCGGCCCCTCTTCAATGACTTCGGGCCGCCGTCCATGGGCTACGTGCAGGTGAGGCGCGGGGCGGCGGCGGCGAGCGGCGGGGCCGGGGGCGGCGGGGGCGGCCCTCAGCCCCTCCGTGTTCTCTCCCCGCCCCCGGCCCCCAGGCGATGAAGCCCCCGGGGCTCAGGGCTCGCAGAGCACCTACACCGACCTGCTCTCCGTCATCGAGGAGATGGGGAAGGAGATCCGGCCCACCTACGCCGGCAGCAAGAGCGCCATGGAGCGCTGAAGCGGGGTAGGGGCGGCCGGGACACGGACGGGGGACCGACAGCGTCCTGCTGCGTGCCCCCGGGGTGGGGACGGGGGGTGTCCCCTGCCCCGCCGCGGGGGTGGGTAAGGCTGACGCGGGGTGTCCCTCTGCTTCTCCCGCAGGCATCATCCACGCCCGGGCGCTGGTCAGGGAGTGCCTGGCGGAGACAAGAGCGAAACGCCCGCACGTAACGGCTGCTGTCACCCGGTGACTCCCCCCACCCCCACCCCCCGGGGAACCCCCGGTGTCCTGCCCCGCTGGCGGGGGGGGGGGGAGGGGGCCGCCGTGCTGCCCGCGCCCCCCCCCACGCCCCCCGCTCTCTTTATAAACGCGTGTTTTTATAAATAAAGGACATGGTTGGGACTCTGCCTCCGGCCGCCGCCCGCGGGGGGGTGTGTGTGTGTGTGTGTGTGTCGAGCTGACCGTGGGGTCCCGGCGGGGACACGGGGGTGGGGGGGGGTGTCGGTGCCGCGGGGGCTGCGGCCGGTGGCGGGCACCGGGGAAGGGCCGGGAGCCGCGCTGGGGGGGGGGGGGGGGGATGGGGGTGTCCCGGAGCTGCGCCCGGGCCGGCAGGTGCAGGAATGAGCAAAACCCCTTTTTTAACACTTAAAAAGAGGGCTTTTTTCTAATAACCCCCCGCTTTTCCGAGCCCGGGGGTGGCGGCGGCCTTGCCCGCCGGGTCGGTCCTGGGGGGGGGGCGGGGGCGGCGGCGGGGCCGGTGCCGGCACACGCGGAGCGCCCGTGGAGCGGCGCTCGCCGCCTTCCCGTCTCTGACGTCACGCGCGCGCCCCCCCCCCGCGCTCCCTACGTCACGGCCGTCTCCGTGGGAACGGCCTGTGATGTCACGAGCCGAGGGGCCGGTTCGGGAAGCGGCGCAGGTTCGGCGGGGCCGGGGCGCGGCGGGCGGGAGGTGGGGGGGGGGGGGGGGGGGGCGGGCAGCGCCGGGGCCGAGCGGAGGCCGAAGGCGGGCGGGGGGCGGTTGCCATGGGAGCGGGGCGGGCCCGGGGAGCGTCGCAGCGGGCGCCGGAGCGGCCGGGCCGGGCCCGGGCCGGGCTGACGGCCGCCCCCGCAGGCGCTGCCCCCGCCGGCGCTGCCCCCCGCCGCCATGCTCATCAAGGAGTACCACATCCTGCTGCCCATGAGCCTGGAGGAGTACCAGGTGGCCCAGCTCTACGGGCTGGGCCTGGGGGGCTGTGGGGTGCAGGGAGCTGGGGGGCTGAGCCTGGGGGGCTGTGGGGTGCAGGGGGCTGGGGGGCTGGGCCTGGGGAGTGCAGGGGCCTGGGGGGCTGAGCCTGGGGGACTGTGGGGTGCAGGGGGCTGTGGGGCTGAGCCTGGGGGGCTGTGGGGTGCAGGGGGCTGGGGGGCTGAGCCTGGGGAGTGCAGGGGCCTGTGGGGCTGAGCCTGGGGGGCTGTGGGGTGCAGGGGGCTGTGGGGCTGAGCATGAGGGGCTGGGGTGTGCAGAGGGCTGTGGGGCTGAGCCTGGGGAGTGCAGGGGCCTGTGGGGCTGAGCCTGTGGGACTGTGGGGGGCTGTGGGGTGCAGGAGGCTGTGGGGCTGAGCCTGGGGGGCTGTGGGGTGCAGGGGGCTGGGGGGCTGGGCCTGGGCCTGGGCAGTGCAGGGGCCTGTGGGGCTGAGCCTGTGGGGGCTGTGGGGTGCAGGAGGCTGTGGGGCTGAGCCTGGGGGGCTGTGGGGTGCAGGGGGCTGGGGGGCTGAGCCTGGGGAGTGCAGGGGCCTGTGGGGCTGAGCCTGGGGGGCTGTGGGGTGCAGGGGCCTGTGGGGCTGAGCCTGGGGGGCTGTGGGGTGCAGGGGGCTGTGGGGCTGAGCATGAGGGGCTGGGGTGTGCAGAGGGCTGTGGGGCTGAGCCTGGGGAGTGCAGGGGGCTGTGGGGCTGAGCACAGGGAGCTGTGGGGTGCAGGGGGCTGTGGGGCTGAGCACGGGGAGCTGTGGGGTGCAGGGGGCTGTGGGGCTGAGCACGGGGAGCTGTGGGGTGCAGGGGGCTGGGGGGCCAAGCACGGTGGGGCTGGGGGGATGCCGGGGGCCTGTGGGGCTGAGCACGGAGCCTGGGGTGTGCGGGGGTCCTGAGGCTGACCCCAAGGGATTGGCAGGGTGTGGGGGTGTCGGTGAGGTTTGGGTGGGTTTGGGGCTGTTGAGCCCAGCAGGGGGTCCCGGGAGTAGCTGTGGGGCTGGGGGGTGTAAAGCACGTGGGGACTGGGGGTTGCGGGAGGGTACAGGGACCCCGGGGGCCTGTGAGGTGCCAGGCCTTAGGGGCGTGCGGGTCTCGGGGTTAGGGGGTGCCGGGGGTCTGTGCTCACCAGCGGTTCTCCCCGCAGAAGAAGAGCCGGGAGGAGTCGAGCGGCGAGGGCAGTGGGGTGGAGATCCTGGCCAACCGGCCCTACAGCGACGGCCCCGGCGGCAGCGGCCAGTACACCCACAAGATCTACCACGTGGGCTCCCACATCCCCAGCTGGTTTCGGGCGCTGCTCCCCAAGGCCGCGTTGCAGGTGGAAGAGGAGTCCTGGAACGCCTACCCCTACACCCGCACCAGGTGGGACCTGGCGGGGCCGCGGGGTGGGCTGCGGGGCCGGCCGTGCCTCCGGGCTCAGCCCCGTCCCTGCGCCTCCCCCAGGTACACCTGCCCCTTCGTGGAGAAGTTCTCCATCGAGATTGAGACGTACTACCGGCCGGACGCGGGCCAGCAGACCAACGTCTTCAACCTGAGCGCGGCTGAGAAAAGGCAGAGGATTTTGGGTGCGTACGGCCGCCGCAAGGCTGGCTCGGGGTGCCGGGCAGGACCCGATGCCTGCCGGGCTTCCCCCACGGCGCTCCCCGGGCTGGGTGCATGGGTGTGCCACGGTGCCCGAGGGGCTCAGCTTCCCTGCCGGCTTGCGGGGGGGCTCGGTGTCTGCAACGTGCTCGGCTTTGCTCTCCCTCGCATTTTGGGGACAGCTGTGGGGGGACCCTGGCAGGGGAAGGCGCCTGTGCCCCGAGCTCCCCTGCCCTGAGCTTCCTGCCCGCTCCCTCGGCAGCGCTGCTAAACTGGAGTCCGCATTAAAGGTGTTTTGGGGTGCGATTTCCTCCTCTGCCTCCTTCCCTTGCTTGCATATTTGTTTGCAGCCCTCCCCTTCCTGGTGCCAGCTTGCTCCCCTCTCCTTCCGTGTCCCAGCCCCTGTCCCCACGCGGTCTGGCACGGCTTTGCCTTCCCGGCCCCTCTCCGGCTGTGCGTGGAACCCGCACCAGGCTCCTGCAGGGTGTTTTAGGTCAGCTGGAGAGGGGGGGGGCTGGAAAAGAGTGTCCCCATTTTCCCACCCCCTGCCCTGCTTCTCCTGCTCCCTAAGGCTTTGCTCCAGATCGCTCTCCGGGTCCGGGCCCCTCCGCTGCTTTGCCGGGGGACCGGTGGGCAGAGCTGGGAGCCTGGGCTGGGATTCCTCCCTCGCCGGTGGGTTTGGCCCCGGCCGCTGCGGCCTCCCTTTCCCGGTGGTGTTGATCTGGTCGTTTTAGGCACTGGAGTGCAGAGCGTGACGCGCTGCCTCTTAAAATGGAGGCCTAAAATAGGCACTTGGAGGAAATGATTCATCTGACCTACTTCTCTCATTGGCTCTTGCGGCACCGGGACGTCCGGCCGGGATGCTGGTGGCTTGGGCCGGGGGGGGGGGGAGGACGAATTCTGCCCCTGCCACCACCGGGCAGCGACCGGGGCCAAGCGGACAGCAGGCAGGGCACAGCCCTGTGCCCGCTGCCTGCTGCCCTGCCTGGATTTTTTTTTTTCCTCCCCTCCCGGTGCCCGTCCCGTGGGTTTTCCGCAGGGCACGCCGTGTCTCGGGTGGCTGCTGCCTCCCACGGGGAGCGGGGCCGAGGTGGGACCGGCCCCGAGGTGGACCCCGCTGGGATTTTCTTTGCCAGCTCTTGCTCTCACCCCGGTGCCCCGTAGCACCGACAGATTTAAACCCCAGCAGAGCAAACCGGTCGCGATCTGGGCTGCCGGGGCGAACAGCGGGGATAACTGCCTCCTCGCCAGTTTTCTCGCAGCTGTAAAAGCACACAGACCCGCCGGCCGTCGTGCGAGTGACGCTGCCGGGAGCTGCTCGGGGCCGGCAGGTCCCGTCCCGGCTTCCTCGCTGCTGACCGTGGCGTGCCGCCACCCGAGCTGCTCGGCCAGCCCGTCGGGCGTTGGTTTAAGGGCTCGTGTTCGCCTCGCCTCCGCGGCCGAGCTGCGGTGCCGTGCGTCAAGCCCGGGGCTGGGCAGTGGCGGTTTTGGTGGGCTCGGGGCGTCTCTAGTCTCCGTGGCACGGCTGCGGAGGTGCTTTACCCTTTGCACAGGGATAACCGGGGTGTGTGGGGGGACGGGACACACACAGGGCTGTGCTTCGGGCAGGGAGACGTGGCCCCCCCGCCTTGCGCCAGCCCTGGGGTGTCCTCTCGGCCCCTCTTGCCACGAAATTTAGATACCGCGGGCTGCTTTCCCACCCCGTGGTGTGTTTTGCAGGCTGGGGAGGTCTGGAGGGGTTGCGGCTCTTTGCGTTTCAGCTACCCTCCACGGGAAAAGCCCCGCTTCAGAGCGCCTGCCCTGCAGCTGTCCCTTGCTTTCTGAGTCTTAAAAGTCCTTTTTTTCCCCTCTTTTTTTTTTTTTTTTTTTTAATTTTTTGGCCCGAGATGGAGGAAGAGGCCAGCGGGCACCTCGGGGGCATCAACGGGGGCAAATAAATGCGAGGTCTGGAAGAGCCTGGGGACGGGCTGGGGGGACTGACTGGGGACAACTCTGTGGGAAGGTCCTGGGGGCCAGCGGGGTGCCCTGGGACACCCCCCCCCCGCCCCCCCAGGACCCCCCAAGACTGGGCTGGAGGGAGCTGGCCTGGAGACGGGGCCGGAGCAGCCAAACTGCAGGAGGCTTTGTGCAGGGTTGGGCCCGAACAGCCCCCCACGGTCTGTTGGATCGTGTTTTCCTGGGTGCCATCTGTGAGCCCCGCCCCCGGTTTTGGGGAGGCCACCCCCATTTTGGGGAGAGGGGGACGTTGCTATCGCACCCCCCTGGCTCGATGGGGGCTCCTCCTGGGTCGTGTGTTGGTTTCACTGTGCTCCGTGCCCCGTTATTGGGGGACCCTCGGGTCTGGGGGGGGGGGGGGGCAGCTGGCGGGGCTCACCGCTGCACCGAGCTGCTCGATCCGGCTGTCCTCGGCACCAGCCCCCGCGTCCCCCGGGGTCGCCGGGGCCGCTCTCCCAGCTGCCAAATCTCCTGGCTAATGCGCGTATGTGTGTCAGCCCCGGCTCTTCGCACGCCTCGCCGCCTCCGCGCCTCCCCCCGCGGCCCCCGGCGCCTCTTGCAGCCGCGCTGCGCCGCTCCGCGTGGCGCCGGGTCAGGCCCCCGTGCAGGTACGGGACGTGTCGAGGTGCACCCCAGGGGTGCCTTTGCTGTTATTGCTGCAGGATAGAGAGCGTTTGCTACCGGCTGTGTTGGGCACGTGGCTTGTGGGAATAATTTGACGGGTGCCCCCTCTGATTTTTGTGCGTTTTCCCCCCCCCCTCCCGCTTTTCTGCCCGAGGGGGGGGGCAGCTCACCGAGCGCCGCGGGGTGACGAGCGTTGCTCTCCCCGCAGACACCATCGACATCGTGCGCGACCCCATCTCCCCCGGGGAATACAAGCCCGAGGAGGACCCCAAGCTCTACCACTCGTCCAAGACGGGCCGGGGCCCGCTGGGGGAGGACTGGCTGGAGGGGGCCGCCGGCGGGCCCCTGATGTGCGCCTACAAGCTCTGCAAGGTGGAGTTTCGCTACTGGGGGATGCAGTCCAAAATCGAGCAGTTCATCCACGACGTGGGTGAGTGCGGGCCAGCAGCGGTGAGCCCTCGACCGCTGGCACTGCTGGGGAAGAAGTGGGGGGGGGGGGGAGAAAAGCAGGTTTGGGGAGCCCCAGGGCCATGCCGGGCTCGCTCCCCCCGCTCCCCGTCGCAGGTTTGCGGAAGGTGATGCTGCGCGCCCACCGCCAGGCTTGGTGCTGGCAGGACGAGTGGACGGACCTGACGATGGAGGACATCCGGCAGCTGGAGGAGGAGACGGCGCGGATGCTGGCGCAGAAGATGGCCAAGTGCGGCGAGGCCGAGGAGCCCCCCATCGCCGGGCCCAGCCCCGAGGGGCGGCCGGAGCCGGGGGGTGCCGACGGGCAGGAGGGGGCCGAGGTGCAGGGGGTGGCTGATGCCTCCCCTGACGACGCCTTTGCCAAGCAGTGGTCCACCTCTTCCCGCTCCTCCTACTCTTCCCAGCACGGAGGTGAGAGACCAGGTCCTGCGTGGGTGGGATGGGGACCCCCCAACCCCCCGGCTGCTGCTGTTCTCCGTAGGAGATGCCTCAGGGGACCCTCTCTTCCCCGGCCTGGATCTCCTGGGGGGGGGGCTCCGGGTGGCCCTGGGTCTCCCGGGGGGGCCTCTGGGTGCAGGAGCAGGGGGGAGCTGTGTGGCGGGAGCGGGGTCTCGCTGTGGGGGGGGCTCTGGGTGCTGACCCCACGCCGGCGGCAGGGGGGGTGTCTCCTCAGAGCCTGTCCGAGTGGCGGATGCAGAACATCGCCCGTGACTCCGAGAACAGCTCCGAAGAAGAGTTTTTCGATGCCCACGGTATGGTGGGGCAGCCCCGTGGCTCAGCGTTTCGGTGGCAGGGACCGGGCAGCGGCTCGGGGTGGGCTGGATGAGCCCGGGGGGGGGAGGGGGGGGCACTCGTGGGCTCCCCACCCACGGCCCCCTCCCTGCCACCGCAGAGGACCTGTCTGACAGCGACGAGGTCTTTGCGAAGGAGATGACGAAGTGGAGCTCCAACGACTTCTTGGACACGCTGGAGAGGCCGGCGGAGCTGGACGAGGCGCTGGGTGAGCGGCGGGGGGGCCCCGGCCCCAAACCCCGGCGTGGGTGTCCTGGGGATGGGGCCCACCCCTGCCTGGACACCCCGGCCGGGCTCACTGGGGCCATGTGCTCGCAGGGGACGGAGCCAGCGCCGCCAAGGCGGATGGCGAAGGATTGGGGGTGTCCGGCTTCCCTGAGGTGCGTGCCCCGCTCGTCCCCTCCCTCGGGCCGTGGGCCCCCCCCCCAGGCTGTGCCCCCCGGCATGGGTGCTGACAGCAGCGCTCCCCTTCCCGCAGGGCGGCTCGGCGGAGAGCGCGGCGCAGTCTTGCCGGATCCACGTCCTCTTCCTCATCCTCCACAGCGGCAACATCCTGGACCAGGGAGCGGGCGAGCCGGGCTCCAAGCAGGCGGATGTGCAGACGCTGGCGGCCACCTTCGACGCCGTCACCCGCGTCCACTTCCCCGAGGCATTGGGGCACGTGGCGCTGCGGCTGGTGCCCTGCCCGCCCATCTGCGCTGCTGCCTACGCCCTCGTCTCCAAGTACGGACGGTGGCGTGGCGTGCTGGGGCCGTGCACCCTGCTGCGGGGAGAGGGAGGGGGCTGTCCCCCTGGAAAACCGCCCCAGGGCTGCGGGAGGGGACCGGGGAGGTGGTGGCCTCGGAGAGGGGACTTTCCTTCTCCCGGCGTGGCATCCAGGGCGAGGGATGGGATGGGGCGGGGATAACTCCCGGTGCAGGATCCGAGGGTGAGTGAGCATCGTGCGGTGGGATGGGGACATCGGGGCAGCCCCGTTCATCCCCCCTCCACCTCGTGTCCTTCTCAGGCTCAGCCCCTACAGCCACGACAGGGACAGCCTGTCCAGCAGCCAGGACCACATCCCGCTGGCGGCCCTCCCGCTGCTGGCCACCTCCTCGGGGAGCTACCAGCACGCCATGGGTGCCGTCATCGCCCGCGCCAACCAGGCGTACAGCGTCTTCCTGCACTCCGGGGAGGGGGCCGGCTTCTGCGGCCAGGTGAGAGGGGATTCGGGGGAGGCTTTGCTCCGGGCTCCAGCTGGCGCTCGGCTCTGCCGGGAACTGCTTTGCCCCCTGTGCGGAGGGCTTGGGGGCTCTGTCCTTCGTCACCCTCGGCACGGGTGCATGCCGTCCGCAGGTGGTGCTGCTGGGGGACTGCGTGGGCGGCATCCTGGGCTTCGACGCGCTCTGCCAGAGCCGGGCGGGCTCGGGGGGCAGCCGGAGCAGCAGCCGCCGTGGCAGCCTGGTGAGTGCCGGCACCCTGCCACCGGCCGGGGTGGGGGAGGGTGGGAAGGGGGTTCGTGCCCCTGGGTGCTGGGGTGCAGGGTTGGCGGGGGTGCCGGTGGCGGCTAAGCAGGGGCTGGGTGCTCGCTGCCTCTCCCCCTGCAGAGCACGGAGCCCATCTCCCCCGAGCTGTGCGGCGGCAGGGACCCTCTGGCCGACGGGGCGGACGGAGCAGCGGGGTCGGGCCAGGCCAGCCCCGAGCCGGGGGCACAGCCGCCCTGCCGGGAGCAGGGGGACAGCCACCATCACAGCTCCTCGTGCAGGTGAGAGCGAGGGTGACGGTCGGCAGCGCCGTGGCCCGTCCCCGTGGGAACGCCGGTGATCTCCCGACTAATTTTGTGCTTTATGGAAAGGGCGAATTTCCCGTCTGCACCAACCTGGGAAGGAGCATTGCATGGGGGCAGCCTGCCCTGGGGGTGTCTTGCTGGAGCTCCCCTGCTTCCAGCAGCATCTGCGGGCTAATGGGGCCGTGCCGGGTACAGCTTTGCCCCCCGGGCCGGTGGGAGCGGGACGGTGCCGTCCCTCCCCATGCCCACTGGCCCCGCTGTCCCAGCCTGCAGGCCAGCGAGGCCCCGCTGGAGGCAGAGGCACCGCGGAGCGGCACCGCGGCGCTGGACGGGGTGGAGGGCGCCGGCACCCACCTTGACTTTAAGGTATCCGGCTTCTTCCTCTTTGGCTCCCCGCTGGGGCTGGTGCTCGCGCTGCGCAAGACCGTCATGCCCGCTCTGGATGGTGAGGACCCCTGCCAGCCGCGGTGCCAGCCCCCGACCCTCCTTGCGGGGCTCGAGCCCTCGTCCCCGAGTCGTGCTCCCCCCGCCCCCTGCAAGCCTGAGCCCCCCGGGACCTCCCCAAAGAGCCCTGCTTGGGTTTGTGCCCCTTGCACGCCCAGCCCTGGCTGCGTGGGCGTTGGTGTCGGTGCGTGCCCGAGCGTCCCCTTCCCCGCTCTGTGCCAGCCCCAGCCTGTCCCCCCCGGCTGTCACCGGTGTCCTGGGTTTGCCTCCCCAGCCCTTCCTCTCGCTGGGTCCTGCTTTCTCCCCCCTGGGCGTTGAGCTCCCGGCTGCGCTGCCCTGTGCCCGCCAGCCCTCGTGCCCCGTCCCCCATCCCCGCCGGGCTCCTTGCCACGCAGGCTGGGCAGCCCCAACCCCCCCCCCCTCTCTGCCTCAGTGGCCCAGCTGCGTCCCGCCTGCGAGCAGATCTACAACCTCTTCCATGCGGCCGACCCCTGCGCCTCTCGCCTGGAGCCCCTCCTGGCCAAGGCCTTCCATGCCGTCCCGCCGCTCAGCGTGCCCCGTTACCAGAAGTACCCCCTGGGCGACGGCACCTCCTCCCTGCTGGGTGAGCGGCCCCCGCGCCGGGCTGGTCCCGGGCACCCCGGGGCACGTTAACGGGCTCCGGCGTCGTGCCGGGGTACCCAGAGCACCCACAGCACTGCAGGAGCCCAGCTGGGGTGGGGGGAAAGTGATGTGCAAGCCCTGCCCACCCCTTTGGGGCTCTGCTGGAGGGGGGGGGGGGTCCCAGGGTGGTTGGTGTCCCCAGGGGGCTCTGGGTGTCCTCACTCGTCTCTCTCCGCAGCGGAGGCCCTGCAGATGCACTCTGCCCTGTTCCTGCCCGAGGTGGACGTGGGTGCCCCCCCTACCCCCACCGGCAGCTTCGGGGGCTTCTGGAGGGGCAGCGAGCCGGGAGAGCCCCCCACTCCTGCCAGCACCAGCGAAGTCGTCAAGAGTAAGTGCCATCCCTGCCTGTCCCGTCCCACGCCGGCACCTCGGGATGCACGACGCGGGATGAGGTCCGGGGAGGGATTCATTCCAGCTCTCCCCGCAGTCCTGGAGCGCTGGTGGGGCCCGAAGCGCATCGACTACTCGCTGTACTGCCCCGACGCCCTGACCGCCTTCCCCACCATCACCCTGCCCCACCTCTTCCACGCCAGCTACTGGGAGTCCTCCGACGTGGTGGCCTTCATCCTGCGCCAGGTACGGCGGGGCGGGCGCCGCGGCTCTCCGGGGCCAGCGGAGGCTGAGCCGGGGCTGCGCCGCTCGGCAGGTGATGGAGAAGGAGGGGCCGCAGCCAGCGGAGAGCGAGGAGAGCTCTATCTACAGCCCCGCTATCCCCCGGGAGAAGTGGCAGCGCAAGCGCACCCAAGTGAAGATCCGGGTACGTGCCCCACGGCCATCGGGAGCCCGACCCTTTGCCGGGGCAGTGCCGGGCTCCGGCCATTCCTGGGTGCCCGGGCAGCCCCCCCCGGCCGTGGGGCAATGCAGCTGGGAGGGTTTGCTCCCGTCTGCCAGGAGGATGCCGGGATGGTCCCGCAGCCGCGGCGGGGCCCGTGCGCCCCTTCGGGGGCTCCTTCGGGTGCCAGCCGCAGCTCTGGCGCAGGCTGCTGAGCCCCCCCCCCCCCCCCACCGTGTCCCTGCAGAACGTGACGGCCAACCACCGGGCCAGCGATGTCATCGTGTGCGAGGGCAAAGCGCAGGTCCTCAGCGGGCGCTTCATGTACGGACCCCTGGACGTGGTGACACTGACTGGGGAGAAGGTACCGCTGGGCTCGCCGGTGCCACCAGGACCCCGTCAAATAGGGAGGGGATGTCCAGGAGGGGGGGACGGGGCTGGTGTCACCCACGGCAGGGGAAGGGATGTGGTGAACAGGACCCCGTAGGACCTTGTGGGATGGGGGGAGAGGGTCATAAGGACTTGTAGGTTGGGGACGCAGCAGGACCTGGAGGTTCGGTCCGTGCTCAGCCCTTTGCCCTCTCCCAGGTGGACATCTACATCATGACGCAGCCGCTGTCAGGGAAGTGGCTGTACTACGGCACCGAGGTGACGAGCGGCAGTGGGCGCCTGACCTTCACCATCCCTCCGGACAAGGCTCTGGCCATCGGTATCTACCCCGTGCGCATGGTGGTCAGGTGAGATGCGGGCGTGCGGTGCCATCTCGGTTCCTCCTCCAGTCCTTTCGGCAGAGCTACGCCTGCCCCCTCGGCGGCGGAGCCGACGCTGAGCCTCCCCGTCCTCCCGTCCCAGGGGGGACCACAGCTACGCCGAGGCGTACCTGACGGTGGTGGCCCGGGGCACCGAGTCGGTCGTGTTCAGCATCGACGGCTCCTTCACTGCCAGCGTCTCCATCATGGGCAGCGACCCCAAAGTGCGGGCGGGGGCTGTCGACGTTGTACGGTAGGTGCCCTCCTCGTGGGAGGGACAATCTCCCCCTCCTCTCGCGGTGCGATGGCAACCCAGTCGGGGTAGTGGGGGCGTTGGAGCAGGCTGCCTTCCCAGGGACGAGCTGAGGGAATCTCCTGCCACCCCCTCGCCCAGAGAGTTTTCACAGCATCTCTGCGCTGGTGCCTTCTCATAGGAAAGCAATCCACTCCCGGTTTTGGTCCCGAAGCCTGCTGCCATACCCCGCAGCTCTGCTGTGCATTCAGCCTTGCTAAAATCCCTGTGGGAAGGGAGGTTTTGGAGGCAGCACCCGTGTGTGATGTGTTGGGAGATGCTTGGTGGCTTCCCGCCAGCAGGACTGTCCCCGTCACGGGCTCCTGGCACCGACATGTCTCTCCTCCTAGGCACTGGCAGGACTCGGGCTACATGATCATCTACGTGACGGGGCGCCCCGACATGCAGAAGCACCGCGTGGTGGCCTGGCTCTCCCAGCACAACTTCCCCCACGGCGCCGTCTCCTTCTGCGACGGGCTCACCCACGACCCCCTGCGCCAGAAAGCTGCCTTCCTCCAGAGCCTGCGCACCGAGGTGGGGACGGGGACGCCGGCGGGGTGGGGGACGTGGGGGCCGGTGGGTGGTGGTGGTGGTGGAGGGGGTAGCGTGGGCTGTGCTGCAGCCCGTGCCCCTCTGTCCCGGGAGTCGGCGGAGCTGCGGGCGGAGATGCTCGGGGCTAGACCACGCTGCGATGGCAGAGCTGGCACCGACCCCCTGCCCCGGGACCCGTCCCTTGTAAAATGAGGGTGTCCTAGTCCCCTGGGGGCGGCTGTCCCTGCGGGAAGGGTCGCTCCCCTCCCTGCCCTGACCCTCCTGTCCGTGGGCAGGCAGAGATCACCATCGTCGCCGGCTACGGCTCCACCAAGGACGTCTCCGTCTACAGCTCGCTGGGGCTTGCGCCGGCGCACATCTACATCGTGGGCCGGGCCGTCAAGAAGTTCCACAACCAGTGCCAGGTACGGTGCGGGGGGGCTGGGGATAGGCTGGGGCTGCAGGGGACAACTGCTGACCCCACCAGGGCGGAGGGAGTGTGCGATGGCCGGGGCTGCCGGCTCAGGCTGTCCGTGCGTCCCACAGTTCCTGTCCGAGGGCTACGTAGCCCACCTGGCCCAGCTGGAGGCGGCGGCCCTGGCCCACTCCCCCAAGGGACCCCCGCGGCCCGTGCTGGGCAAAGGCACCTACGGCTGCCCGGCGCCCGTCGACTTCCTACGCAAGCAGAGCCAGCTCCTGCGATCGCGGGGCTCCAGCCAGGCGGAGCGGGACGGGGGACCCCCCCCGGCACCCCCAGGGCTGCCCCGGGCCAAGCCCCGCAGTGTCAGCCTCAAGCTGGAGGGTGAGGAGTGAGGGTGGCGCAGCCACCGTCCCCCCTCTGCCGTAGCCTTCATTTCCCAGCCAGGAGCACCTGGGGCCGGAGCCCGCGATGGGCCCCGAGCCGAGAGGAAGGAGACGAGGGCGCTGGGTCCCCCCCGAGACTGAGGGGCCCTGGAAGGACGGCACTCCGAGCCCCCCCGAGGGCCAGAGCCATCCCCTCGGGGCTGGGCCACCCCGGGTCCCCCCTGCTACCCCCCCCTCCCCGGCTCTGCCTCCACCCCGTCCCCCCCCTCCTTTGGGGCTGCAGAGCTGCTGCTGGGCAGTGCCCGGGGTGGGGGTTCGACCCCTGGGGAGCTGGTGCGCTGCCCCCCGGGGTCATCCGTCCCCGGGCAGCGTTGGTGGGGCCGTGGCTACGCCCCAGGGCGAGCGGCACCCCCCTGCTCCCCACCTATTTATTTCCATTCTGTGTCGCCAGCCGCGGGGCAGGGGAAGGGCCGGGATTCAAAAGCGGTTCCTCTGTTCTCTTCGTTTCGTTGCGGTGTGAAATAAAGCGATGTAAAGACGTAGGCGCCGGGGCCCGCGTGTCTGCTCCGTACCCCATGGCACCGGGGCTTTCCCCCCCCCCCCCCCCGCCGCAGCAAAGCCCTGGCCCCGGGGAGCCTCAGACCCAGGGACATGGTGTCACGCGGGGGGGATGGTCTTGGGGCGCAGCAGTTGGGTCCTGAGCAGTTCAGGACCCGTCCTGGCAGGGGAAAAAAAAAAAAAAGACAGCCTGGGGGGGTCTCTGGGCTGCACCGCTGCTCTCAGGTGCGCGTCGATGCCGACATCAAGCCGTACGTCGCGTGAGCGGTTAAACCTTTTGCACAAGAGGACAGCCGTGGTGTTAGGGCAGGGACGGAGGGACCGTGGGGGCAGGAGGAGGGAAGCCGCTGGCTTCAGCGAGCAGAGCACGGCCGGGGCAGCTTGGGCACCCTGCCGTCGCCTTCGGGCTGGGTCCGGGGTGAGGGTCGTGGGGTTTGGGGTGCTGCAGCGGCGCGAGCTCAGCTTTGAGCTCCTGCAGCGCGGGGCCCTGGGGGGCACCCCCATGACAACACCTCTGCGTGCATGAGCGCTGCTTTTACACTGTGAGCCCAGGACGGAGCCTGCTGGAGAGTTTTCTTGGCTCTACACCTTAGACCAGTCATTTACTAGCTATTACACATCCGTGACGGGGGCAGTGCTTACCACAGCAAGTAAGGGCTCAGTTTTGCAGCGAGTTTGCAAGACCTCAGGGCCAGGGCTTGCCAGGCTCCCTCTCCCTGACCTGGTCTTGGCCTGCCTGCAGCTTTGTTTTACCTCATTTACCTCCAACAGCCATTTTTCTAAGTGACCAGGTGCCTGTGACTAGTTTTACTTTTGTTTATCTTAGCATAGAACGACCAGAGTTTTATATAGATAGCAGTAACAAGCAGTTATTCTATATAAAATATTTACGACGATGACATGACGACGTAGTATAGAGGAAACACCGGCTTGAGATGACAGCGGCAGCCTTGAGAAGTGACGATGCGGGACGTGGCGCGGCGTACAGGCATGAAGGGGTAAGAGACGGGGCTGACGCTTGGCACCGGAGCCCCCGCGGCCGTAAACAGCTCGGCCAGCCCCGGTGGCTCAGCCCAACATAAAGTATAAAAAACATCAAAACAATGAATAAAAGAACTTGGCAGAGAGCAGCGGGCTTGAGCTCGTGTCACCCCACGCGTCCCTTCCCGGCGTGACGATGAGCATAGCCTAGAGCCTGGCAAGGAGCTTCACGTTCAGATTGCGCTTCAACCGTGCGCTGCGATTGCTATACGCTGCTTAATACTGCGACTTAAGTGCACTGCCGTGTCACCGGGCCGTGGCAAGCTCCCGGGCCACTTCAAATAAGTAAAACTTGTATTAAACATTAATAAACATCAATGAACATTCCACATGTGGAATACCTAAAAGAACCTGTTCAGAGAGCGTTGGGCTCTCCGCTGCGGCCGCGGGCTCTACTGCGAGAAGATGCCTTTGAAGCGGATCTTGTCCTCGGCGTCCTTCTCGCGCAGGCGGGCTTCCAGGCTCCGCAGCTCCTTGGAGACGATGGGGCGCAGCGAGGGGTCGAGGGCCAGCACTTTGGCAAAGTCAGCCTGCGCCTCCGCTACGTTCCACACTGCCGCGTGGGCCTTCCCCCGCTTGAAGTAGGCCTTGACGTTGTCTGCGGGGAGAGAGCTGCTGGGCCGGCGGAGTGCGGAGAGGGGGGCCGCCCCGGTACCTGCTCGCCCCGTCGGCACCCACCGTAGCCGGCCGGGCTGGGCCGGCCCGCGGCTCCTTACCCTCGTACTTGTTGAGAATGGAGGAGCAGTGATCCAGCACCTCGTAGTACTCCTCGCACTGCAGCTTGCACTGGCAGTAATTTAGCAGCAGGGGTGTGATCTTCTGGTCGAGTTCGATCCAGTCCGGAGAGCCGGGCTGCTCCTGCAGGATGAGACAGAGCGGGGAGAGTGAGGGGAAGCTCCCGAGCCCTGCGCTCCGGGAGGGAGGCGGGGAGGCCTGCGTGCACCCAGAGAAGGGCCGGGGAGCCCCACCTTCATCTGCAGGTTCTTGAGGCAGGCGATGGCATCGTAGTATTTGGCAGCTGCCTCCTGCACCTTGCCCTGCCGGTACAGCTCGTTGCCCTCCTTGTGGATCAGGGGTACGGCCTGCAGCTTCTCCTCGTCCGTCATGGCCCACGGGTCCTGCTGGTATGAGCCGGGCGCCTCCACCTGCCGGCACCCCGTCATGAGGACAGAGCCCCAGCGCCCTCCTGCCCGCAGCCTCCACCTGGGCTGGGGGGCTGGCGACCACCCCCGAGCTTCCCCCCCGGCTGCCCCTCCCCACGCCGGCGCGAGCGGGCGCCTCACCTTGAGCACTTCGATGTCGAAGATGAGGGGCTGGGGGTTCTTCTGGAGCTCGTCGAGGTCGGGGTAGCCCAGGGAGTAGTGCTCGTGCAGCTGGGCGATGCTGCAGCAGTGCCGCTGCCCCTCCAGCGGGTCCTTCCCTGCCGCGATGTTGCGCAGGCTCTTGGACACCAGTGGGTAGAGCACCACGTGCTGCGGGGTGGGGGGGAGGCGGCGCTGGGATGGGGGGGGGGGGGGGGAACCGGGACCCTCCCAGCCTCGCACCCCCGGGCCAGGGCACAGCGAGGTGGCTGTGCCACGTGTGGGCACGGTGCGGGCCCCGCCCCCCCGAACCCACACACCACGCCCCTTGGGCGCTGGGCCCCGCCCCCCCGAACCCACACACCACGCCCCTTGGGCGCTGGGCCCCGCCCCCCCGAACCCGCACACCACGCCCCTTGGGTGCCGGCCCCCGCCCCCCGAGCCCACACACCACGCCCCTTGGGCGCTGGGCCCCGCCCCCCCGAACCCGCACACCACGCCCCTTGGGTGCCGGCCCCCGCCCCCCCGAACCCACACAACACGCCCCTTGGGCACGGGTCCCGCCCCCCCGAACCCGCACACCACGCCCCTTGGGTGCCAGCCCCCGCCCCCCCGAACCCACACACCACGCCCCTTGGGCGCGGGCCCCGCCCCCCCGAACCCGCACACCACGCCCCCCGAACCCGCACACCACGCCCCTTGGGCGCCGGCCCCGCCCCCCCGAACCCGCACACCACGCCCCCCGAACCCGCACACCACGCCCCTTGGGCGCCGGCCCCGCCCCCCGATCCCGCACACCACGCCCCCGAGTGGCAAAACCACGCCCCGCTCCAGCGCCGCTCCTCCCACCGCCTCCCGCCCCGCCCCACCTTGGCGTCGCAGCGGAAGCGGGCGCGCTCCCCGGGCCGCATGGTGCGCAGCGCCGCCTCCCACACCGGCAGCTTGAACTTCTTGCCGGCGATCAGCTCCATGGGCTTCCCCCGCGCCCGGCTGTCGTCCAGCGGCGTCTCCTCGTCCCCGCACCGCAGCGTCCGGTAGTGGAAGGTGGCCTGAGCGGGAGAAGTAGGCCGCGGCGTCACCATGGCGACGGAGGGGGGGCCCGCGCATGCGCGCCTCGCCCTTCCCCGTGTCCCGTTTCCCCCCCTCTCCCCCCCCCCCCCAACCCCAGCCCCGGAGGCGGCGGTGCGGCTCTGACCTTGGTGCCGTCGCGGAAGTCGGGCAGCGGCCCGGTGCCCTCCCGCAGCACCTCCTTGTGCACGCCGTCCGCCCGCAGCTGCTCGACCTGCTGCGCCATCGTCCCCCCGCCGCGCCGCGCCCCGCCTCGGCCGCCTCCGCCGCCGCTCGGCTCTTTCCGGAGCGACTCGGCCGCGCGGCGGCGCCCCCTGCCGGCGGGGAGTGGGCGCCGCGGGGGGCGGTGGCTCCGGGCAGTGGGCGGGGCCAGCCCCGGGCGGCGGCGGCGGCGGCGGCGGGTCCGGTTCCCGCCCTGCCCCGAGCCCCCGGGCGCCCCTTGGGGGGGGCGAGGGAGGGATTCCAGAATAAAAACCGCCTGTGACGCTCGGCCACGTCCCTGGAAGGGCTCCGGGGCGGGGGGGCTCCCTCCCTCCCTCCCTCCCGGTGTCCCCGGGGCCCGCGGCGAGCGTCACCTCCCGCCCCGGGGGGGCAAAGCCGTGTCGTCGTCCCCCTCCTGCCAGCCCTGGCGGGGGTCTCCGTTCCCGACGGCTTCCCCGGGGCCACGCGCGGGCGGGAGGGACGGGCAGGCCCTGGCAGGTCCGTGCTCCGCTATCGGGGACATCCCGGGTGACGCCAACGTTGGGGCCGTCCTGGAGTGATACGGGGACGTTTGCAGGTGGCAGGTCCCCGGCCTCTCACGGAGGCTGGCGGCATGTGGCGGCGCTGCCCACGCTGCCTGCAGGTGTGCCCCCGCGGCCCCCGCAGGGAGGAGGCGATTCCCCCGGCGCGGTCGCGGTGCCACCAACGGCTGCCACCACGCGTGGCCCCTTGGCCACCTGCGTTTCCTGGCTGCTGCCACGCTGGCCTCCGGCGGGTGGCTGGGCCCTTCCGCCGCCATCGTGATTTGGGGCTGTTGCTGCGCTTTTGGCGGCTTTGCCTGGGCTTGCGCATCTGCAGCCTGTCGATGCGAACCCGCCTGCCGCGTCGCCTCCTCCTCGCCCTCTTCCGTGTCCCGCCGCCCCGGCCGTGGCCACCGGCACCGCTCAGCACCGACGGAGCCCACCAGGTCCCGTGGCCCTGGGTGGCTCAGCCCCGTCCTCGTCCTCGCACGCAACTGAGACCTCGAGGGAGCTCCTACTCCTTTCCACCTCCTGTGCCCATTGGTTTTTGCTGGTGCTCGGTCCCGGCTTAGCCAGGCGGGTCCCGTCCTCCCCACCCCCCCCCACCACCCCCCCCCCCGGCACCGGGTTGGCTCCGTGGCCCCCTTGGCGGCGTCACCGAGGGCAGATGCCGGTTGTGCGAAAAGCACGGTGTTATCGGTAGCACTGCAGGTGGCCGGGGAGCCGCGTGCGGTCGATGCCGACGCCGGGTCCCCGCCTGGGGGAAAACCGCCTCCTTCCTGCCCGCGCTGCGAGGTGAGCGCGAGGGCACACCTGCAGGCAGCGCGGGCAGCACCGCCATGTGCTGCCGGCCTCCGCGAGGGGCCGGGGACGTGCCACCTGCAAACACCGCAGTGAGCCTGGGGGCGGCTTTCACCTCGGTGCCCCCCTGGGGTCTGCAGGCACTCCCGGGGAGGGGAGCACCCCAAGGATGGGTGCCGGTGTGACGGGGTCTTTGGGCTTTGCCCCGTGCCGGTGCTGAGGGCGGCCCTGTGGAGGCTCTGGTAGATTTTGGGGTGAATCCTGTCGCCATCAGGACTGGGCTCTTGCCGGGCTCCGGCAGCAGGGTCAGCCCCACGGGGGGACACGGGTGGGAAGGGCCCATGCGCCTCACGCCGGCCGCAGGTGCCCTGGGAGGGGGGGCTGGCTCCCCCCGGGGACATCCGGGTGCCGACCCACCGTGGCGAGGTGTGTGACGCCAGAAGCGGAGCCGAGCCTCATATTTGGGCACGGAGCAGGTTATTGGAGGCCGGGGCCCTGCCAGCTGGGAGATAACCCGCCTGATAACGGCTCAAAAGGTGCTGCCGCCTCCATTGGCTCCCGGCCGCGGCGCTGCCTATATATCACCCACCCCGTGCTGGGGGGGCCGGGACGGCAGGATGGTGCCCGTTGGGGTGCTGGGGCTGCTCCTGTGCGTGCAGCTCTGTGGGGGTGAGCGCCGGGGTGGGGGGCAGCCGTGGGGCAGGGACCCCCTGCCCCCGGGCCGGGCTCAGCACCCTCCTTGCCGCAGGCACTGGGGAGCTGCGGCTGGTGGATGGCGGCGGGCGCTGCGCCGGGAGGGTGGAGATGAAGCACGGTGGCGAGTGGGGCTCCGTCTGCAGCTACGACTTTGACTGGGATGCCCGTTGGGCCACCGTGGTGTGCCGGCAGCTGGGCTGCGGCCCGGTGGCCAAGGCGTCCCCCTACGCCCCGTTCGGGCAGGGCACCGGCCGGATCTGGCTCCAGCCTTTCTTCTGCGTGGGCAACGAGGCGGTGCTGCAGGACTGTCCCCACTTCGGCTGGGGACAGCACTTCTGTGGCCACGAGCGGGACGTGGGGGTGACCTGCGCAGGTGAGGTGGGGAGGCTGGCCATGCCGGGACACCCGCCGTGTGCCGGGGCATCCCCCGGCAGGGCTGAGGCCATGCCGGTGCCCCGGTGCAGAGGCGGTGGAGCTGAGGCTGGTGGCTGGCGGGGGTCCCTGCGCCGGCAGGGTAGAGGTGAAGCTGCGGGGCCGCTGGGGCTCGGTGGCGGATGTCAGCTGGGACATGGAGGACGCCGAGGTGGTGTGCCAGCAGCTGGGCTGCGGCTCGGCCGCCGGCGCCTACACCGCCAGCACCCGCTTCGGCGAAGGGGACGGCCCCATCAACCTGGTTCTGGTCAACTGCCGCGGGGACGAGGCCGCCTTCTGGGACTGCGAGATCCGTGGCTGGGGACCCTACATCGGCACTCACAACTTCGACACCGCCGTTGTCTGCCAAGGTAGGAGCTGAGCGGCGGTGGGGACGCACCGGTCCCGGCACATCCCTCCCCATTGACTCCCACCCCGCTCCCGGCAGGGTTTGCCCGGCTGGTCAGCGGCGACAGCGCCTGCGACGGGTGGCTGGAGGTGCGGCGGGGCCGAGCCTGGATCGGCGTCTGCGAGGACGCTGTGGACATCAAGGCCGCCCAGGTGGTCTGCAGGGAGCTGGGCTGCGGCACGGCGCTGGCCGTCCCCGGCTCCGGCCGGTTTGAGGCGGGAACGGGGCCGCTCTGGGAGGAAGGGTTCGAGTGCAACGGCACCGAGCCCCTCCTCGCTGCCTGCACCCGGCGGCCGCCCCGCAGCCAGGGCTGTGCCGGCCATGCCAGCATCATCTGCTCCCGTAAGCGCTGGGGATGCCGGGGGTTGTGGGGGGGGTCCCCGCACCATCGTTCCCCCCTCCCCAACGCCCTTTCTGCCGCAGCCTACACGGGTTTCCGGCTGGCGGACAACAGCTCGGGCTGCGCTGGGCGGGTGGAGGCGGAGGTGGGGGGGACGTGGGGGTCCCTCTGCGCCACCGGCTGGGACCTGCCCGACGCCCACGTCCTCTGCCACCACCTCGGCTGCGGCCCCGCCGCCGCCGTGCCCCCGGGAGGCTCCTTCGGCGGGGGGGACGGGCCGCTGTGGCAGGACGCCTTTGGCTGCAGCGGGAGTGAGCGGCACCCGGGCGAGTGCCCCACAGCGGTACTGGGGGAGCCCGCCTGCCCCCCCGGCCATGCTGCCGCCGTCAACTGCTCAGGTCTGTATGGCACCCCCCCCTCCCCTGGGAAAAGCCTTAAGGGGCTTTTGGGACACCCCAAAAATTGGGAGTGGAGGACGCAGGGCCATTTTGGGGTGAGGGGAGGGCTGAAGCGGGGCCTCGGCATCCCCTCAGGGCCCCTACGGTGCTGGTGCCGCGGCCCCACGGCACCACCGGGGATTTTGCAGGCATTGCTGAGCTCCTGCGGCTGGTGGAGGGGGAGAGCCGGTGTGACGGGCGGCTGGAGGTCTCCGCAAGCCCCGGGGCCTGGGCCTACGTGCAGGCAGGGCTGTGGGGTGCCCGGGATGCCAGCGTGGTGTGCCAGCAGCTGGGCTGTGGCGTGCTGGAGAAGGTCTACGCTGTGCCGGGCTCGGGCACCGTGGGGCTGCAGGGGCTGCGGTCTGCCGGCACGGAGGAGAACCTGGCCCAGGGCAACGTCTCGGGGACAGCCGCCGCGCTGACCGGCAGCCCCGAGGAAGTGGCCATCGTCTGCTCGGGTGAGTGTCTCAGGAAGGGCCGGGGGGTGCCGGCAACACCGAGCAGCCGCCCCAGCCGGGTCCCCTCCGTGCCCCGCAGGCAGCCGTCGGGTGAGGCTGGCGGGCGGCCCTGGGCGCTGCGCCGGGCGGGTGGAGGTCTACGTCAATGGCACCTGGGGCACCGTCTGCCAGGAAACCTGGGACCTCCCGGATGCCACCGTCGTCTGCCGCCAGCTGGGCTGCGGAATGGCGCTGGCGGCACCCAGATCGGCTCGCTTCGGTCCCGGCACGGGGCCGCTGTGGCCGGATGCCGGTGGCTGCGCCGGGACCGAGGCGTCGCTCTGGGACTGCCCGGCCTCGGCACAGCGTGGCTGCCGGCGCGGTGGCGGGGCGGGAGCAGTCTGCTCAGGTCAGTGCCGTGCGCCCCCAGCTCGGGGACCAGGGGGACCATCCCCCCGGGGGGGTGTGTGCCTGGCCCAGCCGTGCCGTGACATCCCCCCCCCCCCCGCCCCGGTGCCCCCTTGCAGAGTGGCTCTCCCTGCGGCTGGCGGGCGGCAGCAGCCGCTGCAGAGGGTACCTGGAGGTGCTCTACAACGGCACCTGGGGCCGCGTGTGCGTCGAGGGCACCAGCCCCGCCACGGCCACCGCCGCCTGCCGGCAGCTGGGCTGCGGGGACAGGGGGACGCTGGTGGCCGCCCCCGCCTGGGACCCAGCCCCCGCCTGGCTGGCCTGGGTGGGCTGCAAGGAGGGGGCCCGCTCGCTCTGGCGGTGCCCCTCGGCACCCTGGCGCCTGCAGGACTGCAGCCCCGGCGGTGATGCCCACGTTGTTTGTGACAAGGACAGTGACGGCACGAGCGGGACGCCCACCCCGTCCCTGGGTAGCCGCTGCCCGGAGGGTGCCACTTGCACAGGTAGCTCTGCCCGTGCCGGCAATCCCCCACGCTGGGCTGGCCGGAGTCCCCCTCCTCACGCTGCCTGACGATGTCCCCGCAGGTGTCCCCAGCAGCACCCCCCTGGTGGTGGCAGGGACCGTGCTGGTGCCCACGGTCCTGTGCGTGGTCCTGGGGATACTGCTGTGCCTGGCTCTGGGCACCCTGGCCGTGCAGGTGTGCCGCGCCAGGGCTCGGCGCCAAGGTGGGTCCCGGTGGGTGGGTGCTGGGGCAGAACCGGTTTGGGGGTCCTGGGGCTTCCCCGCCGCGAGGCAGCTCAGAGGGTGGGCAGCGGGTGACCCCAGTGCCACCCACGGTCCCCACGGCCCCGGGTGAGCGCTGCTCGTCATTTCAGGCCCCGGCAGAGCTGCGGATGCCGTCTCTGATGCCGTCTACGAGGAGCTGGACTACACCCTGACGCCCGAGTACCAGGAGGTACCCAGTCGCTCAGGTCAGTGCAGCCCCCTGCCCCGTGCCCGGCAGCTCTCCCCGAAGGGGGTGAGCTCTGCTCCACGGCCCCACTGCAGCACCGGGTCCTGGTGGTGCGGCACCGGCTCATCCCCGTGGTGTGGGGGTGTCCCCCAGTCCCACCGCAGCCCCGTTCTGCGGCGAGGGGCTGTGCTGCCCACAGTGCCGGCTCCGGCCACCCCCAACACCCTGTCCTCCCCCCGCCAGGCTCCCCGTCGGAGGGGTCGGCGACGGAGCTGCCGTATTACAACGAGGGCAGCATGGAGGAGAGTGACCCCAAGGCAGCCCCAGGTAGGGGCACGGGGGCAGGAACCTGGTGGGGAGACCCGGGGAGAGGGGAGGCGGCCAGGCGCTGGGGCTGGGGAGCCAAGGGGACACGGCCCCTCCTCGCCCAGGCGAGCCCAGCTCAGCTGCGGCTCTCGTTAGCATGCAGCGAAGCATCAACCTTTCCCTGCTGATTAATCCCTGCTGCAGCCCTGGCTGAGAGCTTGCAGCCCCGGTGCCACCAGGACATCCCCGGTGGCGTGGCCGGAGGGGGGTGGCACAGCCAGACCCCTGCCACGGGCTCCGGTTCATTCCTGTCCACCCCCGTGCCTGTCCCAGACTCCCCTGCCCAGCACGGCCCCCCGGATGGCTATGACGATGCCGCAGCCATGCCGGAGGAGTCCCCCGCTCCCGGCGCTGGGGACATCTCTGAGGGGGTGGCACGGAGGAGCTGGGGCTGTGTCCCACCCACAGGTAAGAGGGGCCGCAGCCGCCCTGTCCCCTGGAGAGCCACCTCTGGGGGGGGGCTTGGCTGCAGTGGCGGGCAGGGAGCAGGCAGCGAATCTATGGGGGCTGCGGCAAGACCCCAGCCGGGGTCTGGCAGGAGGGACATGAAGCAGCCCCCCCTCCAAGGCACCAGCCTTTGCTGTCCCCTAAGGTGGGAGCTGCCCCTCGCCAAGTCCCCCAGGAGCCACAAGGGACCCCCCGGCACAGCCCCCGGGGGGGACAGACTACGACGATGTTGGCATCAGCACCCTGGGGACGGTGCTGTGAGGATGCCCCGGCCACACCACCGGAGTCCCTGGGGACACGCGTGCAGGGTGGTGGGCCTCTGTCCCCAAGAAGGGGTGGCCCTGGCCACGGAGGTCACCTCTCCCTGCCCAGGACCACAGCACAGCAGCAAAACGGCTCCCGTGTCCCTCCCGCGAGCAGCGCCGCTGGGATTATTTTTTAATTTCACTTTGAATTTCTCCTTTTTTTTTCTCTATTAAAACCCAAAACTGTCTGGAGACTCACTTCCAGGGCTGGCACCTTGTTCCCGGGTACATCAGCCATCCCTTGGGGACTTGGGGCAGGAGCTGGACCCACAGATGCGTCCCTGGGCATGGCGGGGACAGGGGGGCAGAATGGGGAAGAGCACAGGGGGATTCCTGGGACTGGCCCCGGGGCCTTTATTTGGCATCGGCAAACACCCACACAACTATTCCCACCGACACGCGTGGGGAAACGGGAGAGGGAAGGACCTGGACCGGCTCTGCCCTGACCCCCAGCAGATGCAGGCAGGACCTCCTCCCCTGTCCCCCCACGCGTGGGGCGGGCTCAAACCCCGGGAGGCTTCCCCCTCGCCTTCAGCAGCACCGAGAACTGGGCTAGAAATGGCTCCGGTTGTTGCAAGGACCTCTCCTAAAGGAGGGGAGCGCCTTCCTGCCTCCTGGCCTCCCCGCGCCCGGCAGGACCCCGCGGTGGAAAGGCAGCCGGGCCATGGCCCCCGCCTGTGGCACGTCCTGCTTGAGGAGGTTCCCGATCTTCAAGTCGGGCTTCAGTGCCCGCAGGGCGGCCAGCTCCTGCAGCGCTTCCTCGCTTAACCCGGACGTGCTCAGTCTTTAAATAGAGGGAGGAAAGGAGAAGCGCTGTTAAACCACCCTCGGCTCTCCTGGGCGCCGGGATGCTGGTATCCCCCTCCCTGTGCCGCAGCATCCGACCCTGGGGTGCCGGCGTGGGGAGGCCGGGGACATAAGGGGGACGTGCCAGGCACCTTACCCCAGTGCCCGCAGTGGGCAGGCGGGATGCCGGAGCTGCTGGCAGAGCTGCAGGACGCCGTCGGCTCCCAGCTCATTGTCGCTCAGGTCCAGGCAGGTGAGGTGGGGGCTCTCCACCAGCCGGGTGGCCAGGGCTCGGCAGCAGGCGCCGGTCAGCCGGCAGCTCCCCAGCCTGCAGGACCAAGGCAAACAGGGACGCGGGGTTTGACCGGCTGGTTGGTGAGCTGCTCCGGGTGGGATGGAGGGAACGCCGGCCCTGCGGCCCCTTACCGCAGCGTCTGCAGCTGGCAGGCACGGCGCTGGAGCCCCTCGCACAGCAGCTGCATGCCAGCATCGCGCAGCCCCTCGCTGAAGGACAAATCCAGCTCCTCCAAGCGCGGGCTGGTGCCCAGCACGGTGGCGAGGTCCTCACAGCAGGCGCTGGTGAGGCGGGAGTACCACAGCCTGCCGGAGACCCACGGGAAAGACACTCAGAGCCAGCCCAAGGGCCCCCCCGGTGCCACCCCACCATGGTGACGGTCCCCACCCCGGTGCCCCTGCTTTCGAGCTCCTCACCCTGGGAGAGTGGAACAGAGGGACGATGCCACCCTGGAGGGACTTTTTTGGGGTACCTCCCCAGCCCTCCACTCCACCCCGTGGGTTTGGCCGCCTGGGAGATGCCCGTGGGATGCCGGGGGGATGCCCGGGGGTGCCGGGGCCACTCACTGCAGGATGCGCAGGCGGCAGCCGGGCTGCCGCAGCCCCTCGCAGAGCAGGCGCACGCCACCATCGCCCAGCGTGCCGTCGCCCAGCTCCAGCCGGGCCAGGCTGGGGTGTTCGGCCAGCAGCGCCGCCAGCTCCGCGCAGCAGCTCTCCGACAGCCCGCACCACTGCAGCCTGCGGGGAGAGCCGCAGAGAACTGATGGGCTCATCGCACCTGCCCCGGCCACACCTCCTCCCCCCCCCCGCCAATCAGCATGGAGGGACCACACCCACCCACCACCCAGCCAATCAGCATGGAGGGGCCACGCCCACCCACCACATAGCCAATCAGCATGGAGGAACTGCACCAATCCACCCATTGCAGGGCCAATTAGCATGGAGGGACCACACCCACCCACCATATGGCCAATCAGCATGGAGGGACCACACCCACCCATCCCACAGCCAATCAGCATGGAGGGACCACACCCTCCCACCCACCCCCCACCCCCCAATCAGCATGGAGGGACCACACCCACCCATCCCACAGCCAATCAGCATGGAGGGACCACATGCTCCCCCCCCCCCCAATCAGCATGGAGGGGCCACACCCACCCATGGCCAAATGGCTGCCCGGCCTCACCCCCCCGGCCACATGCTGGTGGTCCCCAGGGTGCAGCAGGGCACTGGGGGGGGGGGGAAGCAGCACCCACCCACTCCCCTCTGGTTTGGGTGCCCCCACCCACACCCCAGAGCCAGCGGGGGCGGCCAGGCCCCGGCCAGCACACCCTCCCCGTGCCGGCAGCAGCACCGCAGCTGCGGTTTCGGCTCGGCGCCGAGGGCAGGTCTCTTACCGGAGCGCCCGCAGGCCGCTGCCCGGGTGCCGCAGCGCCCGGCAGAGCAGGTGGATGGGGGAGCGTAGGCCCTCCTGCCGCCACTCAGCGAGGGGACGGGGACGTTCGCCGGCTCCCGAGGCACCGGAGCTGCAGGGGGACAGAGCCCCGGGGGGGCACGGGCAGTCCTCGCCGGCACTTGGAGCTGCCGGCTTCGACGCCGGCACACAAACCGCCCCCCCCCAATCAGTGCTCGCCGCCAGCTCGCGGGATGTCTCCTTGGGTGGGACCTCCATGGCTTTGGAGATGCAAAGGATCACGAGCATTACTGCTGGCGCTACCTGCTCTCAGGAAAAGCTCGGGGCACACTTAAAATTTCATCACCGGGGATCTCCCCTTTGCGTGCAAGAAGGGGGACGTGAAGCCAAACTGACACCCGGGCGCAGATGGGCCTCTTCAGGCCGGGGAAGTTGAGCCGAGACGCTCCATCTCCATCAGTCCCACCGCATGCAGCGGACGGAGGATCCCGCGGGATCCTTATTCTCCCACAATTCTCCCCAAGAAAAAGTAAAATCCTCCGCTGAGGAATTAAACCCCCAGTGAAAGGACAAGCTGGTCTTTGGGTGGAAGGAGCTGAAACGCCTTTAAAACCATCCTTTGGGGCGGAGAAGGAGAATTCTTTGCGATTTTGGGTCGCTAGAGCAGAGAGGGGCAGTACTTACCGAGGCACCGACGCGGCCAGCTCCTTCCCGGGATCCTGCTGGCGGAAGGAGCATCCCCGGAGGGTGACGCAGCCCAGCGCAGCCCACTGCCTGATGCAGAAGGAAAGAGCCATTTGGTCGTACAGGGTCAGCTTGATGTCCTGCAAGTCTATGTCGGTGAAATGACCCAGCGCGCTTTGCGCAAAGCTTTTCTCGTTCATCTCGAACAAAAAGTGGAAAGTGTCCAACTCCGAAACCTTCAGCGCTTGGCTGGGATGGGAGATGCCCCTGTGCTTCCCCTGAAGCCACCTCAGCATATCTTCCCTGGCTTGCGGTGAAATTCTGCACCCGATGATTTTGTCCGCGTACTCTATCGATTTTTGGCTTATCAGACCAAACAGGAACCGCACTGTTAAGTTCAAATCCTTCCTGGACTTGCTATAACTTTCTAATAACATATTTACGTCCTTTGCGAGAGCCCCCGAGTCACCGACCGTTTCCTCATCGTCCTCCAGAACGTAAAACATCGCCGCAAAAAACTCCTGGAGGTGCAGGTGGGTGAAGCTGTAGATGTTCTCATGGTCTACACCTTTCTTTGAGATCTCCTCATTGAGGAAGAGGGGGAGAAGGTCTGGCTGGTCCAAGCCACGGTCCTTGATTTCCTTCTCCTCAAAGAGGACCTTGTGCTTCCAGATGCCGTCGGCAGCCAAGGAGCAGAGCTTGCGCAGGAACCGCTGGAGGTCCTGCGGGTTGTCCCTGCCTCTGCACTTCATTAACCAGGAGAGGTAAAACACGCTCATCCACGTGGTGGCTTTAGAGCACTCGACGAGGTTTTTCTTCTTGTAAAGCTCTTGTTCAAGGATGGTGCAGACAGTCCAGCTCATGACGGGGATGACGCACAAGCTGTAGAGGATCTCGTTGCCTCTGACAAACCTGAAGGCCACGTCGGCTTTATTGTCGTTCTCAAAATACCTGTGGAAATACTCCTCCCTCATGGCTGCCGAAAATCCCAGTATTTCTGCGTAATACTCACCCTCCAGGCACTGCCCCAGGCTTTGAAGAGCCGTCGGCCTCGTGGTGATGAGCAAGGAGGACTCGGGCAGGACAGTCTTCTTCAACAAGCTCATCAGGGTGGTTTCCAGAGGCTTCACTTCCCTGGGGTCAGAGCTCAGCTCAACTTCAGGCTGCACCAAGGAAAATCCCAGGGCCTCAAAGCCATCAAAAATGAACAGGATCTTCTTCTGGTCATCCAGGATCTTCCCAGACGGCGTCCGCCTGTGAGGGCAGCACTTTGAAACCAGGTCTGCCACGCTCGCTTCCTTGGTAAAGGCAATGTCTTTACAGTCTATGCAGAAGACGTAGTCAAACTGCGTGTAGAGGGTCCCTTCCACCCACTCCACCATCACCTTCCTGACCGTCATCGTCTTCCCCATCCCCGGGGCCCCCACCAGCACCACAACCTGCGGCGTTTGCCCATCTCTGTCGGGTTTAAACAGTGTCTGTGCGGTGACAGTGACGGTGGCTGGTCCGTTGCCGGCATCGGCACGTCCACGGCTGGCGCCCACAGCTTCATGCTCACCTCCACGCTTGCTCCGAGGCTTCCTGGCGACGGTCAGGTCGGTGTAGCGGCTGCTGATGGACAGGTTCTCCCCGAGACGGGAGTTCACTTCTTTGTACCGGAGGAACTCCCGGACGACATGCTCTCTGTATTTCCGCTTGTACTCTGCGCCGGTGAGAAGCAGTGTCAGTCCCAAGCACAGCCAGATTCCCATGGAGCTCCTAACCAGCCCGACCGTGCTCCCGACACACAAATGGGACACTTGTTTCAACGCTCAGGGCTTTCCTAAGTCTGGCAGAGGCAATAAGGACACCGTCTGCGAGAATTTCGGGCCTCTGGTCAGTTGGGGGGGTCCTTCATCATCCTGATCCATCAACCACCCCGCAATCCTCATCCACCCCGAGAGCAAATGCAGTTGCCTGGGGCCACCTGCAGCCTCCGTCCCCTTCTGCTCGTGCCCCTGGGGCCAAAGGCACCGTCCCTGGGCTCCCGGGGATGCCTCTGGCTGCAAAGTGCTACCAAACGTGAGCTCTGCAGAGATGTCCTTAATCCCCACCCCAGGAGGAAAGGATCTGCCCAGCTGCCTGCCAGGCAGTGCCGAGAGCTGAAGGCTCTTCTCCGGGAGCAGAGGGAGCCTGGCAGTAGGTGGGGACAGCAAGAGGAGAGGTCACTAACAGCCCTCACACTAATAGGATCACAGCGGGACACCTTCGTGTTTCCAGGCTCCCCGAGAAACCAAAACCTGCTCTTACCAACTTCTACCTGTCTCCAGGATCACCCAAGGGAAAAAGAGAGAAAGAAAAGGAAAATTTGCTCCGGCTTCCTACCTTTCACCTTCTCATCCAGGAGTTTCTCAACGAGGTCTCTCTGGTTCATCTCTTCGAACAACGCAATCGCTATGTCCATCATGGCGTCTTCGCTGTAGTTCTCGCCCATGCAGTGGGCAAGCGCGCAAGGGTGGGCGGCCTTGACCAGCGAATCCTTGGGGATATTCCATCCTCCTTCCACGTGAACATCCGATAACTTTGTCTTAAACTCCTGAAAGTCTTTAGGTGCGAGACCCTGCAGTGCTCGTACGAGAACGGCTAACGCACGCTCTTCCCCTGCCATCACGGGATGTCACCTGAAAATACCAAAGGTTAGAAATCACGGCTACACCATGGCAAGAGGTTTTGGAGCTGGGCACCGAGTTTGTCCTGTACAGCCTGGTTCTTCCTGCGCCGGAAAGGCTGGGGACAGTCACCCCAGTGTGGCAAGGTCACCAGGGCTGCGGGTGCTGCAGGATCTGGCACCGTGGGGATGTCCCCCCTGGGATGGGGCACAGGAGAGAGAAAAGCACCCAAAAAAGCATCGTGGGGGCTTCTAACCAGACTGGGAGCTGCAGCCCCTCGGGGCGGAATCCCCTCGGCCCCGGGGACAGCCCGGTCCCCATGGCCCTGCCTGGCCGGTTCCCCATCCCGCCTTGCCCATGCCGTCCCTCGGCGCAGCGTGGCCGGCCGTGCCGCGATGCACTCACCGCACCGCCCGGATGGCGGGGCCCTGCCGGAGGGGGCCAGGCGCTGCCTGAAATCCCCGTCCCGCGTACAGGCAGGGTTTTGCTTTTCAACGGCAGCCCGACATCCGGCACACCCTTCCTCCTTCCCCGCCATGGGGCGGCTCGCCAGCCGGCCGCCATAAAACCACCGGGATGGGCAATTTAATACCCGAAGGACTGCCGGCAATAAGCTCATAAGGAAGATGCTGTTTTGGGGGAGGAAAGGCGGCTTTAGGAAAGCGCGCTGATGCTCGCAGACACCGCAGCGCCTCTTCTGCTTCTTGCCTCCCCCCGTGCCGGCAGCTCACCCTCCTCCTAACAACAGGTCATGGGTTTGACTGAAAAACCACCGACCCCCTGAATTTCCAACCTTTCCAGAGTATCGGCGCTTTGCTCGGGGTCCCCAAGCCATTTACTAGCCTTGTCTTGGTAAGAAAAGTCACGGAGCCTTCTCCTCCTCCCTCTTCCTTATTTCTGGTATCACTCTTCTCCTCCCCATTTCCAGTCTCCCGTGTCTTTAGGAGACAAGTACCATCCCGCAGCTCTCCGGGAGCAGATCCGGCTGGAATTAGTTTCCTGTAAATTCAGGAAATCAGAGGGAAGCTGCAGTTTCCCGCAGGGATTACTGCCTGCTGCAGCTTTCACCCTGGAGCAAGGGGGACCTCCAAGGGGACCCCATCACAGGCCGCGTGAAGCTAAATTTAGATGCTTGCAAAAGCAGAGTAGGCTCGAGAAATTAAAAATAGCTGCGGGAAACGGAGAATTAGACTGGGAGCTGTCAGAGGAAGAGGATTATCGGGCTGATATGCATGAAAGGGAAAGGGAAAAGGAGCTGGGAGCAACAGTCGCTGTCCCAGTCTAACAGCTGTCCTGGGGCACACGAGACTGCAAAAATAAAGCACAGTGGTGGAGTGGAGCACAGCACTTCTAGAAATGTCTTCAAGTTTTAGATCAAATGGAAATGAAATAGCTCAATGCTTAGAGCTTGTGCTACACCAGCCTTTGCTCTGACGTGCACTAAGGGATCGGTATATGCCCTTCCTGCTGAGCGCGTTAAACCACATTGCCCAGCAGATAGGTAAGAAATCAGCAGCACAAAGATGGATCCAGAAACTGGGAGAAGATGGAGAAGATTTTTCCGAACCAATGCAGAATTGCTGAGATACCAGCAGGATGCGATATCCTATCCCACCAGCCCTTCGCTGGTGAGGCACAGGCGGCTCCGGTGATGAGTCACAGGAACTCGCTGCCCAAACGCAGGGAAGCCTCCCTGGGCTCGGCTGGTAGAGATCAAACGGAGGGGTGCTAGTAATTATGGCCTGGGTTCAGGAGAAAAGGGGAAAATTTAACATGGGCCAAGCGGGAGCTGTGGCTTGCAGTAACGAGGGGATGGACACTGGAGCAGAGGAGTAGGGGATGTTTGGGAAATGGTGATGGCAGGGGTAGTACATCGGGGGAAAAAAAATGGATCAAAGATGTTAAGGGCTCTGGAGAGCATTAAAGGATTTAGCGGGAGAAATGACAAAACGGGATGGGATTTGCTGGAGGGAGCGATACCGCAGCTGAGAGGAGCGGTAGCAGGACACCGTGATGCTCCTGCATCTCTGCCACCTCCCAGCTGGCCAACGTCATCCGTAAAGAGGTTGGCTTCGACCCGGCACTGCCCACACAAATGGGTGCCTGTGTGCCAAACACCGGGACCCTGGGGGGCCGCCTCGAGGTTGTACCCAGGAGATACGAAGGTACCAGCGGGCTTTCGATGCAGCAGTGAAGATACCCTTATTTTAGAAAGCGGTTGGAAGATGGAGTGTAGACTCTTACTGGATTTTTACGGTGAGATTTTTGTGTCGGCAATACAGAAACCGGGCAAAGGCCGTTATAAAGGGTGAAAGGAGAGATACAAGCTTTAAGGGGGACAGATGGAGAATAATGGAAAGAGCCACCCCAGGAGGATGGCAGAAAACCCCACTCTGTGTAAAACCCATTGCCCAAGCTGAACTAGTGGGACCTTCTGGTCCCCCGTACAAATACTCATATCCTAAAGAAGCTGAGATGCTCCGAGTGAAATCGTTAAGGATTATTTTAAACAAAGCGTTTCTTGAGAAACTACAAACCCGTATAATTTTCCCCTGCGGCCCGTTAGAAAGGCTGATGGAAAATCCGAGCAAATGCCAGTGGAATACTGCCAAAGAAATGCATTCCCCATGAGAACAGCTCCTAGTTTAGCGAATATGCCAGTGATTATTGCTAAGTTACCAGAAAACAAGTGGGTTTCAGCTATAGATCCAACCGTTTCTTCACCATCCTGCTTACTGAAGAATCAATTTTCGGATTTGCTTTTGCATTTGGAGAGAGGGAATGAACCCTTGCACAGGTACCGCCGGGGCTTCACAGCGCACCTGCAGGCACAGGCTCATGTCAGGAACTTGTTCAAACTATTGTCTCCAGAGGATAAAGAAAAAACGTCTTATGTGGATGATATTCCAGCGACCGGAGCTACTGAAGAGGTGAGAGGTATCCAAGTTTTAAAATTAGCAGGTCAAACAGGATTTGAAGTAGGCACCATTAGTGCAAGCTGAGGTTAACTACTGGGAATTACAGCTGGCAAGCCAGGAAGACCAATAGGTACAAGAGTGGTTAAAGCTTTGTGTGAAATAAAGGCTTCTTATCAAGCCCAACTGAGAACACCATTAGGAGGATTTAGTTTCTGACAGCAGCACATCTGTAACTTTGCCGGTTATCTGCAGACCACTCTGGAAATCACTGATTAAGACTCTGGAGTGGAAGTGGATCTCGGGACACGATGATGCTCTAACTCAGGTGGAAAGAAGCTGCTCTAAGACCCTCTGCACTAAAATGACCAGTACTGGGAAAGCATCTTTCAACGGGAATTTCCCCATCCCCTGGTTCTAGGGAAGCAGAAAAATAGTTACAGCAGGTACCAGCAGCACGTGAACTGTGCTCGTGAACTTCAGGGTCCGGAGCCAAAACTACCCCAGCAGCCTGGGCTGGGCTGGTCTTTGAGGCTTTTACCCTCACAGTCCGCTTGTGACTTCAACTCTGTTTGTGAGTTGTCCCATCTGCTCATACCCCTCCCAGGTTTTAGGGAAACCCGTCAGCAGAGTGTCATCTACAGGAATGCCAGCGGGCATTGATATTAGCGGGTAGGAGAGAGACTGTACAGACCTCACAAGGACCAGATCGTCTTGCTCCTGCCCTAACTGAACAAGGTGTAGGCTGAACTGTTGAGAATAAAACCCGGCTGCAGTTACTGGGTATGGATGCAAGTGTCCTTTTTAAAGAACCCAGTAATAAACCAAAGGTATGCTTTATCAGCGAGAGCCGCATGTATGAGCAAGCTAAAAATAGTCCTCTATGTTGCTATTAATAGAGCAGGAGAGCAAGTAGTGGGGAAACTGTTAAACCCCCCCCTCCAAGTAGAGTACGGGCTATTATAGGCTTTATTAAGAGAGAAACTCTTTAGGCAGAACCCATTGCATCTCTTTGTGGACAGTGGTGATGTTAATAAAGAAATAAAATACTGGAGGTATGACTGGAGAAAGGGGGATAGAAAGCATGATGGGAGATGAAGAAAATGAGATTTCTCTTACAAGCTTAGAAAGACAGTGGGCAGAAAATCTATGCAATGCATGGTAAAGTACATGGGAAGCCTGAAGACAATACTGTGGAAGAATTTAATAAGCCAGGAGATCAAATGACTCAGTTTAACTGCTGCAGTCTCGAGCCACGGGAAGGTCTGCAGCATCCTTGCCGGACTCATGAAGATGACCTGCTGTTTGTGGATGACCAACGGAGATGGAGAACAGCTATCTGCAGGGCAGAACCCGTGTATCAAGGCAAGTCCCCAGGCCTCAGCTGTCAGATTTTGCCCATCTGGAGCTTTATTTTCTTTCAGTTTAACCAGAGCAGCCAGTAATTCCTGCAATAGTTTTTTTCATGATTAAATATCTAACCTGTGTCCTATCATGGTCTTGCTTAGCTTGGTCTAACAACTTAAAGCAATAATAATAACTTGAGATCCAAGAATAAGAACTGTTACAGCTCTCAAGGGAGCCCGGAGAGTTACAGCTCTTGAGATCTGGATCCACCCAGGCTGGGGACTCACAGTTAAAGCATTGCAAAAACGCTCTAAAATTATAATGACCTGATGAGCTTGGTGGGTTTATTTGCTTATAGGATCAGCCTTGGGGGACAACAGTTTCCAGAGAAGCAGCTAGACCTAGTGAGAGACACCAAATCCCATAGTGGTCCCTTAAGCAAGCATGTAAATGTAGGAGGAATTTGCAAAGGGGGTAGGGGAGGAAATCAAACAAGAAAGGAAAAAAGTGTTTGAAACAGGTGCAAAACTAAGCTCTAGCAGTACTTGACTAATTAAAGGCTGAAAGAATGGTGTGTTAAGGATATATAAAAGATATATAAATATAAGAGGTATAGTGTTGCTTATGCTAAAGGCAAATATATTGGCTAACTGGAAATTATATGGAGGGGAAAATATCCCATCACTGTCAGGTTATGGGGAGGTATTTGGGAACTTTTGAAGGATGGAGGCTTACAGAAATACTGCTCTGTACCTCTTAATGCACCCTGCTGTACAGTTAATTGCATTTACATTTTTGCAAAGTGTTATTAATTATGATAATTGCAATATACTATAGAGCTAGAATGCTTATAGGTAAATATTATTATTGCAGAGCTAACTAATTATTATGTGAACTATGAATGAAAATTAACAGTACCATAAATGAACTTAGCATTGCCAGGAGAGCATCAGAAAAGCCTCTGCTGGGTGAGGCTGTGGGAGCCGGCTCTGCAGGTACCTGCAGGTGGGGATGGAGGGGTGATGCAGACCCCTCTGCAGGGTCTGTGCTGGGCGGGCAGTGCTGGAACAGGGTGAGGGGATGGGCCAGACCTGGGGTGCACCTGGGGAGTTGAGTCAGGAGATGGAGCCAGAGAGAGGACTAGGAACAGAACTACAGCCCAGGTGTAAGGTCCATGCAGGAGACAGGACCAGAAACAAGGCTACAATATGGACCTAAGATGCTTCCTAGAGTCAAGGCCAGAGAAGGGCTACCTACGGCACGGGTACAAGGTCCATCCTAGAGACAGGCTGAAGACAAGCTAAGGTGTGTACCTCTGAGGGATTCAATGAAGAGATGAGCTGCCTACAGCATTAGAGCTGAAGGCCACGCAGGAGATGGGGCTGAAGGTAGGCTCCCCTATAACACTACCCAAACAGAGACTGAGTGCCCAGGGCTGAGCTTAAATAGAGCCCAGGGGCCCATGGCAGTGGGTGGGGAGGTCCCAAGTGAGGCTGGTCAGGGCTTTGAGGCTATTAATAGCCCCTCAGGGGCCAGTGGGCTCGTATTTTCACTGCAAGGACTTTCTGTGCAGGGTGCTAAGCCAGGCAGCACTTCAGCGGCTACAACTGCAGACCCACCTTGGCTGCTGCAAGCTGCTCCACCGTGAGAAATGTCCTTCATGCGCTTCCCTGGAAGCGCGGAGGTAAGGAGGAATGGCTGCTGCCCAAATGGCCACAGGCTTTTGCTGCTGGGTAGCCTTTCCCACCCTCTCCAGCCATGGGTGGGTTGCAGCTGGGGCTCTAGGAGAGGAGAGAGGCTCCCTTGGGTGTTTCTGATGCCCAGGGATGAAATGAGCGTAAGCCCATTCTGTGACCTGCTCTCCTGCTTTTCATGCTCCAGTTTTTGAGCAGGGTACTTGTGTCTTGGTTAGGAGGGGGTAAACCCATCCTGTGGAGGAGACAGGGACTGGGGAACTAGGATTGAGGCACATGGGGATTTTGCAGCTGGGGCTGTTGACTGCCTGCAGCTTGCACGGGGCTGGCCTTTGAACCAGGCACGATGGAAAAGAAAATGCTTCAGGGGGATGTGTTTAGCAAAGCTGGCTTTGGGGGATGCTGGGAAAGGGGGAAGGGATGTTTTAAGGCACATTGGGAAATTTAAGGGGGGGGAAAAGTAGAGTCCTCATTGCCAGCATCTCAGCAGCTGATTGCAAATGGTGCAGCTACTGCGGCAAGGCTTGTGGGGTCCCTGCTGGGTGGCTCCTGCTGCAAGGGAATGGGACATTGAGGCCAGCAGGCTTTGCCAGGGGCAGGGCAGAGCTAACAGCGAGGTGGTGCAACCCAAACAATGTACATTCAGGGTTTCGCAGACCCCAAAATGAGCCTGGCTCTGTGGCGCCATGGGCTGAGCTGTATCCATCCAGCTCAGTTTCCCTGCTCAGAGCCTGCCCTCCTGCTTGCAGGAGATCAAATAGGTCTGGGAACATCTGTTTCTCTCTGAAAGTGCAGGGCACACCATGCCCCTTCCCAAGGATACTCCTGCCACCAAGCCCCCCCCCTCCCCAGCAGGGGGGCTCCGAAGGAGCCAGGGCTGTTCTTGTCCCCACTAACTCATCCTGGGGTACGCTGTGAGCTGAGGAGGAGGAGGAAAAAACAGCAGCACAGTTTCTAAAGGTTCCCCTCTCCATCTGACCTTGAAGAAGCTGTTTTCACCTTGCTGTGCCTTGAGCTGAATCGCTGCTTGCTGTGCCTGCGCCGGCGCTCGGCTCTCTCCCGTGCTGCGTTAGGGGTGATGTGACCCACTTGCTGCAGGGGACCCTTCCCGTGCTTGGCGCCAGGGAATTTCTGAGTGCTGCCTAGCTCTGGTGCTGCTTTCCTGGCTTCTCCCTCTCTCTGCAATGGCGGGGGGGTGAGGTTATTGGTTTTATAGCTCCTTTCCTTTGCTTCCCTTTTTTTCTACATAGGTAAAAATATTTTTAAAATTCAAAATCTGAAGCATATAATATAAATTCAGGAAGCCTGAGGCATATGAATGCATTGTGTGGGGCTGTTTATCTCCGAAGGCTGAGGCAGCATGCGTGAACGCAAGGAAATCGCAGCCGGAAGCCCCTGGCCTCGGCTCATCCAGGCTCTGGGGACTGGAGCCGGCAATTTCCGCTCACAGAAGGCTCCCTCCCTCCTCCTGCCGTGCCAAGGGGAGGCGCAGAGGCCGAGGATATTTCTGCCTGATGTAGAAGTGGCAAAAAGGTTTTATGAGTCCTGGGAGCAGCGGTTTGGGTATCTCTCCTGCATTAAATCACAGGTTTTCACAAGCTTTGCAGAAACTTAGCCCCTCTCTGCTGCTATCGATAGATCAGCAGACTCGGGAGGCATTAGAAAGGGGAAGCAGCTGTTTGCAGCCACTGAACCTTCACGGTCTTGGCTGTGCCTGGCACAAGTCCCTAAAAGAGCGGGGAGGGCTGGCACTGCTGTGTTTGGGATCAAACAGGCAGCGGAGGGGATATCAACATCAGCCACAGCTAATCCTGTCTGTGCCAGCTTCTCTGAGGCAAGCAGGCTCCTGAAGCCAAGGACTACATCGAGATAACCTTGCTCATCCCTGCTCCGAGGGAGTGTTGGTAGCTGCATCCGAAAGCAGCCCCTCGAAGCACGGCCTTTCCTGGGAGATTTGGGTTCCCACATCCAGCCCCTGTTTTCTGCAGTTTCCTTCAAACATGGGCAGAATTATTTTTTACAGTGGAATTCAAGCAGCCTGAGTATTTTTAAGCATGTTGGCATAGGTGAGACACACTGGCTTGGCTCTTGTGGGCAGTTTGGCAGAGCCAGAGAGGGTCAAGGAAGAAAATACTGATTTTTCTCTGGAGTTTCTGCCCTACTGCACTGAGTATGTTTGTGGCTGAGCTGTCGCTTGGCTGTGGTTTATGGGAGAGAGGAAAACACAGTGGCCACAGAAGTAAAGTGAGTTACTGAGCTGACAAAGTTGGTTTCTGATGGATTTCTGAGTATAATCTCCTTAAGATGTCTACACTTTCTACAAAACTGGTAGAAGCTGGTCAGTGGGTCCCAAGTAACTGTGTGGAGGAAGATGGGCAAGCATCACATAGCCCTTATTTCCTGAGGAAATCGGGCTAAAAGAGCTCTAGACAGTCCCAGGACCTGGCTGCAGTTTGGGGTACAAGCAAGATTTGACCCGGGTGGTGTGACTTTGAGACCTGTGCCTGGCTGGAGGAGGTGAGGCTGTGGCAGGGAGGGCTGTTTGCTTTTAACCAACATGCTGTGAAGCGCCGGTGCGGCTAAGGAGGAGGCTGCGTGTCTGGCACTGCCTGGCTGGATGTCTGACAGCGCTCCGCAGCGGGACCCGGGCTGCTTGCCCGGATCCGAGCCGGCCTTGGGCTGCCCGCAATCCCTCACAGACCTTGCAGGACTTTTGTAAGGGGAGTCAGACCCCAAGCCCGCTGGGGCAAGGGAGGGTCTGGGGAGAAGGGAAGCAGAGCTGGCACAAAACTACACCAAGGCGCAGCATTTTAGCTTCCTGCCTCCACCGTGCAGAGCTTCTCCTTGACAAGACAAATTGCCACTCCTTAACTTGCTGCTGGGGGATTGCCACGCTCAGAAATCCCTTATTCTGGTGGGGGGAGCCCCATACTCCTTTTTTCTCTTGTCTACACACAAGCATCCCAATTTATCAGGCTGGCCCCCTCCTATTTTCCCCAGTACGTTCCCCCCTGCTTTGTGGCTATATTCACTGTAATCACTGCAAACCCAGGCAGGCTTTGGAGGAGCAAGCGAGTGAAGCAGGCAGGGGGGCTCAGTGCTGCAGGGACAGCCCTGAATTGCGGAGCCAGCAAGCCACGGCTCAGCCCCAAATAACGGGGATGTGGAGATGCAGCTGGCCTGCCTTAACCGCCCTGCCGGCCCCCCCTTGGCATCCTGTCCCCCCCGAAAGTCCCAGCCCTTTCCTCTGGATTGGAGCGCTGTCTCCCCCCCTCCCCTGCTCTCCATCTTCATGCGGTCTGCAGAGGTGCATTGTGGGAAACTCCCAAGTTTTTTTCCCCTCCCTCCCTCCTCTCTGCGCAAGAGCCAGCTCCCAAGGTGTGACTCGTGCAGCCAGCCAGAGGACAGAAGGTAAGGGCTGCTGTTTTCCTCCATGCACGCTGGCACCCGGGGGGGGGGGGGCGAGGGGGCAGAGCTGCCGGGGGTCCCTAGCTATCGGCGGAGAGACGTGCAGCATTCCTACTCAGGGTGACATAGTGAAACAGAGACGCAGATCTACCTGGTCAAGGTGAGTGTCCGCCTCCTCGCAGCTGCCTGGGATGGAGGCCGGGGGCTGCCATGCCAGCCGGCTCGTGACCGTGTACCCACGCAGCTCTCCCTGTTAATAGGCAGCAGTGCTTTTTTATCCCAAAACAACGAGCACAGTGAGGATGGCTGGCCCCGAGCAGCTCCCTTCCCACCCCAGCTCCCCTCTTCTGCTCCCTGAAGGTCAGGCAGCCAGAGAAGGCATTTCCGCAAACGCAAGTGCGTGGGAGCCTGCCTGCTGCCTCCACGTACCTGCGATCTCCTCCGCTGCCTTTGCAGGATGTGCTGTGCTTGCCTGATCCGAGCTGGGCTGGCTGCTGTGAACTGCCACAGGGCTTCAGCAAGGGGGAGGCAGCAGCCCCGGGATGGAGACTGAGGTCTGATGCTGCAGAAACGCTCTGGAGGCAGAACAGCTCTGAGCACGGAGAAGCGGAGCCGGCCATGTGCCGGAAACGGGGCCGCCGGGAGGGAGGAGGGAAAGCAGCATCCCCAGATAAAACCTTCCAGCCTTGGCAGGAAAGCCTGTACACCTCCCTGAAAGGTTTTGATCAGGTTTCCAGCTGCATTTCCTCTCCCATCTGCACGGGCGGTGGTATTTGTTTGCCCTTCGCTCTGCCTGGATGGGTTTAATGTCTCTGTTTAATTGCTGTCAATCCTGAGGCAGGAGGGAAGCACGGCTAGGAACAGCCAGCAGCCCTGGCTATTAGTCTTCACCTTTCCCAAGGAAGGAGCTGGGGATTGTTCTGTTAGGCAGGGGGGCTTTGATATCGAAGGGGTATCCTTTGATATGACCCCCGGCTTGTGCTGGAAAGGAGCTCACAAAGGGAAATCTGCCCAAAAAAGACCAAAATGGAGAGAGATGACGGAGGCAATAGTGCCTATTTTCAGCTATGGGGAGAAGATCGCACCAAGTGTAGTGGGAGGGAGGAGGACACCAGACCAGGGCTCCTCTTTCAAGGTGTGTGTTCCCAGGGATGAAATGCATGGGGGGGATGTCTCGGGCTTTTCAGTCTGATGGCCCTGCCTCTCTGCGCATCTATGTGCATCCGTGCCCTGTATGTTTGCAGAGACCTGTTGATTTGGTCCCTGCTCCTGCTTAGTTCTCTGTGACCATCTGGTAGCTTCCGATGGCGTTGGGGGTGAGAAGGAAGACGATTTTTATTCTTGAATCGAGGTCAGCCTGGCAAAACTTTGGCTTTGGGGCAGCAGGAGGAAGCCCTCCCCGTCGCAGCCCCGTTTTCCTGGGTGGGGCTTGGGCAGGATGCTGTCAGGAGAGGGAGGATGGACTACGCTGGATTGAGCTCCCTGCTCCATCTCAGGACTGACCTCCAAAAGTTTGACCTTCACAGGTTTGACCTTCAGCGTTTTCCATCTTTCCTTTCTCAGCCACGGTGCTCAACACCAGCCTCTAACCCCATGGTATTGTGGCAGGACGGGGGAAGAAAATCCAGAATTCTCCTAAATGTGGATATTCATCCCCCTGCATCCATCCCCTCCGCTGGCAGGCTGCCAGGACCGGGGACTGGCGAGCGCCCTGGCACACTCTCCCCATCCTTGGTCGGGCGTGGGGGCAGGCAGATGGGGCAGAGGGGAGGGATGGAGCTCTCTGAGCAAGCATTTCTGCGCTGGAGGAGCTTTGGCCTTCCTTCCCCAGATCCCTCCCAGCTTTCTGCAGGGAGGGAGAGCGCTCTGGTTTTGCCGCACAAGGTAAGCGATGGGCTTTACACCAGAGCGTACCAGGAGCCTCCCTGGAAGGTCACTGCCTCGTGCTGAATCGTCCGCTCGTCTGCCTGCAGTGGCTTCTTACATTTCAGCTGCAAAGCAACAGTTTTCAGGCTGACGTCTGCAGATCTAGGGGTTGTCAGATTCAGGACCTGGCTCTGCACATGCAGAATTGCCTCCATAATCTCTTTGCCGGCCACAGCTGAGCCACAAAGGGGGGGTGATGCCATGAAAGCCTGGTGCAATCCCGCATCGGTCAGAAGGGATGGGTTTAGGATGCCCATTTAACCTGTTAAATTTGCTGCTGCTTACTGCAGTGGTTGGGGCTATTTTACTGTGTCAGAGATTACCCTCATCTTTTTTGCTTGTAGATACTGAATTTGAGAGATACAGGACCCACTGACTGTCAGGAAGATGCCTTAAAAGCATAGATCTGTTAGAAAGGAAATCAGCCTTCTGCATCTGGGTACCAGCTCCTGGCTGCCTGGGGAGCAGCACCCCAAATTGGAAGCATCTGCCCTCTTGCCAAAGGCAGTTTCCCAAGTGCTGGCAGGCTCAGTGTAAAGAGCAGGGCTTTGTGGTGGAAAGGAATGAGTTGTTCACCCTTCTCCAAGAGGCAGAAAGGAGGCATGAAACACTTGCTGACCCTGCCACAACGTTATTCCTGAGATGGCATCGCAGACCCAATGCTGAGCAGAGAACTGAGACCTGCCCCATGTTAGGATGGATGTTATGGGGAATTGCTTATCTATTCCCTGGGGAGACCCAAGTGTTTTGAGGGTGGCAGTAACCTCCTTCCTGGAGCAAGCAGCATTCTGGGAAGACAGCTGAGCAGAGCCAAAAGCAGTGTGGACCTCCAGATGACGGAGGAGGGGGTGTCACTGATGCTGAGCTATAAAGCTGAGCTTGAAAGGACAATAATTGGCTTCTCGATAGCAGGGCTGCAATGGGAGGCTGCTGGGCCAGCTTCTGCTGGGGCTTTTGGACTCTGGTGGCCTCCCTTCTGATCCCACAAGAGGTGCCAGCCTGTCCCCAGGAAGGGATGTGCCACCTTTCGGTGCAGCAACTTGCCCCCAGTGCCACAGAGCTGCTGGCATTGAATCGCTGGCTCTGGGAGGGCTGGAAAAGCATTATGGAGAAACAAAATGAGTGTGTTTGCAAAATGCTGAGTGTGGCAGAAAGCCAAGACAGGAGGAGGTGCCCAGGGTGGGATGCAGGGGTGGCACAGCAGTCTGGGACGCAGGATGCACCCAGATGTGTGTCTGTGCCTGCCTGCAAGACGTCACGCTTGTGGGTTAAGGCTCTGTGGTTCATGTTGCTGGCTGCGCATCTACCGCTGCATCTCCTGAATCGCTCCCCGTTGAAACTACTCCAGTGCTTCGATCCAGTATCCTGCCAAATAGCTGCCATGGAAAAAAGTCATCCTGGCTGAGAATCCTTTCCTTTGTTCCCCTAAATTTCTGTCTTGGGGTGAGTGATGCTCAGTCCTGTCAGGGAGAGGCTTAAGACCTAACATCTCATGAGTTTTGAAGGGTAAAAGCTACAATCTTGTTCCACTACAAAAAATGGAACTATAAAGCGGAAAAACAATACTTGATTCTGTGTCTGAGGGGGGCTCAAACCCAGGATTAAAGCTAGGACAGCACAGCAAAGTGAGGTACTCTGAAATTGTTTTAGTTATGACAGTCCCCCTTTGGGGGCCTGTGCACCGTGTTATGACCCTGAGAAGCCAGGCTTTGCAGCAGCAGGGTATTTCCAACCTAATCTCAGCAAAGTATTTTCAGATTCTCTCTAGTTCTAGAAACAGCTTTGCTGTACGCTGTGGCTGAGAGCACAGCTGGTCCAGCTGCATCACGAGGGCTGGTGGCACCTGAGCGGGTGACCAGGCAGGTTGTACAGCCTTGCTAGCTGTGACTTCTCCTGCCAACAGCAGGTCAGGTCCATCCTGGGTGTAACTCAGTGCCCACCCCTACGGACATCAGTCAGAGCACGATTGGCACCACTGGAGAGTTTGAGACAAAATCTTCTATTTCCCAAGGCTGTTTTGGTAATGCTTTCCTGATTTCTACCATGTTTTGGAACAGCTGTGAGCTGCGGCATGAAAAAAGGGTTTGTGTTGGTTTCGCGTCCGTACCAGCGCAGGGTGCCAGGTGCAGCGCGGAGTTTGGGTGATGAGTTGCCCCTTTGGGACCGTGCATGGTGAGCACTCTGATGGAGGAAGGAAGGAGCGGGCTTGGTTGGGGTTTTTTTGGCAGCAGCCTGTATATTTTTAATAGAGTTGTGGGCAGGAAGCTGAAGTGAACTGCAAGTGCTTTTCAGCCCGTGTTGCCGCAGAGAAATGGCTGGGTTTGTGCCTGCGAGGTGCCCTGGAAGGAGCTTTTGCGGACGGTGCGGCAGGAAACGTGCAGCGGGAGCTCGCTGTGGGTCTGCTGAAGGGCAGGGTGAAACAGCAGCAAGCCGTCCTTCTCTCGATGCTGGAGGTTTAAGGGCAGAGTCACTCAGGTTTACCGTTTTTCATGGTTCTTATTGCTTTATTTTCACACAGGGGGAGAGAAGAGAACGGAACAAAAATGTGGAGTACGTTTTTGCTATGTACGTGGCTGTGTACAGGCAGAGTACCTGAACAGTGTAGGTTAGAGCTGTGTTTTGGGTTAAAGAAAAAAAAAAAAGAACAAAAGTAAAGCCCCTGGCAGGAGTATGGGGGGTGTGTGTGTCTGCAATGTCGCCTCCATCTCTCAGAGAATAAAATGTCTGCCATGTCCATCCCAGTGAGATCTTTGCGGTCAGGACAAGCGTGGCTTGCAGGTGTGACGCTTGGCTCAGACGTCATCTCCTGTAGAAGTCATGGTGTAGAAAAAGGCCGTTTAGCCTTTTTCTGGGCTCGTGCTGGTGGGGAGTGTATTGGGGCTGGCTGCAGGGCTCCAAAATGCTGTGTCACCTGTGTGGGGACCGTGGCCGGACTGTGGCAGGGCAGCCTCTGGAGAGGACACTGGCACTTGTGTTGCTTCGCCCCGTCTCTGTGCAGTTAGTTGGTGGCCCACCGGGATGCCCAGGGTCTGCATCCCACAGCCGTTCCCTTTGCAGATGTACGGCAAAAGCCGGTTTTGCTGGGCTACGGGAGCCCGTCCTGTTCCCACATCTTGCCTTGGTGCCAGGTATAACCCAACCTCTGAACACTGATGCATCACCCGGGGAGAGGCGACGTGTCTCGGTGGCACAGGGGGCGCGGGGTAGGGTCCTGCAAGGCTGGCCACGCTCTGGGGGCTGTGTGGGTGATGGGTGCAGTTTTGGTCATTGCCAGCACCAGCTGGACAGGTGACGAGAGCGCTGGGTCTCAGTGCAGCCGCAGGACTGACGCAGCCATGGAGCGGAGGCTTTGCTGGCAAATCTCCCCCTGTGGCAGCAATTTGAAGCTGCTGCTGCTGCCGCCTGTTAAAATACTTCCAGCATCTGACGCTCTCCACGTCAAGATTCAAAGGGTTTGTCTGAGAGGGAAATGTTTAATCCAGGGCCGGGAGGAGGGATGTGGGGAGTAGCAAACAACAGATTGGGAAAAGGGTTCCTAAATATCTCATCAGAGTGAAGTGGGTCAACAGTGTTTGCTGTAACTTGGTGCTGCTGTCTCCAAGGCTTGGCTTTGGGAGGGCTGGGAAACACAGCTGTCTCCCTGCCCAGCCTGGTCCTGGTGCACTGAGGCTGTTTGAAAGCATCTATGACAAGCGACTCCCGCTATCGTTGTGCTTGCGTTGTGTTTTATCACATTTGCTGTGCATTGCGTCAGGAGCGGGGGGCCAAAATAGACCATAAGGGAGCTAAAATCCTCCTTGGGGAGCTGCCCACGGCAGCTGAACGAACACAAGCTCCTTATGTAAAGCTGTTTTAGTATTTATGGTAATACTGAGAGGCACTGCATTACCTCATCTGTCTTCACAGCACTTCTTGGAGATGGGGGAAAAGGCTTAGTCACACTACCCTGCTGTCTTTTATCTTAGGTGCTTGCCTGGCATCCCACTGCCTTTAACGTTTTTATTCCCCCAGCAGCTCAGGAGGGGGGAGCAGTGCTATATTTTTTTTTTAGATGGGTTTTGATGGTTTCTTACATGATGTTCAGTTGAGCTAGCAAATACTTGCACTCCCTCCTGCAGTCTGCTCATTTCAGCCCATGCTCAGTCCCTCCTTTTCTTAACTCCCTTCCAAGCCACTTTGGTGCATGGGGAGATTTGCTAATCTTTGGGAGAAGAAAGGGAGGTGAGAATGGTCTTAAGCCTCAGGATCTTAGGAGGGACACCCCAAACCCTACGCCCGTGGCTCTCTGAAATAATCCCTTCTCCAGGGCAATGTGCTTGACTGCAGCCTATTTCTTCTTTTGCCATAAAATGACAAGTGGCAATGAACTGGCATTGCCCTGTGGCCAGTAACCTCAGACCTCTTTGGAGAAGCCTTAATCTGTCAGAACAGGCTACCTTTTACTTGGCACTTTCCTCAGCACGTCATGAATTCACCTTAGCCATGTGCTCCAGCTGATTTTCCTCTGACCACTTCAGTCAAGACCTCTTTGGTGATGGTAATACTCCAGGTGACCATGCTGCCTTCCATCTGAGGGTCTCGCATTGGTGAGTTCAGCCCCCTGTATCGCATTGATTTGCACTGAAGGAGAGAGTCTGTGACATGCAAAGGTCATGTAGGAAGCCTGTGGCAGCACTTGATCCCCCCAGTAACACCCCCAGTTTCTAACAGCCCGGTCCCAGTCACTTCAGCTCATAGCTGCCTTACATTTTGTAGTCGGAACACTGCTTCTTTTTTGTTTTTTCTTTTTCCCTTTTCAGGAAGTTATGTTTTCAGGTGCCTCTTTGAAGTGGCCAAATTCTAATTTTCCTGTTTATGCGTGCAGTCTGCCACAGGAACAAAATCTGCAGACTTCAGTCTAAAATTACCTGCTCTTCACCTACCAGCTGGTGCCGGTGCCTGAATCTGTGACGGTAATTCAATCCTGTGAGCCAGTTTTGGCAGGTGCAAATTGCACTCACCAAAGGGAAGCTGTCTGAGAAGAGAGCCATTTTCTGTCCCTTAGAAAGCTAGTTTGCTCTTAAATGACCAAATGCAAGCATGCCAGCTGAGACTTACAGAAACTGCTGAAGGGACCTGAAATTAATTGGTATTCAGCATACGTTCTTCCTCCATGACACTGAAAACCTTTCCCTGTGTTGGTGTAAGAGCAATTGACTGAAGAATACGATGAGGACTGCGTTGGGTGTTGTGTTCTCAGGTTTAAAGTCCTCCCTTACCTTCAGGAAGGAGGGGCCTGGTCCTGAGGGGCACAAGCCATCTCCTCCAGCACTGCTGAGTGCTTTCAACTCTCACTGACTTCCAGCTATGTCATTTCAAAGGGAATTGAGAGCCGGCTTGGTTGCATACCTTGTCTCCTTGCAGATGACCTCTGTCCCCAACCTGCGGGAGTTAAGCAGACTGCTACCATGCTTGGCTCAAGCAATGTGGAATTGCGGGATGGTCTTTGCCATGGCTCAGCTGCTTCAGGCTAAGGGGTTTTGGGGGCTGACAGTGGAGATTAAGCTGGAAGAAGCGTTAATGCTTGCCTAGTAATAGGGACCCATTTAATTCTTTGCCCAAAAGCCAACACAGGCCATGCTACTTAAGAGAATGAGCTTTGGTACTTAAAACTCTCCTCTTTGCCCCGAAAAGGCAAAACTTCATGCCTTTTCTTTTTCAGACGGGTGGGAATGACAAAGAGGTGACGGGCAGATTAAGTAGGGGTTAAGGAAGAAGTTTTGAGGATATTTAAGGTCTTTTCTGTCACCTCTGGCTCTTTTTCACAGCATTGCTACAGGTCAGACATGGTCAGTAGCTATTTCTGAGACTGATGTTTTCAACTGGAGGACACTTGGAGCGTGTGGGTGGACCTTTGTTGCAAGTATAAATTCAGATACATAACCCCACTGTGGTGGTTGAATTCCTTCCTGCTGACGGTCTGTCAGTGTGGCGGTTGAGGACCCAATGGAAATGGTCTGCTTTTCATGAAGGGGGGGGAAAAACCCATGTATGAGCCCCCTGCTCAGCACTGCTGTGACCCTACACACATCTGTGGGGTGCAGCTTCCCACCGCACCCCAGACCCCACACCCTGTAGCAGCTGCTCAGTCTCGCAAAGTTGCTGGCTTTTCCTTCCAACTTGAAACAGCGAGGGGAAGATTATAGGGCTTGGGGATGGGGCTGGTCTCTGCAGAGGGAAGAGGACCTTCTAATGGTATGTTACGGTAAAGCTGGCAATGACTCATCTGCTCCATTCAGTGCAGGATTGATGCAGCTTTCATCTGCGCACACGGGAGACAGATTAATAGATGTATTTTCTAATTTGCTGGGGGGGTGAGGCAGAAAGGGTGCCCTTCAGGGAGCCAAAGCAAGCTGTTCCTTACATCAGCCCTGTTGCTTTGGCTGGGGCCAGCTTGTTGCACTGGTGAGTCCGACTGCACTGACCTTGAGAGCTGCAACAACCAGAACCGTCCCAGGAGGGGCCTGTGGTGGTTGTGTGCTGCTTCTTGCAGCAGCAGGAATTTGGAGAGCTTTTCTTTTCCTTTTTCTCCTTGATCACTGGTTTCATGATCTCTGCTCCGTCTTCCTAGCCTGGGAAAGAGCTGGTTAGCTGCTGGCAAGTGAAAACCTTCCTGAAAAGGCACAGATTTTTTAAACAAAGAAATAGCATGGGGGGGGGAGGGGGACGGAGGGAATGAAGCCTCTTTCTCACAAAACCTTATTCCCAAGTGCTGCTGTGTGTGTGGGAGGCAGAGAGGGAGCTGGAAGTGGGGAATGGGTAGATGGGCAGAGACAGCAACTGAAGAGGAGAGGGAAGGGAGGAATAAATAGATGTGAGAGCTATAAAGAAGAAAGCAAAGGTGGAGAAACAGGCCATTAGAGAAAAACTGTTTGTGATGGAATGAGGGAAAAGGAGGAGACAAAGCCAGGGGAAAAAACCCTTGCACCAGTATGCGCAGACTTCGTTTTTGAAAATGAGGAAAGCACCTTTCTTTTCAGTCAGATGTGGGATACAGAGGTGCTTAAAGACGAGCACGTGCTCATGCCCTCAAAAGCACAGGACTGGAAAGGGGGAGGAGAGTGAAAGGAAAAAGGGAATGATACCCAAGGTAGGGAGTCTGCTTGGAAGGTAGTTAATAACATGCAGATGAGGATTAAGTACTATGATGGGAGAGGATGTGCTGCTGAGTGAGCACCCTGGGTCTGGAGGAGGAGGACAGCATGGATGGCTGCAAGCCAGCACGATGCTAACCCAGCCAGTGGCTCTGGTAGCTGTGCTGCAGCCGATGGGGGCAGAAAGGATGCTTGAGCTTCTCAGCTGCAGTGTTTGACAGCATCAGCTCAACCAAGCCAAAGGGTCTGGAGAGATGCTGGGCAATTCTGTGGCTAGTTCCAGTGATGGAAAACCACTGACAGAAAGCCCTTTCATGTGGACACTTAAGAACTGCCAATATTGATTTTTAGCTTAGTTTGGTTTCTACATCTTTTAAAACCTTTTCTAATCTGCATGAGGGGCTTGCATTGCTTTTAGTGGAAACTCACTTAGAAATCAAGAAATTCTTTAATGAGCCGTTTGTAGCAGTGCAGGGCATGGCTGCGGGACAAGGCTCCATGGCACAGCGTAGGCTCTGAGCAAAACCAGCTTTTCTGCTTCCAGGAATCTGGAATCCAGACCTGATCAATCAGGGGTGTGAATGAGAGAGGATATGGATAAACTGAGGTACTTGGGCTGTGCAGAGTCCCCATTTCTCAGCAAAGAAGCCAGTTTGCCCTCTCCATGAATTACCCCTACCATCTCTGTAGGCTGCACATAGCTTTCCTAGGGAAAGCAGAAGTTTAATGCTTGGTTCATATAGTATAATAGCACAAATACTAGAGAGTGTGTGAGCAGCCCAGCTAATTGATATCAAAGCGACTAAGCAGGTAATTTAATATTTGTGACATGATGAATCTGAGTCTCCCTGCTATAACCTCTAAGCCTGCTTCAGTCTTGGGCCCCACTTACTATTTCTTTGTGTCTTGGTTGTACCAGATGTAAAATGGGGATAAATTGCTCCTAAACCAGAAGAGCAGAGTCCTGTGAGTGACCGTGTGCAGCCTCAGCACGTAGGAATATAGACCTGGATGTACATAGGATTTCTACTGAGCAGAGCAGTATGAATGCTCTTTGGAGGCAGTAGGAAGGAAAAGGTGAGGCAGGTGGCATCTACAGAAATATTAGAAAATTAGCAAGGAGGGGAAAATATTCTTGCACTTGGCCAGGACCATATGTTTATCTACCAAGTCCCAAGCCACCGAGAAGGTCTTAAGCTTGGTGAGCATCTGGGATTGTGTTTTTGTGGTACAAGATGCCCAAGCGTATGATGCATCTTCAGTGACATGAGGGGAGAGTGGTGGTGTTTTGGGTTTCCAAAATGGTTTAAAATCACAAACTCAGAAATGTAAGTATTGCTGAGCTGCAGTCAAAGAGACTATGCTCTTTTACACCCAAAGTAGATCTGACCCACATAGAGCTGCTAGGGAAATTTGATTGCTGGTTTTTAAACAAGTGAAGGGCTGGCTTGATATTTATTCTCTCGAAGGAGCTTGGAGCTAGACCGAATTGAAAACCCAAGGGAAGAGTAGCAACTATCCTGCTTAACGCTGGCTATGAAACCCTGGGGGCAGATTATCTGCCTCTCACTTTTCAGTGGTTTATTTCAAAACTGGCCAGCTTGGATCATCTAATGCCTTTTGGAGACTTCAGGCTCCATCTCACCAAACACTACCCAGCTAAAATTCATCCTCTCTAAGGGAGGCGTGTAAGGTAGGTCCGTGAAAAGCCTTCTGGAAGTGCCTGTCCCATCTCCATGCTACAAGAAGAGCTCAGACTACTCTCCTAGGCTAAATGCCAACCTTTCAGGCAGCCTTTTCAGTATATGGTGTACCAGTATCATGGTCACCGTGCCTGGTGCAGCACGTGAGCTATGGACTTCCATGATTTCGGTGCTGCAGTTCCCTCAGTCAACTCCAGTTGACTGGCATTGGAGAAGATGGTGGCCATCAAACAACAGCTTACAAGGGAGAGCAGGAGAGGGCGTAGCTTCTACTTCACACTGAGCTGCAAGCTGTTGCCCAGCTTTGCTCTGGACCCAAACCCAGTATTTCTGTGAGTAGGTTTCCTCCAGGCCAGTGTTTCTGCCTAGATGGAGATTAAAACACCACATTTGTTAGCCTGTTTCACAGAAGAGGCAGCAGCACAGACCATTGCAGCAACCCTGGGACCTTCTTCCTGTCTGTCATTAAAGGAGTGATCTGCACTCTGAGCCACTTTGGAAGAAACATCTATCTGTAGAGGTTTTTGAGGGGCCTCTTTATATCTAAATCCAGACAGCTAATAAGCTCATATTTCACTTAGCAGGCAGAAAGCTCTCGGCAGGCTCCTGGCAGCGCTGAAGGTCAGCAGAGAGGTAATGAAGCAGGCGACTCAGATCTGACTGCTGCCTCCTATTTACTCATTATTTCCCAAGCTCAAAGTTGGCATGGTGCTGCACCGTTAGAGGCCTGATGGCAAGCTGCCCAGCGGCTGTTTCCCCTCCTCCCATTGTGCAGAGGTGTAGCCATGGGAGCTCCATCTCCCGGCTCACCCTGCCTAGATTGCTGCCTAGTGAGGCTTGCTGGGGTGATGTTTTTGTTGTGTTTTTATAACACTTTGAAGCCCACTTTGTCCGTTTGCTGAATTCTCTGGATGCAGCCATGCTCTTCACTGCTTTCATCAGTTCCCTGGGGAAAATGGCTCCAGCTAATCACCTGCAGTACATCTGACATCCTGCCCAGCTCTGTAGGCAAGCCCAGCTAACCACTGCAAGGAGGAGGCAGGAGTGAGATCTCTCAATCACTGCGAGATCCAGCTTTACAGTAAATTCATGCAGTTGCACCGGAGTCAATACACTGATTTGCACCAGCTGAGGATCTGGCGCTTGCCTTATTTTGCTGTAGCTCCACCAGAAATGCTGACAGCAATAATCCTTGTAGCTCCGATACCTATAGCTGAGGAACTAATCCCGTTTTTTTTTGTGCAGTACCCATCTGGATGGAGAATATCACACAAGATCACATATTAGCCACTTCCTAAACTTCACATGGGATAATGCTGCAAAAAGAAGGGTAGAGGGTGAGATACAAGCAGGGAGGAACTATTGATCTGCTTTCCCATCGAACAAAATGTTCTCTCCTTACCCAGGAGGAAGGGAGCTGTGGTGAGCAAATGAAAAGTAATATTTATTTGGTTGGACATGAGTATATCTCGTCACTGACAAATGGCGTCAGATACATGGCCAGGGTGGACTTGTCTTGATTACACACGGAGCCTAGTTGTGGCAGCCATAGATGACAGTCGGTCCAACTTGTTTGATGTTCTTGCAGGTACAGGCACTGTAGTAGATGCTTTGAATACAGATCACAGTTACTAAAGAAAGAGGCAACAGTTTTCCAGTTTTGTCTTCCGTCCTCCTTCGTTGCCTCCAGGTAGAATGGCACTGGCTTGCTCTGGCCTTTCACTCACCTCTCATTGCTCTGCTTCCTCTTCCAGGTGCTGTATCATGTCCAGATAGGACACCGCCAGTGTGAGAATCATCCCAAGACAACCACTCCAAGGGGTTGAGCTCAGGTGGCTCCTCTGCTTTCTCCAGCAGCCAGGCAAAGGAGAGCTGGGATTGCCCCGTGCGCGTGGCATCCAGTCGCTACCCCCAGCACTTGTAGGGATGGATTCCAAAGGCAATGTCCGAAGCGGAAACAAACCCGATGCCAAGGCCCCCAGCTCCGGAAAGCCAGAAAAGCCCAACCCTGGGCCTGCCACGAATGCAGACAAGAAGGAGATCCCCAAAGAGCAGCCTGCTCCTGCCACTGCCACCTCTGCCACCAAGAAGGCAGGTGGCGATGCTGCCGTCGTGAACAACCACAGCAACCTGAAGCCCAGCCCCGCCGCCACGGAGACACAAGAGGCCACCGGCCAGTCCCCTGACTCTGACCACAAGGGAAACAGCTCCGAGGAGTCACCAGGCAGCATCTTCGACAACATGAAGCCCTTGATCATCATCGGAGGAGTGGCGGTGGCTGCGCTCGCTGTGATTGTGGGAGTGGCGTTCCTAGCCCGGAAAAAATGAAGACCGAGACGGGGTGGGGATGAGAAACCCAACCCAGCTGTACAGCTCCTTTTGAGACAAATGCATGCAGAAAAATTCTATACATATCTATATAGAGAGAGAGCGAGCTAGATAGGTCAACAACAAACACCAACTGCAACTCCAAGAGTCTTGTTCAAGACAACTGTGCCAGTTTGACCCAGTGTGGGTAACTCCATGCACTCAGTGTGTTCTTTCATGTAATATATCTTGGCTTATACCACTGTGTATAGATTACAGCTTCTCCTGATCGGTGTAAATGACGGTGTCCCCTCCCCTCCCCTGCTGTCCTCCCCGGGAGACACCCCCACCTCTCTTGCAGTCCCCTGTTTTCAAGTCCAAAGTGTTCTACGTCCCATCCAGAGTCCCCGCTTTGTGTTTTGGTTTCTGTTTGGTTTGTTTTTAAGTTGGGTTGTGGTAAAGAAGATGTAAGGGGAGACAGAGCCTAGTGCTAAGGCCCAGTTTGCCTGTCACTGTGTGCTGGGCTGGTGTTTATCCAGCACCTCTGGGGCAGGGGAACCCCTGGGCAAACGCAGGCAAAAGGCAGCTCCTTGACCCAAACAGCAAAGTGTGATCTCTAATAGGTGTCTTGTGTACCTGCTGCTCATCAACCTACTTTTAAAAACCCAACTCACAAGCGCCCCAGAGAAAACAGGCTGGCTGTAGCTGGAGGCCGAGACTGCAGCATGGTAGAGCTGAGTATGCAACTTGGGACATCACACCAAGTCATTTCTCTGGCTGAGCTGCCAGCAGGGGAGTGAGCAGAGGGGCTGTACTGTGACCGACAGCGCAGCTAGCAGCATACGGAGATACCTGGCGAAGTCCCACGCCGACTTCAGGCAGACACCAGCTGCCATCTGCTTGGTTTCTTGCACGTTGGCAGGCAGCCTTCAGGATCCCATGGCTTGCCAAGGTCATATGGGCAGCGTCTGGGGATAGAGAGACTTTGTTTTGGATCTAGTATTTCCTAAAGTTAGGCTGGGCTTTGCAGGATGCTGTAGCCTCCCTCAGCCCAAACTCCCTCAAGGTCAGCTGGATTCTTTCTGTTCATTTCTTTGGGCTTTGGATCAGGCCTTTCACCTGCTTTTTTTCCCACTGAGGGCTATGATCTCTCAGTACATGAGAAAATAGAAAAAGTAGAGACGTGAGCTGGTTTTTAGGTGCAGAGAGGACCTGGGATCCCATGAGAATATGACTGACCTGCTTTATACCAGGGAAACCCTGTTCGAGGGCACTGGAAATCTGTCTGTCCTGGGAGGATGTCTTACCTCCCTCCTATGACAGTAGCAAGGATTTGTGACTCCTCCAAGCTTTGGAAATGGAAACAAATTCCCAACCCTCGGGAACAGCCTGGTTTCATCGGTGAGAATCTCGGCTCTAAAGCCAGACCTTGTGAAGGGGAGAAGGAAGGCAGGTGATGAGAGAGGGCATTTAGCGCATTGGCTGATGCCCTTTCCCTAACACCAAGAAGTGGGCAGATCTCCTTATTCTGAAAGTTTCCATTAGACTACTCTTGGCTGCTGTGCTACTGCAAAAAAGTCCTTACATTTTGTTTTTAAATTAGGTCAGAGATTAGATGATGTCAGAACCGCAGAGTCTCCGGAGCTCAGCAGCAGTTGCAGCCAATGGGCAGGGTTTTGGAGTGATGATTAGCAAGAGGTTGTGACAAAGTGGAGAGAGTTCAGTTAAAGAGCCTAAAAGTCATACATCTTTAACTGAGCCTGGATGTATAAATTCTGTGGGTATAGGGCCAGAGAAAGGCGTACGTTCCTCGGGTACTGCCTTTGCAGTATCCACTTCTGGCAAGATTACTGGATAGGATGGTGGGTGTGTATAACCTGAGCTGGCAATTCTTCTCTTGGCTCACGTCTGTCTGTCTTACCTCCAAATTTGGTCTGGTGAATGCATATGATTTCCCCTCATCCTGTTTTGCAGATGTTCGGAGGTTATTTTCCGGGGGGGGGGGGGAGAGAGGAGGGTAAACAATAGCAAAGGAATAGGAAAAGTATTTGGAAAGCAGAGATGTGAGAGAGAATATATCTCAGCAGCAGTCCCAGCGCGGCTCCCTTGCAGTGACTGCAGCAGGGCTTTGCAAGAGGACACGGTGAGGCTGCTGTATCTACACTAAGAGTCTGGGAGTGCTGCGGAGCCCCCAGACCCTGACAGTGCCCTGGGCACATCCTCTTGCCATACTGGGGAGAGACCCCATTGCATACCAGCTCCCCCTACTCCTGCTTGCACCCTGAACTGTGCATTCTGGTTGCCCACAAGGGAAATTTGGGTGCACAAGCCTGAAGCAAACTGCAGTGCAGTCCTGCCAGGAACCTGATCTCCATGACTGGGGGGCCTGTGCCCACTGGGTGTACAGAGTAACGTATCCAAACTACCATGGGTTTGGATGCAGGGAGGGCTATTCCTGGGGTCCCCTTCCCTCAGATCTCTGAAGCACAAAGCTCTTGGCTGAAGGGAATTTTTGCTTACGTTGCTCATGAGGAAGGGAAATCGGCCACCCCTGCTCTGATTCATGTTTTGCCAAAGTAGGGTGCTGATTTTCAGACAGTGACTTCTGTTTGCAAGTGGGAGGCCTGTCCTCAAGAGGTGCTTCTACCTGTCCTGTCCATTCCCTCTCTCTCAGCCCTGGCATATGATTATTTTTTTTAGCAGTGTGTGACAACACTACAGATGCAGCATCTATCTATTCTGCCCTGACCAGCATAGATAGATACAGGGGGAGGAAAAAGAAACACCTGCTTCATTTGAGTCTCCTATTTTACTTTCTAAAGTGTTTTTATTTCCTTGACCTAACCTTTGGAAGAGGGGAAAAACAGTTCTCAGCCAACATGGGCCTTAACCGTTTCCGTCTGCCTCCGAACCCCCCTGCCCTTAGAGCACGCGGATGCAAGGCCGGTAGTTTCATCCAGAAACACACCACAGAGATGGTGATGGGACTGCAGCTCATCTGGGTATGTAACCACATGCGAATCCTCCCTAGGCGGTGAACACGGTATGTCCTGTTCATGAGGGATTTTCCGCTTACTGTGATCACTTAGCACTGCTGTCTGCTGTCCAGATTCACTACCTGGAACCCACCTCTTTGGCAGTTTGGTTTGGAAAACACCTGTGTTTGTGTGTGTGTATGTGCATATACACCACCCTGCCTTGAAGAATATTCTGCATATGTATTGTGTACATACATATATGTTTATATTACTGCAGTCTGGGGGGAAAAAACCAAATCAACCTGGAGATGACCCTTCATTTGTTCCCCTGCATTCACACAAAGTGTCCGTGATGTCTTTTTTGTGCCATTCGCATCATGCCATGCAGCACCTGAATTCCTTTTCGGTCCTGGTTTCTTCTCAGTGCAAAGAATGTATGGCTAGTGAACTGCTGAATGTACGATGTGCCCGTTGTGCTAGAAGCTCAAAATTACTGTTCCCCTCCCTGGATAGTCGTGTGGGCTACTCGCTTTAAAATAAGGCACTTTTAGACTATACTGAACTATACTGGACTGTGTTGTAGCGCTTTTCGAAGTGTGGGTCTAGTGTTGATTTGAGTCAGGTAGATCAAGCGTAGATGCCATATAAGCTCCTAAGCACGCAGCTGGGGCAATGCACTTCAGTCCTGACTTGCAAATGACATCCTTTTAGCAAACACCTCCTGTTCTGCCTTAATGTGCCAGGCTGTGCAGTGGTTTCGTTTTGAGAAAAAAGAAAAAAAAAATGTCCAGCGAGAACTAGGCTGAGAAGAGCAAATTCATCTCTCTCAGAATCGAAGCGAGATTGAAACCAAATTTGTCGAAGCAGAAGGCTTAAATGACTGAACTCGCTGTGCTAAATAAATAGTTGTCTTTTCTCGTACTGAGCACATGCCGTTATTTGCTTGATGTTATTCTTTGTGTGGTGTTTGTGATATGAAGTCCTCTAGTGATATCTCCGTGGGGAGAATGAACTAACGCTTAAAACTAATCAGATTCTGTGCTTGCGATTTGAAGAGATCTAGATTGCTAGTTTACTCTTTTGATAAAATCTATAAATTATAAATTTGCAAAACTGACTTCAGACATTGTAGCTTATCACTAAAACTATAGATTCAATTACTACACCTGATCTCAATCTATTTTTAAGGAGCCATAAGTTTTAGTTGAATATAAAGATGTCATTACGCTCTCTTGGACAGCTTAGTAGAAGGTTTTCGATGCTTCTGGCTTTAAGAAAGATGAAATGGATTACACTTCTGCTTCTTTTTTCTACCGATTTAATACGCTATGGATAAGTCCCATTATTCCTAACAGTTCCGCAGCAGGAGGCAAACAAATCTGGAAGCCAAAGGATAATGTAGTGGCATTTTCAGGAGGGTAAGAATGCATTCTTGCAGGTGCTGTTCACCTCTCGGGCTCACACTTAACAAAGCACTGAACAGTCGCTTGCCCTGAAGCACTTCTTAGCTCCATTAGGTTGAGTGATAAATTAAAAATGGGTTTATGTCTCTGCTGAATCAAAGCTTAGGGGTTGATCCATAGGCTACTGAAAACAAGGGGAATTTTTCCATTGGCTTCACCATGCTCTGATCAGACCTTTGAGATCTTATTGGCACCAGGGATATGATTGCAGGTCACTGTAAAATGTAAAGTCATCTCCATGGCTTGTTTTTTAAAAACTGACAAAAACATTCCTTAGTCCTTCTGCTGAGTGTAAGGAAAGTCTTCTCTGGTATTAACTGAGGAAGCTATGCTCACAACCATGTTTATACTTACGTTAATATTTGTGTATAAACAACAGCGTGACTAAAAAGAAACCTGGAGTTGGTGAGAGGAGATGATTTCTGCCTTAAAATTTCCCTTCTTCTCCTGGAAATGCCCCTGGGGTTGAGAAATCGGCATCCTTCTAACTATTCTTAGAATTGGTTGAAAATAACAGTCCTGAAGATTTGAGAGAAAAATTATTCCTCAAGAAATGAACCAAAAAAGGAAGGCAATGAAAAAAATGTATTTGAAAGGTGAAATTCTTGGAATTTCAATCAGCTCTACAGAAAGCTTCAAGTCAGTGCTTCTGAGAGGGTACAAGAAACAGTACAGAGAAATGCAGAGAAGAAAAAGCATATGACATCATTATCTTAACAGTTTTGGCAAGGACACATTAACTTTTATACCCTACCCATGTCTATTTTTTTCTCGGCCAAAAGCAAAAATGACCAATTCTGATGCCATGCAAATTAACCTTTGCTAACTGACTTTTCCAAATGAATTTTTGCTGGCTTTGTTCAACGTTAAAGGGTTAGTGAAGCAAGAAAAAGACCTGAAGTTTTCTAGAACCAACTTTGTATGATTAAATTGCAAGTTTACGATTTGGGCATTTTGAAAGGCCGCGTTCTCTTTTCACATGCTTTGCTACGAAAAGGACTGAAAATCCAACCTACTCGCGCTTCGATCCTCTTAGTCTGTGACATGACGCTAGAGCAGGGATGCTGGTTCCCTTCCCGAGGCATGTGGCATCTTACTGTGGTCTCATTCCCTTCGCCATGGAGCCGGGAGAGATCTCCCAAGCCAGGAAGAGCCGTCTTCCGTAGGGGGAGGCAACCGCATCTCATAATCCTTTTCATAAACTGCAGCTCTGCTTTACAGGTTGGGCACCTCCCTTCATGAAGAGAATTGGCTTTGACCTGGATAATAAAAATTCTGTATCTAAGTTAGTTAAATTCTCAGCACAGGAGGCTGGAATCAGGATATTTCCCGATGCTTACACCAGAGGTATTTAGTCCTTTAGTCTTTCAGGGAGGAATCCTCTGATGCTGAAGATCTGACCTGGGCTGCCTGCACGTTTTGGGTCTTATGAGTGGCCCTCGATTGGCAACTCCACCGCAGAAAGCGGTGAAGCCTGTGCAGCAATCTTCTGGGCCAGGGGATGCGGTACCACCCATGTACTTCAGGATTTATGCTCTGCGGGTTATGAAGAAGCCAGGAGAGGGCAATGTGAGCAGCGTCTGCCTAGTACTGTGGATTAAATATCGCTGCTCTGTTTTCAGCCCATAATTTGTCCCTAAGCGCTTGTCCTGCAGTGACTGTTTTTGGCATATTGTTCTTTTTAAAACCTCTCCCGTCTTCATGTAATTGGAGATTAGTTCTCTCCTGAAGTTTATCTATTTGAAGTATTACTTAATCATTAATGGGAAGATATTTTTTAAGTGGCATTAAGGGCAAAGAGCACAGAATAAAATGTCTTAGCTGTCATGGTGAATACGTGGCAAAAATGAGAGGGTACTTAATCTGGGTTCATCAAACTGAGGGTAGCTATACAGAAAGTTGATCTCCTTGAGCTAGGTTATCTTGAATTGAGCAGCCCAGATGATGATGCAAGGTGCTACTGAGGGTACTGCAATTTAACTGAGACATTGGCTTGGAACATGCCCCATGTGCCATTCAGCTGGACTTGGCTGGGTCTGTCCAACACCATTTTTCTGTGTCTTTTATTGCATCTTGCTGTGGTTAGCTCAGATCACATTACCTTGATTGACTGGCCCTGGGGAGTTTAATCTGTCGAGCAAAGGGGTTTTATGATGACCTTTTCCTCTTTTCTTTTAGATCATCAGTCCAGCCCTGTGACCTGCTTTCCTTTTTAATGCCCAAATTCCTAGGCTGTCTGCTCATGCCAGATCTTCAACTGCTACAAACTACGTGGCTCCATTGGTTTCTGGAGATCTGATTCATTGCTTGTCCTTTACTGCTTCTTTGGCTACTGCACTGTATTCCCTTTCCTTTCCCTACCTTCTTCCCAGGCGACTCTGCAGATGTGGCCTCTCCACAGCTAGGCAAAAACCCTGCCCCAAGGCTGAGGCAGGTTTTGGGTAGATACGGACAGATACAGACAATGTTCAGCCACCGAGCACCTAAGGGGAATGCAGAGACTGTGTGGCACAGCAGGGAACGTATGAAGTTTTCATCTGCCCTAATCGCTATGGCTTGAAGGTCTGAGCCTGCAAGATGCCAAGTGCTCTTGGCTGCCACAGGAGCTCAGCGGATGAGAAAACCACAGCTGGAAGGTCCCTTTCTTGTCCTTGCTCTTCCATGTCAGTAAGTCACTGCATGGCCACAAGCTCTGCTCAGGACTGAAGCCTGCCTGCCAGTCAGGCGTGAGGTATTCTGGCTGCTCAAGAGACACTGACACAGCACGAGCATACGCTACACTTGGCTGAAGCTAGTGCTTCTGCAGTCCTCCAGTTACTGGAGCACCAAAAACACGGGCAGAGAAGAGAGGTCCTCAAGCATTCAGGAGCCAGCTCTCAGCAGAAGTCACTGACCTGCATGTCTGATGGCCTTGAAGAATTGGCTCGTGTGCAGGGGCATGCTGCAGCTCGCTCTCTCATCCTCCATTAGCTGCAGGACTGAGGACACAGAAGACTCTGTCCTATATATATGGATATATAATGGATTTTTCCATTTGAATGGGCTGCTCAGGTGTTACCTTTTGGTAAAGGAATGCAAGACTGCCGGGCCTTGAAAATTCACATCTCGTTCCGTGCTAATAAGCTGATACCCAAAGCCTGCAGGTCGTGCGACAGATGATAGCCGTTGGCTTTCCAAATGCATGGGTTTGGCTCTACCCTGTGCTGTAGTTCTGCTCGCTGCTTTGTAAAGTGTGTGCTCTGTTCGGATGCTCTGACATGCAGTACTTGGGGACCCAGGCTCACTGCTCTTTGATTGCTCTTCAAATTAAATAGATTTTTTTTTGCTGAAAAATATAACTTGGGTTAAATAGAATTTGGACCAACATGTTACTCTTGCTCCTGTTTCTCTTCAGTTGCTCCCAGCTTGAAATTCACAGACCATTCCATTCTTTTTTCATTTCTCATAATGCAAAGCCCCAGAGCAGCGTACCAAGAATAAAGTTACAAGTTCTTTCTGTCTGTGTGTGATGATGCTACAGTACCAAAACTCCCAGCAGGAAGAGAGGAATCTTTAACCATCTTTGCAACAGTAAAGACCTGCATTGTATCCCTGGTTTTGCCACAGCAGCTTCAAGCAGTCAAGTTTCCGGGGCGATTTGATAAGAACAAGGGTGCCATACAATTTTGTCATGTTAAAAACAGACAAACCAATCAACCAACCAACAAGCGAATAATTTGGCTTAACTAAGTTTTGAGCAGCCCTTCTTAAACCTGGTGCCTTTTCCCGAGTCACTGGTTAGGACCCTTTCAATCGGAATCTTTAAAAGGTGCAATCTCAACTCTCCAGTGAAAACCAACTCTCTTCTAGTGGTAGGTGCAGGTTGTTTGCAAACTTGTGGAGAAACTAAAATTGTAGAAAGGGAACTCGAAGGTCAGATTACAGGGGATTTTTTTTTTTTTCTTCTGGTTTGCTTGGATTCTGTTACTTTTCCAGGGACTGATCCAAAGCCCTCAGAAGTCAGATGGAAAGCTCAAATGCTGGTAGCGGGGAAACGCCTGCTGCTACCTTGGAAGCCACAGGCATCTTTTCAACGACATCGGTGGGTTTTGAGTCAGCCCCTGAACGTGTTTTCCAAACGATAGTAATTTTCAGAGTGACGCCTTGATTTCTTCCCTGTACGAACAGACCTGCTTGTCACTTACACATATTTACCTGTGTTCAACATACAGGTTTGGTTTTTTTGCTTTCAGAAACAATATGCTGCTAGACACATTTCCTGGAGGGAAATGGACACCTACCTACACACAAAGCTATACAGCTAATTTATACCTTGTTGAATTTATAATCTTGTCTATGCTTCTATGGACACTTTGTATGGGCTGCAGCTCAAATCCTAAAATAGTCAAGAATTTTTCCTTTCCCATATAGTATTCTATTTACTTTGACTTAAAAAAAAAAGCGTATAAATGCAATAATGCAGGTAGACTAGAAATACTAGATTGAAAATTAAAGTAGTTTAGCTTGTCCCATTGTGACTGACAGTGTCGTACGACACCCAACGCTGTACCCTAACATTTTCCAGGCTTTCTACGTAGCTGAATCTAGTATTAGCTTTGAAAACCCATTGTATGAGTGGTGGGTGGATGGGTTGGAAACGTGTGCTCTCTACACACTGTATGTTACTCACATCAGAAGCTGTATGGCCACTCCATATGCTGTGAAACTGTACATGATTCCCAATACACCTGTAACTCTTACCAGGATTGTGAGAAATAAACTATATATAGAGATATATATACACACATAGATATATTGTATAATTCCTCATGTGAGCATCTTTGAGTGAAAATGGCTGTTCTCCCTCTCACTCCTTACTCATGTCCGTGTTTCCTGCAGGCTCAATATTTGCTAGGGTTAGCGATTCCAGTAAGAACTGTAAGAAAAGGCAGTCCCTGCCCCAAATAAACTCCAGCCTGCCCAAGGAAAGCAGACAAAGGAAGATTATTGTTATTCCCACATAGGAACTAAGGCGTAGAACAATTAACGATCTATCCAGAGCCCCAGAGGAAACCCTTTCTGATCCCAGTGTTCCCCTGTCCTGCAGGCTGGTCTCCAGGCTTTGCTGCACCGTTGTCTGCTGTGACCTCTCCCCTGCCAAATTAAGGTGTGCTCTAATTTGCTTGGTTTTGTTTTTAAGTTGGCCCGGGAGCGTCCGTCCTCACAAGTAAACCATCCCCTGAGCACCCGGCTGATGTCCGTGGGGGTCCCTGCACATCGGCGTGAGCCAGGGATTCCCTCCGACCTGTCAGAGGGGAGGAGGGTTTCGGCAGTACACGTCACTGCGAATAGTTGCCGTCACATTACACCAGCCCCAAACAGGGTCTCTGCAGAAATCTGCAGGCTTTTGGAAATGAATCTCGCAAGAACTGGGAAGACAAATATTGTAAACCCCTTGGGGTCAGGAAAAAGGGGCAGCCTTTAGTTGCAAAAGCCTTAATTATCTGAGATTTTTGCTGCAGAAACACAGCTGAGGACTCAAGTTTTAGCTTGTCTTAATATTCCTAAGGGGGTGTGCAGCCGTGACTGGGAGGGCGGCAGGGATGGTACGGCAACAGGCGATGCCGCAACTTGGAAGGTTTCCCCGTAATTTGGAATCAGTGGCAGCACCCGCGCAAACTGTCCTCCTCGGCCTGAGATGAAACGGTACCGCTCGCCTGATGGAGAGGAGGGGGAACGGGCTGGGGAATCTTCCCATTGTGTCTCCTACAAACAAAAAATGTGTTTCCCTTCTCACTGCCAAGGAAGGCAGCGGCACAGACACATCGGTGTAGTTGCGGTGTCAACTGAGAGAGCAAAGCTAGCATCAGCTCAGTGCTTTCAAACACTGGTTTGGATATCTTCCCATCCATTCTGTGTTTCATCTACTTCTTACTCTCCACATATTCATAGAAATTTAAAAAGTATGAAAAGCAGAAGCTATGTTTACAATTATCTTAAACTATGCATTGCTTTTCCCTGCTCCCTTCTACTCTAGCCATCATTTAGTCACAGAAAATGACACGGTGCCAAATCACTGCACTTTAAACGAGAAGCGCAGCAGTTATGTTTTACCAGATGGGATTTGAAGAGGAAGCACTTGGCTGACTTAACATAACCGTTACATCCAGGCTCGAGCAAAACCAACAGTCTGCGTGAAGCAGCAAATAATTTATATCGTCCTCATGATCCTGCCACAGTGCTTGTTACTACTCACGCTTGCTAACCTCCCAAATTAAGCACAGAGGGGCTGCAAAGCGATTCTAGTGCTTGCTGGAAGAGAATTCAACAGAAGACCGTTTGCAAAACCGAGCTCTGGTAAAACTGAGGCATTGGCACCTACGGAGCAGTGGAGGACCAAGTATTAAGACATCGCTGTATAATTTAATCTGGGGTGCTCTCACATGCATTTTTTCCTATGTCTTCACCTTAAATCATTGTCAAGTCCTCTAATGCTTTGTATTTTGGGCAGTCTAGGGTGGATGGGAAGAGCTAACGGAGCAGGATTTGAGACAGCAGTTTGCTTTTTGCTCTTGGCTACAGTAAACCCCACTGGATTCACAAGCAAGGAATAAGGAACATTAATGCGATGCTCCATGCCATAAAGGCATAAAGGCTGCTGGAGTGGCACTAAGTCCCCTGCCTGGCAGCTAAACTGAATAGTGAAAGATATGCTTTGCATTTGTTTTTTTTTTTTTTAAATCAGTTTCTGGTAGCTAAGCTGGAGCAAAAAGAGAGGAACGTCCAGGTATCTCCGCAGTTAACCAGCCGACGGTTTCAGGACACACTTTTGGAGAGAAAAGGAGACTGACGGACAGGTGATTGAAGAAACCGACAAGCAGACGGCCTGATGGCATAAGCTACATTTCCTTTAGGAAGCCAGGCCTTTCAAATAAATAAAATTAGGTCCTTTCAAATAAATAAACAAAAATAATGGCAGAATTGTACTGTCTTCATTTTATATCTATCATTTTATAATGGCATTTTCTCTTTGTAATACACTAGCGACCATCAAGAGATAAACCTATTCAATTAACACAGAGATGAAAAATGCAAATTCAGAAACTGAACAAGGTTTACAAAAATTACTTTTCCTCCAGTGAGCCGCAGAGCCGAAAGCAATGACACCTGCAATAAATGAACTTTTTCTTGAAGAATAATGACTCATTAAAGATTATGAGCATCCGCAATGAAGGCAATCTGGACCAGATATGAGGGATGGGAAGGACAGTTTCAGGAAGGTTTGGATGGCTTTATTTAGTTTGCAATTCTGATGCTCATTCCAGTGGCTCCGGGAAATCAGCCGGTTCTTCATCCATGTATTTCACCCTTCATTCTTTTTCAGCAAACCACTCTGACAGATCCGTATGCATCTCGTACCATCCCATGTAACGTCATTAGTTCTGGCTTCTTCAGGGATGTGAAAGAGCAGAATGTACGCCTGTCCCTCCACAACATCCCTGAGGTTGTTCATCCCGAGGGCGAGAGGTATCAAGAGCAAAACCTGAGAGACACCTTAAAATAACTTAAAAACAGCTTGAGCCAGTAACTTAAAAACAGCTTGGGCTTATCAAAGGAGTTTTGTTCCTCCTAATCTCGTGTCAGAAACACATCTTGGCACAATAAACCGTGATCCGTGGTGGCTTGGGCTTTGTGGGAAGGCTTCTGGTGTTCAGTCGGCTGAGGAGGGACTTTGCACAGTTAGAGCAAAGAGGTTTGAAACCCAGCACTGCAGCTGGATGTGGCCTCTCAGCTGGGCGTTGAAAATTAGCTGACATTTTGACATTAATGCCTGCTTTTTCATTTCCAATCCACAGCACGGTGTCACTGACTTCTCCTCCTCTGAGGTGGGGTGGTCCCTATAATAAGCCTTCAGTGTTTCAGTCCTACTGGGTATCAGTATCAATTTGATGAGGAAAAAAAAAATATTAAAAAAATCAAAACCCAATATAAAACTTGACGAGGAAAACAGCCGTACTGCCAGTGCAGAGCTCGAGGAGAGCCGCTAAGGACACCAACGCGCTATGAAGGGGAAATAAAGCACGGCGGCCGCTGCACGGTAGCGGGGGAGAGGCGGGTGGGACGCGCTGCCAGGTGAGCCTCGTGATCCGCCGTGGTGCCCCCCGAGGGGTTAAAAGGCACCGCGGCCCTACAGGCCCCTCACGACCGGTCCGTCGCCGCTGCCTCCCGCCGCGCTCCCCCTCAGGCGCCGCCGCGCGCTTCGCCTAACGGCCGCCGGCGGCGCGCGCGTCCCCCGTTCTCCCCGCACTGCGCATGCGCGGCCGCATGAGGAGACGGCCGCCGCCGCCGCCGCCGGGCCCCGCCGCGCCCCGCGCCATGTCGGACCGGCTCGGCAAGCCCACCTGCCTCATCGTCGCCAGCGCCGCCGCTGCGGGTGAGACGCTCTCGGGGGGAAACCCCTGCCCCGCCGGGCCCCGCTCCTCCCTTCGCCGTGCCGGCCTCGCCCGGCCGTGCGGTCTCCTCCGGCCTGCGGGTCTCCCGCGGCCCCCCCCGCCCCGGGGTGCAGCGGTCGCGCTGTGTGGCCGGTCCCCTGCGTGCGGGGCCCTTTGCACGCTCATCGGTGGTGCACCCCGCGCTTTGCACGCGTGGCCGTGCTGTGCTCGTGTCGCCCTGCGCCGTGCACGGGTGTCCCCATCTTCAGGCACCGTCCTGTCACGCGTGTTGCCTGCACCGCAGCTTGCACAGCTGTGCCGTGCATTTGCAGGAGTGCATCTTAGCTCTGTGCGTGTATGTCACTGCAGCTGAGCTGTGCAGTCACGCACGCATGCATTTTGCTCAGCTTTGCTCTGCGCGGGTACGTACACATGCTGCTCCTGTTTGTGCACCTGTGTTGTGCACAGATGTGCTCGCTTTCCAGAAACGCTCATCTGCGATGCACACGTGCCTGTGTGTCCCTCTCTGCGCAGCTGTGCTGTTGAATACCCGCTGGTTTTCCCCTCTGAGCGTACCTGCTTCTGAGGACCGCATGCAGCTGAGCTGCGCTTGCATGTATACCTGGAGGATGCCAAATTCCCTTCACTTCTGCCTTCCTTCCCTCTGCCCTCCTGTAACCCCCCAACCCGGACAAACGGAATACCTTCATCATGTATTTCTCAGTACATAGCTCACCTATAATGAAGGCTGTGCATTTCTTACATCTTAAAATAACCCTCTGAAATTATTGAGTGCTTTTAAGATGAGCAAAAAAACTGAGCTTGTGTGCTTTGCTAGATAAAACAAGCTAGTGTGGCTGGGATTAAAATATAACTGTTGTTTCCCTAAATTGTTGGACTCTGTTTTTCAGGTGTGTCAGCCCAGTCCTTCCTTCACTGCTTTACACTGACTAGCTCTGCTTTTAATCTGCAAGTTGCGACTCCTGGGGTAAGTAAAAATGGGCAGTTACTGTGATCTCAGTCTGAAACCAATTGATATCTCAATTGACAAGAGAGAATTATACTAAACTCTTTTTGAGAGGCGTTTTATTTGCTTTACAGATTAAGGGACTTTTTTTTTAATTCTGTTTTCTTAATATTGAACTGAATGCATGCTTCCTATAGTATGGTTCTAAATGTCCCTCCCACAAAGAGTGGAGGGAGAACCATTAGAAGAACTGCTTCAGTGGGAAAAATGGAAAACTTCGGGTTTTTGAGAGCCAAAGTCTCTCAAAATTCCATATGGTTATCCTTCAAGAAACGTAGCGGATGTCTGTGCAGTGATCCTAACCACAGTCTTTGAACCGTGTTTTCCCTAGGGGAAGTCCATTGATTTTGTGGATGTGAACGAGAGCAACATGCGCTGGATACAGGACTTTCGTATGAAATCCTACGCGAACCCTGCCAAGTTGGAGTCGATTGATGGTAATGGCTTTACTGTTGCCCAGTGTGTCATCTCCATTTATCAGGGAAACAGATGCTTCTTAGTGGTAGGTCTTTAGGGAAGAACGACACATAGGCATAAAGGTGAACGAAAAGGCATAAAACTTGTGTTTTAAGAGAAAGTCTTGGCAACTACAGTTGCTATTTTCTTATTTATCTTGGATTGGTAATTCTCATTATATATATACACAATATATATTCTCTCATATATATATATACACACACTACATATTGTTATTTTTTTAAATAAATATTTTGCTAAAGTAGAAGCTAGCAGACATAGTGGTTCTAAGCTTTGCCTGGGTAAGAATGTCTCATTAAAAATGTATGTTCTTTGTCCTGAAAAGGACCTTTTTCTCTACTCCACATAGATCTGTTAGTTTCTTTAGTTCATTCAGTTTATACAGTTTTTGACTGATTGATGTGGTATTATCTTAATTTTGTCAAATCTGAAATGAGTTTATGATCAGGCTTTCTTGTATGTTTCTTGTATTACAATTAGTTTATCCTTTCCTCCTTACTAGGTGCTCGATACCACGCGTTGCTCATTCCAAACTGTCCTGGGGCTATGACTGACCTTGCAAACAGTGGGTACCTGGCTAAGATACTGCAGCACTTCAGCACTGAGAACAGTAGGTGAACACCATTAGATATTTTGTTAAATAAAATAGTACTACTGTACTGTTCATGTATGACTGTTACCTTCCAATGACTTAAATGTTTACATAGTTGAAGAGCATTCAGAACTGGAAAGAGCTGCTTTAGAGAAATGTATCTTCTCTTAAAAAGTATGCACTTTAGGTAAACGTATATAAAAAAAAATTCAGTAGCTTTTCAACGCTTGTGTCAGAAGAGGGTTCTCTGCCTTACAGTGATACAGAAATGGCTCTTTCCAAGTCAGTAGGATTCAAGGTTCAGAGCTGAATGTGGAATGTACCAGGATCATGATTAAGGCTGTAGTTAATCAAGACTTGTGCGTGCTTCTCATTTAATGTTGGAGTATGTGTTTTTCTCTTTGACTGGTGCTGTCTCTGGACTTGGAGTTAACAGCTAGTAACTCTTTGGCAAGACTGGGGCAATTCTTATCGTAGTGTGCGGGGGAAAAACCTGACAGCCTGAGAGAGTATAAACAGTGCAGTGTTATTTTATTGCAGGAAGGCAACATGCTGTAACATGAAGAATCTCCGTAACACTCATCTGTGTTTTGACTATTTGAAGATGCTCACAACTGCTCAAATATGCTTTGACTTTTTTTCTCTAGAGCCTATCTGTGCGGTTGGACACGGAGTTGCAGCTTTGTGTTGTGCCACCAATGAGGACAAATCCTGGGTATTTCAGGGATACAGCCTGACAGGGGTAGGTTGAGCTTTCACCTGACTTTTGCTGTTTGGGGGCTTTTTTGCTGTGCGGGGACCTGTGATTTCAGGTGCTGGTGTTTCTGGTCTTATCCTAGAACTTCCTACAAATAAAAATCATCAGTTTGGTACCCTTGGTTTATGTGCAAGATATGGAGAGTTGTCATTGGCAAGGGGGCCCAACACAGAGTGCATGAAGGGATTGTCTCACTTCGGCTGTTGTGTGGAGAGTGTTTTCCTTCCCGTTGTTCTGTATACTTTAAACTGAATCAGTAAAATGCTGGGAATGACTGCTGCAGCTCTTCGGAGTCATAGCTGAGGGTTTTTAAGAATTACTGTTTTGGTTTCATGAATGCTGGAGGTAAGTTATATTTCTCAAGGTGCTCTTTCCTTTTAAAAGGTAGAGGAAGCTTTAGGAAAAAGGCTGTTAGTACAAACCGGCTTGTAATTCAAAAAGTGGGCAGACGCTGTTGACATTTTTTTAATGTATAGTCATATCTCTGACCTCACAGACCATTTCTATGGCAGTTGTACCTGTGCGCCAAGAAGATGCAAACCTCTATAGTACAACTTCTAGACTTGAAAATTTACATGCAAAGTTAAGAAATTAAGTTCATGAGACTCACAAAAGCTATCAATGTCCTGTTGTGCTTGTATTTGGCATTACAATCCGTGATAAAATATTTTAAATAAGGCATGATGTGGCCTAGCTGTAGCTGCTATAGAAACCATAAAATTCAATTTCCCCCTGTGCATATAAAACCTGAACTAAGTACTCTTAATTTTTCTCCCTTCACTTAAGCTGCTTCCCATATTCATTCCAAAGTAGAGTACTGTTATTTGGACTCTGCAAGTGGCACAGCTTTTGTCTCCAAATGTTTGTGTCCAACAGCCAAGAAGGTCTCACTTCCATGAAGTTAACTGCGCGCACACTGTTCGGTGTCCAGTTGATGTGCAGAAATCGCTTGGTGTCATTCTTTCTTTGTCTCACTTAAGAATTTTCAGTTTGCTCCCTACAGAAGGGAAAATCCGTAGAAGCTGCTTGTGGTCATTTGGTTTTGTGCTTCATTTTTGTTTCGCTTCCTGTAGTTGGAGAATCGTAGGGGGAACAGAAAAATAAGTTGCAGGGGGAAGTACGTGTTGGTTTTGCTTGGCTTTTTTAATAAAAAGCAAGACAGACTTATTTCCTTTTGATCTTTTTCAGCCCTCTGTGTATGAACTAGTAAGGCAGCCTAATTTTGCCAGTCTGTCCATTATTGTGGAAGATTTCGTGAAAGACTCTGGAGCTACGTTTAGTGGTATGTCATTCTCTTGTTGTCCAGGACTTCATGTCATGGCTGCGTTTTGGAAATGAATGTTTGTGTGCCAATTTTACACAGCTGAAGAGGACTCTGACAGGAGATCTCATCCTGCATTCCCATTTCGTGGATGTAAACAAACACTCATTTCTAATCCACTAGGGTGTTTTAAGAATAAATGCCACAAAATACCGTGTGTGGGGAAGTAGGGCAGCACAGTACAGCGCACTGATCTCTGGTTGTCCACGCATACTCTTCTACCCCATGGTAAACATGAGGTCGCTTGTCCTGCTGTGAAGGAGGAACATGTACTGCAGGGAGGGGTGTGTGCAGGAGAGTTGCCATCTATCTGCAGATGCACGGCCCATACGTGCAGGGTAATGTCTGTACGTAGGTAGTGTGCTTCAGCCGCTTCCTTGCTGCATGGCAGGGAACGTGTGCTCTGCCGCGAGAGGTTAAGTTCTGGATTTTGGGGTTGTCTTTTATTCAAGTAAATGCTTCATTGTTTAAAGCTGGAGGCACTATACTGAATGTTCTTGGTTGCTCTGATTAGTTGTCTCTTACCATCGAGTATTTTACTTGTAGCTAGATCTGTTTTTGTAGTATTTTCTTGTTTTGTTACTAGTAATTTCATTATTATTAGTCAAAATGTAGAAGTTTGACTTTTGAACTGCAAAATCTGAAGTTCTGCCCTGTGTGAGAAACTAAATCCACTAAAGCACAAAACTGTCACTTTTTTCCTAGATTATTTCTGGATGTGCAGGGAAAAGTGTCATTTTCCTTTATGTGCTGCTTTCTTGCAATACTGAAGAGCTACAGGGAGAATTAAATAATAAGCTATAAATGGCTCTATTCAGTTGCAGCTGTCATTCAGTGCTATTTTGTTAGGTAATTTTTTAGAATCTGTCCTTAAAGAGAACAATGAGATGCCTGTGGTATTTAAGTCATCCTTTATTTAACAGAATAGTGCCACCCATTGAACTGATACAATTTGCAGTTGCCAGATTAGAGACGGCACACATGGCACGGACGGGAAACAGAACCAGGCTCCTAATGCCATGCATCTATTTTTCACTAAGAAGAAATGCCACTGTCTTACCAAATTGCTGTATATTCTTTGCTTAATCCTCTTCCATCTGTGCCGCTGTCAGCCTGTTTGTGTGTTTAAATGGTACCTTTATGCTTTTCGAATGAGCTGCTGCCTCCACCTTCTGCATAATGGGTTCAGTACTGACGGTTTAAAAGCTGGTGTCTGTGGTACCTGTTATGTCACGTACGCTTGGTTGCGGTGGTACTGACAAATCAAGCAAGAAGAAAAGCATGTGGGGTTTGAAGGCACTTAGCTTGCATTTAGACAGCCAGTGGCTGGGAGAGGAGAAGAAAGTAAGAGTTGTTCATTACTGACAAAATAATGGTTCTATCTGGGATGAGGTGACTTAAAAATACTGGTTGGAGTACTGGACAACTGCTGGCAGATATTAACACGTCAGGCTATTATAACTGGCCAGAAAAGAAGTATTTTCCTGCAGGCTCTTTGTAGCATGGTGATTACAATTTTGATGTCTTACATAAGAAGAGCTTATATTGTATTGCAGGGTAATTACAGCTCTAAAATATATACTTTGAGGTTTTTATTATGAAAATCTCTTGATATATGCACTTACCTACCTGATGTTAATTGAATCAAGGGACCAGTCCTGCTGTCCTTTCAGAGAAGGATTTTCTAGTGAAATTGTTTCAGGATTGGGGGCTCAAGATTGTCCCTGTCTGTGGGGGTTATAGATCAGCATGTCAGTCACCCAGCAAATCTGTCTGGTCAAAACAGAGTTAGTTCTATCAGAGCTGTGATACTGAAACGGAATTAGTGTCCACTAACACAATGCTTGCTGCTTTTTCTCCTTTATTTAGCCAGCAATCCTGATGCTGTACATGTCGTGCTGGACAGGCACCTGGTGACAGGACAGAATGAGAATTCCACTCTTCCTGCGGTCCAGAATCTTCTTATTCTTTGCAATGTCAGGTGAGGCAATATGGGAGGTAAGAATGAGGAACAGACAGTGGTGAGCATCTTTCAGTTTCAGGAATATTGTCCCCCAAAAGAATTTTTTTGCCTAGGTTAACTGCTGAAGTGCGTGTCGCCTTTGATCTAGCTATTCAGTTGGCTATGTCTTTTGGTAAAAAGCATTTGTGATTAAAAAAAAAAGAGGTAAAATGGGTTGGGAAATGCACCGCTATCTATCAGAACTGGTAAAGTAAAATGCAGAATAGGCTTCACTAAGCATTTCTGTTAAGAGAAACATCTCTTGTGCGTTGTTCTTTGTGCTTTGGCAAATTAGCATTTAGTCAGCTATGTTTTATGATTCTGGGAATGAACAGATTTAATTTCTTCGGTAATGGCCTGGCTGTTTGACTGTCTGTCATCTTGTCAGATAGAAGAACACATAAATAACCACAAAAAATGTTCTTTTGTTCAGGTGAATGTGTGTTAGAAGTCCTTTCCTGGCTGTGGACTAACAGGTTGTGTCATGTTTGGATGTGTTTCATTCAGCAGGAAATGAAGGAGCAGGTCTCTTTGCAAATAGGATGGATGAAGAGCCAGCAGGCTAAGGATTTTCTTGTCTGTTAACTGGATAAAACATGCCTCTAAATTTCTGTCCTGGACTATGAAGTGACTGTGACAGTCAAGTGGCAATGTCAGGTTTTGCGTATATAGAATGGATGAAAGTTGTGAATAAGAAAACTTTGAAGTGCATCACACTTCAGAAGCAACTATGAAAACCACCTTGCATTTTTGTTGCTACATCTTTTTTCACTGCTTCTTTCTAGACTCTTAATTTACAGATGTGGGGAACTGTCTTTTTAAAAAAAAAGTTGATGCTCTGAATACAAATTGCTGAAGCTGAAGGTCTTGCTCTAGGTTGACGTTATTCTGATTGTTAGTAACTCTGCCCCAAAGAGCCCTTGGAACTCTGTGAACCATCTGGTGTTTGTTTCAAATATCAAAATCTACACCTAGAGCTCCATCGAAATGCAATTTCAGATGCATTCTCACCTTTCTTTTGGTAGGTCACAAAGTTAACTGTCCGAACTCTGAATGTGTCTGGGACACTTGGATATACTTGGAATAGGATGGAAAATGCTTAGCTAAACTCTGAATAAAGCAGAACCAGTTGTTTGAAGGCTGAGCAGCATAATGTGCCCTTGTTTTCTTCCTTGCCTATTCACATTATTGGACTTCTGTTTAAAAAGTTTGCTCAGCTGTTTTTAAATGGTCTTCTATGTGGTTATCTGTTCTCCTTTGGTGCTTATGTTACGACTTCTGTTTGAAATGTTTGAAATATTTCTCTCTGGCAAGTACATTGTGGTTGTCTCTTGCTGGAATTTCATGGACAAAGAAAGAAAAAATGTAGGCAGCTAATGCGGATCACGTCTTCTGAGGAACCAACTGTAAGATGAAATCTGGCCTTCTCTTTCCTTTTCCTGGTCAAACTGAGAAGCAGGCCAGTGAAGTTTATCGCATCCCAGGCACCTGAGCAGCGATATTTCTCCTGAGTTTGTTTTCCAGCACTTGACTTGAAATGTCATGCCTTAAAATGGCATGTATTCTCCTCTCCCTGGTTGTAAGAATACAGCATGCTCAAACTGCTCAGCGGCCCAATTTTAAATACTTTTCTTACCCAATTATGCATAACAAGACTGTGACAAAAAAACAGCAGCTAGGTTTTGGGGGGTGGGGTGGGCATTAGCATAGATGAGAAATGTTGCTTCTTACTGCCTTGTGCCTGTTGACCTTTATCAGTGTCTTAGCTTTTGTGGTATGGTTAGTGTTGTCTCTGCTTCACCACCATGCATGCTACTCTTTAGCTTAAAGTTAATTTGAATGTAAAGATATGTGTTTATGATCCGTCTAGTGATGTGGGTTAGAAATCATGTATAACTGGTGAGAAATCAGCTAGAGGCAGTATCAGGAGTCCTCAAAACATGCCAGCTCTTGACATACTCATTTAGCATGTGTTCTGCAGTGTCATGCTTTTCCCCTCTACCTGGCTTGAGCGTAGCAATTTGAACGCTGCAGGGAGATTGAGCTTTTGGCAATGCTTGCAGATGCTTGGTGTTTCACTGTCTGTGATCGGTTGCTTATAGAAGATTCTGGCATTTAAACCACACGACAGGCCCTTTTGTCCCAAAGCCAGAAACTGCTTCTCAAACAAATGGAAAACTTCAAATTCTGGATTTTCAACTCGCACAAATCCTGATTGTTTCAGTGTTGCGCTCTGGAGTGCTTGCTGCTTTGGTCCTAGGGATGTTATCAGCCAGGCTTATTTCCTTAGAAATCTGTCTGTTCCTGGTAACATTGAGCTGCTGATTTTTTTTATTTAGGGAACCACACAGATGAAGAGTGTTACATCTTGTCTGGGCTTAAGGCATGGGAGCATATTCTGTATTTTCCTCTGATGTTCTTATGGGCAGACATTGAAGTATCTGCTAGAAGCTTCCCAGTGCCTCTGCAATACATGGAGCAGAAACATTTGTGGGATGAATCCAAAGGGAAAAGGGGCTTTCTCAGATGATTTATCCCTAGGATAATCTTTACAGCAGTTGGCTCACAGCTGTAGAGAAACATTCCTGTATTGCACCCCCACAAAGGATGTCTCCACCAGCAAGAAGACAACATTTATCACTGTGCATCCCAGCACCACACTCACCACTAAAGCTGTGTAGTTGGTCCCTGCAGGGAAGAAAGGAAAGGTAGAGAACATCTTTAAGGTAATAGGAGCCTTTACTGGCAGTTTTACACATAAGTTGTGAAGAGAGATGCTCAAAACACTTAAACGCAAAACATTTGCAAACTTAGAGTGAGCCCCAAGACCTGCTTGTGGGTGTGATATCAATTTTGATACTTCTTACTTTTTAATTCAATTTAAGTTTTGGCTGTAACAATAACGAAAAGGTCTTCTTTCTAGTTTGACTAACCTGATGTTTACAGGGCAAAAGAGAATGAGTGACATGAAAGGCGATGAGGAATGGCCATATCCCCAACAGCCTGGGCTTTGATCATGAGTTCTCTGTGCTACCATACCTCTCCTATAGCTTGATACTGTAGCTGCAGCCAGTGGAGGTAGCTTAGATCCTCTGAATCCAGAGAAGGTGTCAGAGACAACTTGGGCAGACTCAGCTTTTCTGATGAGAGGAAGTGTTGTCTCTTCAGAACACTTAACAAAGCATTTGCTTGTTTTAAGGGATCCCTTACAGGATGTTTGAACTCGGTCCTTGTTACCATCTGCAGCTAATGATTGATAGTCATACTAGCATTCCATTAGTGTATTAATGTTTAAATAAGATTCTTTTCCTGGAACTTCCACAGTATAATCTTTAAAAAAATAAAAAATTGAACCTTCTGCTTTATTCATCTTAGGTACTGTGTGGTAAGCTCTGCCATTTAATTCTGGGTATCAGAGTGCTTTTCTGTTTAAACTGATTTCTGTTCCATTGCTGATGGAACAGCCCTTTTGGCTTTGTACAGGATTGATTGTCCACTTTCCTTAGCGTGGACTACTGTCAGCTTTGAGCTCCCTTGTAGGCTGTTGCACAGTTAACTGAGAATCACTGGGCTTTGCTTGTGTGCTTGCCCTAAACAACAGCAGTGAGCCAAGCGGGGTAATCCTGGTAGGACTGAGTCCCACAGCTCTCTAAGAAATGGCCTGGCTGCTGCACCTGTCACACCGCTGTCCCAGAAGGCTACACCAAGTGTATTGTGTCCTCTGTAGTGCTAGAGTGTTCTCTACAGGAAAGTGTTTAATACTAGCAAGAGATAAAAGGAGCCTTTTGTCAAATGCAGACTTCTAGGTCTGTAGGGCATTTCATTTCAGCTCGAGGGTTGGTGTGTTCCCTCAGTTTCCCTGTCTGGGATCTCCCTGTTGTCCCCTAGGATGCAGAAGACAGTGTTAAATGCTGACCTGTCATCCTGCTGGGACTAGGCAGCCGGGAACACTGGGGCACTACTTTCTCATCTAATGCCAATGCATCAAAACAAGTATCAGAATAAATGGAAATGACTCTTTGATCCTGATTTGCTTTAAAATTTCAAATGGTACCTATTAGATACTGTCTAGCTCGTTTAGTGTAGTCTGTAATAGCCTATGATGGCTGCACTTGATAGCCCTTATAAACGAATCTTTAAGGACTAATTTGAAAGTGAAATTCTATGTTGGGAGGCTGAAAATAAATTAATGTACTTACTATGTCAGTTTTGTGGACCCTAGTGGCTGTTTTCCCAACAGCTCTGCTATCCTGTACCTCTTCTCTTGCCACCCTTGTTTTAAGAATACAGGAAGTACTGAGAGCAACTGTTGGGAGCGGTGGCATATCTCCCTTAGCACGTTGCATTGTGGAATGCAAGAGGAAGCTGAAAGAGGAAGGAAAAGCTTCCCCCTCTGCCAAGCTTTGCGTGTTTACATAGAGCTGCATCTTGAAATTAAGAGAGCTGCCACCACGAGGGAAGGTTGATAACTTTGCATTTGTGCTCATCAGTTAGTTGCTGCTCTGTGAATCTTGGAAAGGAGGAGGTGCTGTGGGATGTTGCAGCCTCCCCACAAGGTGGTGGTACTGCTCCAGACAGAGCTTTGCGTCCCTCCTCAGACACCAGCGAGCTCCATCCCCAGGCACCAAGTGTGAAGATGTTACTTCCCTCTGGCGAATTCCTGAGGAAGGGCCTGCTACTTCTGTGTACCTGTGCCGGGCAGGTGGGCTGCAGCTGAGAGAGGAAAAAACCTGGGACACCACCCAGGGCTGCAGTAGCACAAAATGCATATTGGCACAGGGTTATATACATTAAGCTGCGCTGTAAGCAACAAGCTATTCCCATGGCTTCCCGGTAATCTGTGACCATAGGGTCTGCTTTCCCATGCTCCTCTTTTCTTAGGAGGATGAGGGCAGCATAGTTAGAAATCTTGTCATGAAAGCCTCAGTCCTTTGTCATCTCCTAAAACATGTGCTAATGCTACCCTGCATACGCTTTCCTTAGAAATTATCCCTCCTCAGCATCACCTGTTACTAAACCCTCTTTCTCCCCGAAGGTCTCCACTTTGCAGTTTTTCTTTGTGTAAAACCAAGGGCCAACCCTGAATTGTAGCAGATTCTTTTAAGTTGTTCATGTCTAATCTTGAACAACTGAGTAAAATTTAAATAGGTGTGCTGCCACTGAAGGAGAGTTTGAGCCTGTGGAGTTGCTCTGGTCTCTTGATCTCCTAGATCAAACACCAGCGATACAAACTGGAGTTGTGTATCCCGGGGAATAAGAGACAGGACTTGTGCTGTAGAGGTGAAGCTGAATTCCTAGCTTAGGCACAACGTCCCTAGCCAGTAGTGCAGTGTAACACCAGACTGAGTATCAGACTACATCTGAGTGGTGTGGACTGTAGCAAGATAAGAGTCCCCTCTGCTTTCTAGAAATGCTACATTTCCTTAGACAAAACTGTGCCTGGAGGGTGCTGTGATTGTGTGGATTTCACAGGACAAATGGGAGTCCCCTTTGCAAATACTCATACTTTGCATGATCCAAATACATCTGAGCTCAGACTGTAACTTAGATCCCAGCGGTAAAGCAAAAACAAAAAACCAAAGGTCAGATTGTAAGCTTCCTTCAAGTATGCTGAAATCAAAATTGAGCAGCAGGGCCCACGGTGGCCTCTAACAATCCTCACCCTGACAGCATAGTGGCCGTTAAACACACAGAAGCCTGACAGGGCCTCCTGCAGTTGCTGTTTTCCCAGGAGATGTTCACAGATGCTGGGCAGATATCCTCTGTGAGGCCCCATGTGTGCAACCCTGAGGGACTCGGGACCTGCAAGTCCCTTATCCTGCAGAAAGGCAAGAAAAGAGTGTTGGATGCTGAGGGTCATGGTGTGCTCACATCAGAGCTGGGCTCCTGCATGGACCACAAAAGCAAACCAGCTCTGCCATTGGGTTAGTCATGAATTGCTTGCCCTTTCTTTGCATTCTGGATGGTGGAAGGGTTTTACTTACTTTTCTAGCAGAAGAAATTTTCTCTTCAAATATAAATGCTGGGTCATACAATTTCTGTATAAAGTTTCCAAGACTTCCAGGCTAAAGCCATGAAGCCCAGCAGCCCTGTAGAGAGCAGCTAGAAAAGATGGAGCCTGACCCTGCCTCACCCTGGGGTGGGAAACACCATCAAACTTAAACCTGATCATTGCTACTGATGATGTTTGAAAGCACAAAAGAGACAGAAGGAGACCGAGCAGCAGTTGCCAGTCGGATGAAGGGTTGACAGCAGGGCTAATGCACATATAATAGCAGTTACGGGCTGTTAGGCGTGTGGATGTTTGGGGAGACTCCTATTGCCTTTTGAAGACATTTGGTGCTGATCCTGCATTTTATGATAGCTGTTTCGTGGTATTATTGCAGCTTAGGGCCTGACACTGTGCAGGTGGTGAGTGGTGCATGATTAGTCCCTTTCCAGGCTTAGTCCAAGCATACTGTTGGAGCTGGTTTGGTCACCTTTCTCTTGTGTTGGCAGAAACCACTGTAAAAGAAAACTCTTCATATGGCAGGAGGCTGATCCTTTCCCCGTTGTCTGGGGCTGGGCTGAGAAATGCAGGTCTTCTGATCCCAAAAAAGCAGTCCTCCACTGGCTTTTCCACTGGAAAGCAAATCACAAAGGGTGTTTTCTTAGGGCTGTTTCCTTTGCTCTGTGGAGATCTTCCTCAACAGCTGCTGGCCATGGTTGGAGGCAGGATGCTATGCTAAATGGATCTACAGTCTGACTGGTTTGGCTGTTCTTAAGAAGGAGCGAGAGAGATGCTTATCGCTTAGGCTATATTGAAGCCTGAGCTGTTGTTCATAGTTATTTATAACAAGGAGATTTTCAGCTATTTTAATAAGTAACTTTCCCAGGCTCCTGTAGTTGACCTAGCAGAGGCTGATTCCCCCCCTCTCCCCCCCCCCAGCCATGGCACTATTTTCTTATATAAAAGCAGACTTTTGTCATTTTCTTGCTTATACGTAAATTGTGTGACATAACAACTGAATGTCCTTGGGGATACATTTACCTGTTAAAGTGAACTGCAGAGGAACAGAGCTCAGAGCCTTCCTCCGTTTTGCTCCTGAAGCATCATATGGATGGATCTCCTGCATCCAAGGCTTGGCTGTCAGGGTCACTGTTTGCCTTGGGAAATCCTCAGCTCTTAGTTCCACGGGATATGTCCCTTCCAAGCCCATCCCATCCTACGTCAGAACACAGCCTTCCTGAAGCAGAAGGAAGACAGAGCTGAAGCATGGGCTCGGCCTCTAGACGTCAGCTGGGAAATGATGAGAGTCTGAGCACCCTGCCTCAAAGAGGGTTAGCTTTCGCGATAACAGATGAAAAGGATTTTACTTGCCAACGAAGGTATGCAATACGGAAAACAAACAATAATGCAGTACAGATACAGCAAATTCATGAGCTATGTGAAATTAAATTTATGCAAAACATATGAACAGAGAATGAAAAGAGAAACAAAAGTAAAAAGGAGAACACTGGTGTTCTTTCAGACAATCGTTAGTGTTGATCTAAGGAGAAATTATCTAGGAGGACAAAACGTATCCGGTATGCCTCAGTTTCAAGACGGGTTTGGGTATCCTTGTGGGAAGCCTCTCCATGTACATTGGTTCAAGGAGAGAGAGGAATGGTTGTGCTGCCAAATCTCTATTCTATTATTTTCCAGTATAAAAGTAGTTAAATCAGTATAAAGTAATTGGGCAGAATCATATCATAAGGTAAAAATGATATTCCACGGCTCCTCAGAGCTCAGCAGTTTCTTCACACCTTTTGCCCTTGGACTGGCTGCTTTACTTTGCTTGTCCCTCAAACTTCCTGATCCTTTTACTTCCACATAAGCTACAGTAAAGCTAAGTTGATCTGGGCTGCCAGTGAATTAATAATTACTTGTATAGACTTAAACTACTAATCGTATCTAATCCTATTCTAACAGTTATCATATGCTATTTCCTATATTATCTATACTAAATATTATTTATAGGTTTATTCAGGCTGCATGGTAGATCTGAAACTGTGAGCCGTGTGCTTTGATTTTAATCCCCAGTGTCTCAAGCCATGCCGTTGGCTGGAGCAGTGATTTGTGGGGCTCAGCCTCATTGCAGAGCCCTGTTTGGTGTCAGGATGAGAGCAGGAGACCCCAAGCCTGGCCAGTTCCTGGCAAGGGACAGCCCTGACGTACTGCTGAAGTGTTGGGCATCTCTTCAGTACAAGGACTCTATTTTTTTATATGTCTGTGTGTCAGGAGCCCATACAACGAGGCTCTCGGCTCTTACCTTGCTGTGTACCTTAAGGAATGAATAATAAAATGTGCCACAGGGAGACTAGAGCTCAGCTCAGGATTATCTATCTTTTTTTTTTTTTAAATTAATTTGCTACAAATTGCACTTTTGCATTGAACACATTTTCCACAGCTTTGTCCTGAATATGACAAACTTTTTTTAGCTAAGAAGCAGCAAAATCACTGCAATTGGTTATTTCACATTTTCTCTTTGAAATATACCTAATATATATTTTTAAAGGCTGCACAAAAAGCCAGGAGACAAAATGTTGCATTTGACCCCAAATAAAAGGTATTTCAGCTTTTTACTTCCATTTATCCTGCTTCTTGTAAGTCCCAAATTTATTTGTTTCATGATTTGCATGTTTTGTGTGTAAGTTTTTTTCAATTGTGTGAGCAAACCAGAAATCGTTTACTTGCCAGCTGTATTCTGTGCTCCCAAGCTAAACTGTCTGCACAGTCTGTTAAACAAAGTTTGCTTTCTCTTGGGGGTTTGTTTTCTTAATATTTCTGCCACTTATTTCCCTGCCTGAGAATTACAATGAAAGTAGAAGTTCAAAATGTCCATTTAGATCACTTGCTGAGCTTTGAATACCGTCTGCTGTTGTTGGAGGCTCTAATATTTTAATGAATGCTTTTCTCTTGCAGGAATACTCGGGGACTCTGATATGTACCAAGGTCTGATGGCAGGTGCTACTTGCACAGAAACTTATGCGATCCTGCTGCGTAGGCAAGACCCACATGTACAGGGAGATACAGCACTGTTTACTCTTGGAATTTGGGAATGGAGGGTAGAAAGAACGTCCTTTTCCAGCCTGGTATGTTAGCAGACTCGTGGGCTGTGTTTGTACTCCCCCCGCAGTTGCAGGAGGCGTCCATGAACTCAGATGTGGGCTTGCCCGAGGGTGGCCTTCCCACCATTGCTGGCCCGTGTGTTATCGGCATGGTTGCTCAGCCAGTCCCCCCTCAAGTCAGGCCTGGCCCCGCTCGGCCCAACCCAGAGAAATTCCTGCTTTGTTTGAAGTGTGGGGTCTCTCTCCCTGACCGCCTCACAGGGCAAACTACAACCTTGCGTGTGCGTGCAGTTTGTAGCACTCTGCGGCCGTAACCTAGGCTCTGGTGCTTAGACTACAAGCACCTGGAGGAAGCATGCTGCACAAGTTTGCCCCATGAGGAAGGGGGTTGATGGCAGCCCTCTGTGCTGGCTCTTCTCCTGGCATGGGGCTGGGAAAGCCCAGGTGAACCCTGTCTTGTGGGGAGGGCCTGGTAACTGGGCTGAGGTGTAGAGCAGGTGGTAAAGGGAGACTTTCTGTCCCAAGGGGTTGGAAAGGTTTAGCCTTTGTGGCTGGGAAGGATTACTGGCTCTGGGTGCATTTAATAAAGTGCAAGGGCATTTTTAAATCACATTTTAAAGTGTATGTATTGGTTCTTTGGAATTTACACACATTTTATTTGCCCCTACTTGCTGAGTCCGAGCTTGTCCTTGTGACTGTGATAGCTAAAAACCTTTCTGGGAGGCAACAGACATCTCCTGCTCCCAATTTCTTAATCTGAGGATGTATGGAGATTTGGGAAGCCATTAGAAGGAGTTTGTAAGCGGGGCTCAGACAGGATCCTGGGAGAGATCTCTTCATCTCCTGAAGAGAGATGAAGTTGAGGAAGAGTTATGGGGTAAAGGTGCTCTGTGAGACTGGATAAACAGGTGTGTAGGCTGAAGGTTTATGTGGTTGTTGGGTTTTTGCTTCATTTCAGAATGGACGTGGACTTTGCGACTTAGCCACCTACATCAGTCACCTCAAAACATCTAGCCTGTGCTGAAGAGAAAAAGCCCTGGTGCCGAAATGGGAAACTGCAGCTGCTACCAGAGCAGGTAAGGGATCCTATGACAGTGAACATTTTAAGCATAACGTGTTCATCTCCTGCCCCCTCAACTCTTGAGGGGACCATGTGTGTATAGGTAAGCAGAGTAAGGTTTGACTGTTACTGAGGCACCTTTTCCTGCCTCCTCTTCCCCTTTCACTGCAGTATTTTATTCTCTCTTGGGCAACTTTTGGAGTGCTTTAGAGTTATGTTTGAACCCCACGGCATTACTGACCCTGGCCAGCTGTGTCCCAGCTATGTGAGGTGACAGATCCTGTGGCTCTGCTGGTGGTGTGAGGGTGCAGGGCACTTGCCTCATCCAGGAGGAAGAAGGGGTATTTCTTGCAGAGGCTCAAAGCCTCTGACTGCCCAGCTTCACAGCAGCAAACCCCCAAATTCTGTGTGCCTGAATTCCCCCCCTGCCATGGTGCAAGGCTGGTTGCTGACAGAGATGTGTGGTGGTATCAGCTCAGCAGGGCTTGGGACACATCATTCCAGAGCAGAAAGCTTTTACCGGGCTCCTCATTCCCCAAGTGACCAGCTTTCATCTGTCAGTATTTTAGGGCTGACTGGGAGATATTTTTAGAAAAATTGTTGGTTTCTTTCTGATTGAGAAAGCTTCAGAACAAAGAGGCTTTGGGGAAAGCAAAAGGGCGGAAATTTGTCAGACAGACCTCCCCTAGAAAAGACCGGTCCAGCACATTTGTCACTTTGAGCTACCAGTTCTCTGTGTGACAGTAAGGAGGTGGGTACCCTCTTCTAAGACTTTCCTGCATTCTCATCCTATGACAGTTCATCCCTGTCACTGGCAGGGTTTTTGTCCTAGTAATTATAAACCAAAATCCAGGATGTGTGAGACACGATATAAAATATGACATATATACATGATGGCATTTGCATTTCGAAGTCTATTGGTGTGTACTAGCAACCTACATAGCGGCTTTGATAAGCAATGGGTCCGTAATGCCTTATGCTTGGAGAAGTCTAAGGAGTCTCTGTTGGACTTGTCTTACAGTAAGAGGGAAGGGTGCAAAATAGGTTAAATTAAGAAGGGACCCACCTGGGTTGTCTCCTCATGGGAGGAGGACTCCAGGCTAAAAGAGGGTCCCAGGTATGAGAGGCGCATAGGGAATGTGCTTCCTAAGGGCAGCAGGATTATCCACAAAGACCAGGCACCTTCCAGACATTTCCTGAGCTATTTGGTAGCCACGGAGATCAAGGACACAGCTTTCAGATGGGAATGCCTTGATGCCGAGTGAAGTGCAGGATGGAGGGGTCTGGCAGGTGAGCTTATGTTGATGGCTGCAGTCCATGGACCAGAATAGCTGCTTCCTCCCCTCTGGGCTGTTTAAGGGCTCGGAGTCAGCCTTTGCACAGAGGTCTTTGGGCTCCGATTAGCGCAACTCACACAACCTCAGTGGGGAAGGGAGGCTGGCAGTTTGCCAGGCATGTGATATTGTTAAATTGTAAATGAGAAAGGATCCAGACAGCTGCGCTCCGCTCCGCATTGCAGATCAGCAGAAGAGTCAGAGAGCTGTCTCTGGTCATTGTCAAAAGGCAGGCTAAAGATTCACAGATAGTGGAGGTGGCTCAGTTAGCGGTCACGTCCATGCATCTTCATGGTGCTAGAGGAGAGTGCTAGGGAGGCAGCACTGTCAGCACCACCCAAACCCACTTAAAAACTGTAGGGCACTTGGTAGGACTGGGGAGAAGATAAGCAGCTCTGAGGTGAATGAATTTGGATCTTTTTATTATTTTTTTTCTTAAGAAAAGTAGTTTGCCAGAGGTGACTCCAAACATTGCAGTGTGACACTGCACCCGGACGCATGGGTCACGCTTGTCTATGTAAGGGGCCGGCGTCTTCAGGAGCTGGGTATCAGTCACTTGCTGACCCATGCTGTGATTCTGTGAGTGCGCAAAAAGCAAATTTGCTGGTAATGGGGGAAGAAAACATTTTTCAGGCAGTCTGAAAGAACGGCAGCAGTCCACTGGCAGAATGTGAGTCAGAGGGTAACCTTGGATTCCTTGGATCATTGTCTACTTCCTAGTTCTGTTTGAAAGGACTGCGTCTTCATAAACCTGTGGCTTCCCCACTGACTTTTCAGTGACAACTAACACTTCTGTTTCTGAAGAGTTATACACAAAATGGTAAAGACCTTTTGGGGAGTTTAAACTGATGCCACTTTGCTGATTTCAGTGGAGCCCTGACTGTATTCACCAGGTGTGGCTCAGCAGGTCTTCCTGAGGAGATCTAATGCAGAAGTCCTGTGAAATAGGAGAATATGTACTCTACAAGCAAAGTGGGAGGAAGGGGACTGGATTGCAAAGGATTTTTGGAGCAGGATTAATCCCTAGATAACCACCATCCATTTGGGCTGTAACTACCGGGTCGTGTTCCTAGGAGCCAGTCTTGGTCCAGATGAAATGAGTTGGTTTTGGCTGTGAGAGAAGAAGTTTCTATATCAAAGAACTATTGTCAAATCCAGCTACTTCTGGATTTGACCCTTTGTTAGTAGCAGCTGAAGCCTAGGACAGATGCGGAGAAGTGATTGTACATCAGATGCAGATGCACAGCTGAGCTGTTTCAAGAAACTGGCATGTAGCTCTCCATGTTCTGCAGAAGAGGTGTGTTGGTGCCCCAGGGCTAACTGACAGCACTGCATTGCCTTGGGATTATATTTTTTTTAATGCCAAATAGGTACAAATCTTGGGAGAATGACTCAGCTAAAGTAATCAACGAAAAGATTCCTGTTGATACCAGTGGGCTGGTAAATGTGAAGTTCAGACAGACGGTCCTTCTGTGTTGCATCTAGAGTGAAGCTAGTATGAAGACTGACCAGCTGGGGTCAGTGCTAACTCAGGTAGCTTGGCTTCATGCAGGTTCTCTGCAGTATAATTGTGCCTGAACCCTTCCACCTGTAAGAATGCAGTAGTGGTCTAAAATACCTCCTAATTCCTTTGCTAAGAAGTCAGGCATTAGGACATGTGTGCCTTGTTGTAAGACAAGCTGTGGCAGGCTGAGAATCATCCAGCTATCTAGGTGGAGTTACAGCCTGTAGAGAGGCTTATCACCTGTCAGTGAACATGAGGAAGAAAGATCTGTTTTTCAGGGAGACCAGCAACAACTGCACAGACCTCTATACAGCAGTTTTGTATTTGCCACTTCTACAGCCCCAGATCTTCCTCTTCAGAACATGGGAAATACTTGAGCTCTTCATCAGTGACACTGTGTTTAAAGTTCACAGTTTGCTAGATTAAGTAGGCTTGTTGCTGTGGGGAAATATTTTTGTCTGGCTGAGGATCCCCATTCTACCCTGCCATCTGTTGATTATTGCAGTAGCAGTTTTTAAAAAACCCGTTGAAGTGCCCACTCATGAGTTGTGTTACCTTTCAGAAGTCACCTCTGATTGCTCTGGCTTGCCATGGGTCTCACTGGTCTATCATCTCTGCAGTTGTCAGTCTCACAATGGTGCTGTGCAGCTTTATTAAAGCTATCCCAGGGAAGTGTAATTCTGGACTGGCTGAAAGCCGCATTCTCTTGCCTTAGGAAGTCATAACTTCATACTTTTGTACTTGTTAACAGCTGGAGCCAAACTTGCCTGGTTTGGAAATTGTGGTCTGCTAAGAAGCTAGACCTCTCCTCATCTCATAGTCTGGAACAGAAAACAGACGTTGAGAAAGCTAGATCCAAAGCAGAGAGCCTACAGACTTTTCTTGGTGCCTCTGCTGTACTTGAAGTTCATTTCCCTTTTCAGCAGGATACAAATACTCTGTTAACAGTTTTTAATGACTATAGTGATCTAAATCACAGTGCATGCTTGGACTTGCAGTCGTAGGTCAGATGGCTGTGTGGCACAGTGTAGGGACGTGGGGGCAGGGTAAAGCTTTTAATGCTAGCTTGCCCTTTGAAATGAAGGGAAAAAGGTTGCCTCCCTCCAGACAGCTTGCTTTCTACTGTGGCCTGCTTCTCACTGTTACCTACGCCTGTAGAGCAGAGGGGTCTAGATCAGTCCCCTGAGGTGGCTTCATCTCCCTCTGATAGACTGGCACTATTCCCAACGCTGTGTGGGGCAGGTCCAGGGCAAGGCTGGGAGCGCAGCACCACATAGACATGTCTGATATGGTTCTGTTATCAGACTGGCATCTGGTTTGCGAGCACATGGCTGGCTGTCACTGTGGCCTTTAGTAACATCAGGGGTAGCTGTAGCTTATGCTTGTATTGTAATTGCAGTGGCATTTCAGCTTCAATCAATTTCATGTTCTTGCTGTTACCTTGGGCTCTTAGGCAAGTGGTAAACAAAATTGGTATTTGACAACATTCCTAAAAATTGCTTATGATACAGGTTTCCCCCCCCCCGGTTAAAAAGCCTTGAAATACTAATTATGATGGTGTTCACCACGTTTGCCAACCAGTAAGTCAGTACTGCTGCCACCTCGTCTGCAGAAAGAGGACAGGAAGGGACTGGAGCCTAGCTGGTTTAGTACGTTTGTGTCTCATAAGAGTACTTGTGGGTTTTGTACCAAGGAGGGCTTTTGAAACCTGTGTCTTCTCTTTAGTCACAGTGAGACAGCATGAAAGACAAAACAAAACTGCTTTCTTAATGTGTTAGAAATGTAGACTTAATTAGGAATTTAATATAAAAATTAAAAAAAAATAAAATACTGTCAGATGTCCCCCGCAGCAGTGAAGTGAACACATTACAAAGAAAGTCTGTGTTAATTAGCATGTATTGACAAAAGTGCCACAACAATTTATAATTGTTTGTCCCTTTGTAAATTGATAAAAAAAGCATGATACAGAAATCTATCCATACATAGCATAAGACTTTTACAGGTAAGACATTTGTACATCCATTTAACCTCAGGTGATCCACTCATTCAGCCTTGACCACTCAGGAGAATTCCGATTTTTCTACTTTCCATTTTCAGCACTGAACATTCGCTCCTAGAAAGAGAGCAGTAAACATACAGCAGCTGAGTAAGAGTTTTGGATGTGGACTGTGCTTTAGCAAAGCAGGCTTAAGTCGCTGCTAAGTAGTTGTCCAGTCAGCAAGAACAAATGCCTAGATCAGGTACACTTGGTGTGCATTCCCCCCGCCCCCCAAACACACAGTTCAGTTAATCCCATTTGAAAGACTCTCCATAAACTGACAGAAAAAACTTTCACATGGCTTGGCTACACTCAGCTATCTCTTCTTGGTGCCTCCTAGTGCCAAGTTACAGGCATGACTTATTTCCAGCTCACTGAAGATTATTTACGTGTCTTGTACCACTGCTAACAGATAAGGAGTTTAGAATTAGACCTGAGAGACTTTTCACTTCGACAGTACTGTTATCTTGATTAGCTGCCAGTCTAAACACTGCCTTGGGCCTCAAACAGCAGGTGTGGCTGTATACATCTGGCATGAACTCTTTCTTGAGATGCAGTGAAGTTTACCAAGTTCACTTAATTTAGGTGGCCAGTTTGCTAGCTGCCTGTCCTACATAACATGTACCACCTGTATAAAAACCTGATCGGACTTGCTTACAGGTTCCTAATCCTTAGCCATACCACAAGGAACTGTAGGTTAGCTGCAGTACTTGGGAGGAACGTGAGAGGTGGCAGGATGCAGCATGATATAACATCTACCTTTAACATCCTCTCCAGTTTAACTGCATCTGCAGCAAATTTTCTGATCCCATCAGATAATTTCTCCACAGCCATTTGGTCTTCGTTATGGTGCCAGCGGAATGCCTTCTCATCCAGGTGAATCTTTTCAAGCTCACATGCCTGAGCTGTGCAAGGGGAATGGAAAGAGAGACAAATCATATTATCAGATTATTATCAAATACCACAGGCTTCCTAAAACAGTCTCAAGATTCTGACCATCTCCAGCTGTTGAAAAATTTCAAACACCAGTTTCAACAGGACTTGCTACATGAGCACACTTTGGGCTGCAGGACTGAAAATGCTCCAGATCTGGCTTTGGAGGGGTGGGGAAGTCATCTAGATAATCAGTTTCTCTTAAAATACAATGTTTACATGTATGCCATTATCTTGTGTCTGCTTCTGAATGGTACGGTACTTTCAGGCCTATTATAAAGAATTATGCAACAGTCCTACGCAGTGAGACATTCTAAGCAAATACGCTGAACAATTAGGTCTTTGATTATTTGGCAAGTACGTTAACAAAAGCTCAATTGATAACATGCCTACAAGGCAGCTAGCACCCTGTAAGCAGCAACCCATGACTACAGCTGTGCACAAATCTCATCTTCTAAGTTGTAAAGTAGCATTTTAATGAGGCTACAGAAAAGGAATAGTAGTGCAATGGGAACATATATTCAAAAGCATCGTGGCACAGTATCACTAGATGAAATCACTTAGTCTTGCATACGATTAATTTCTAGAGCTTCTGGAGGGAAAAGGCATCTCTTGGCATGTCTAGAGCTAACTGCATCGCTGATGCAATATTAACATAAGATTAAACCAGGTTTGGCATCTTTGCTAATATTCAGTAAAATTTCATCCCAAGCATATGAGGTATAAAGTTCCTTCTGCTCTCCCTGTCCTCTCAGGAGAGGGTACACAGTGTTTAAGCACACTCACAACCCATCGTCATTCCAGTTAGCGTACTCAGTGGGGCCCAAGACCCGAAAAAAATTGACTGTGTGTCAGCAACTGTAGCAGTACTGTTGTAATCAGGCTACAGTATTTCCATTAGAGAGGGGTCAATATCTATCCTTAAAGCAGAATGGAAGCAAACACCGCAGGGCTGAGTGGAACCACGTACTCTTAACATTCAGGAAGAAAGGGAGACTGAGCAAGCCCGCGTTACATAGGTGTGGACTTACCCTCCTTTACACTCAGTGTGGGAGTTAACTTGACATACTCTTTGCTGAGCTCTCCCAAAAGCTTGGGTGAAATAGTGAGATAGTCACAGCCTGTAAGCGCTTTTATTTCTCCTGTATTTCGAAATGAAGCACCCATCACGATAGTTTTGTAGCCAAACTTTTTGTAGTAGTTATAGATCTTAGTGACACTCTTCACTCCTAAAAAGGAGAAATCAGCAATTTTCAGAATAATTTATTTGAAGTACAAATGATTTAGAACATGCTCAAAACCAACATTTTTTTCATTAAGAGGGTTTATACAAGTAAACTGCAGTTTGAATGAGTAGCTACTGTATTTTTAGTAATACGTTAAAAGGAAAGCTCACCTGGATCCTCTGAAGGCTCGTAGGTTTTCTTATCTCCATTTGCAACATACCAATCCAGGATACGTCCTACGAATGGGGAAATCAGAGTAACTCCAGCTTCAGCACAGGCAACTGCCTGAGCAAAGGAGAACAGCAGGGTCATGTTGCAGTGAATCCCATACTCTGCTTCCAGAACCCTGCAGACACAGGCTGGCTTAAAACAGCAGCTTGCTCACCTACTGAATTTACATTTTAGTAACAAGCTAGTAGGTTAAACGACTGAATGTCTTGAGTTAAATTAGGAACGTGGTACAGTTTATAAGCTTTAAAGTTTTAAGCTAACAGCAGATGTTTTGCACTGCCAGACTCTGCTTTATTTAATGCTGTTCCTTGAACCAAATGCAGACAACTTAGCCTGATATTTCAGGAAACTCTGTTTACAAGTGGCCTGGCCCTTGTATGAACAAACTTTTCCTGTTGCAACAGAAAGCTGTAGCAGAGCACCTTGCTTGCTAGCTGTAGCCCTAGCAACAGATTTCCTGGTGCAGTGCTTTCAGAACAATTCTTTATTTTAACTGCAGAATGCGTTTGTCAGTCAGGTGCCTGTGAACAGGCAGAAGCATGCTATGAGACTCAGCGTACCAGGTACAGAAGTACTTACTTGCCAGCCTGGATTCCTTCCCATGTTGAAGAGAGCTTTATGAGAATACGATCTTTACCAATTCCTGCTTCCTTATAAAGGTCAATGAGGCGCCTGGCCCTTTGAATCATTCCTTCCTTATCAAAGGACAACCTTTGAAACAAGAGCAGGACTGCTTAAAACTGACTTTTTTTTTTTTTTTTAAAGGCTCTTCCTCCCCAAACCCCATTGAAAAACGTTGTCCATTTTATCAGCATTTATATGCCAATAGCAGGTTTTTGTTCTCAGAGATACTTCCTAGATTGTGAGCCCATCAAGTAGGTGTAGGACAGCACCGCTACTCTAATAGAGTAGTAATAATTAGAGTAGCAAGCGGATCCTCTACTATTTAGAGGATCCAGAGCTCAAGGTAGCTTTCCTTGAGAAAGTTATAGACTAAAGTTTTCCTCAAGTTTTTCGTAACGAATGCAGAAGCTGAGCATTAGAAGTGAATTGGCAATGAGCAGGTTAACAGACAAATCCTATGCACGTCTTGAAATAAACTGTTAAAACAGATCTTGGTAAATTGAGAAGACATTATCACACAAACGAGAATGAGCAAAACTACTGGAAGCATGAGGTTTCCCTTGCTTAAGGAACAACAAGAAGATTACAAAAATCCAAACTCAGTATTACTTGTTTTCATAGTTTTGTCACCAAGTTATAGTCAAGCAAACTAAGTAAAATCCATTCTCTAATTAAACAAATATTAACAATATAAACTCTTGCCAGCCTTATAACAGTGAGCTGTCTAGTCAAGAACATCTTTCTCCAACTCACATCATGTCTCTTTTTGTATGTACAAATATCCAGGGTAACCCAGAGGAAAAAGAGCCAACCTTGCATCTACTTCTGTGGACACGCGGCCAGGTATCCTCTTCAATATTTCAGCTCCAAATAATACAAAAAGTTTGTCACAAGCATTTTTGATCTGCTCCTCTTCTGACCTGAAAACCACAAAGAGCAAAATCATTTCTAGGGGGGGGAAAAAGTGCATTCACACCTTGCCATGGATTTGAAGGTCAAATTTCACAGCCCATTTAACATTAAATTCCAGAGTTCAAATAGCCTCTTCTGCTCTGCTCCATGTTTGTGTTCTGCCCTCTGTGTTCCACCAGCAGTATTAGCCTCTGGATACTATTTCCTATAATGCTGTCAACTCAAGAGTGCCTTCCTGAGCAGTCCTAGAAGGCCATGCATCTTAAATATAGATCTACTGAGATAAAAACCCCTCTTTACTTACCCACCAAGTTTTTTTCCATAGGCAACAGCATCATCCACAAGTTCCTGGTAAGCTGGCATCTGAGCAGCAGCTAGTATCAGAGATGGGTTTGTGGTGGCATCTAGGGGCTTGTACTCATCAATTGCTAGGGAAATAAAAATAGCCTGTTTAAAACAATCAGCAGGCCTGAGCAATTAGAAGGATTTTGCTCAAATACCTGAGAATGTAAAACACTTTCGGCTGTAGGACAGTAGCGTTCGCGATAGAGCAGACTAGTGCACAACGATGTTTAAATACCCCTGCCTGAAAGCTGGCTTGTGCCAGAACTACCAGAACAAGGTTAACAAAGCTACAGTAATAAGACACAGCAAACTTCACTCACTACTGTAGATGCTGCCCAAAAGAAATAAACTTGTAGAAGTGACAGATGAAGAGAAGTGGTACTAATTTTCAGCTCCTCACATCTGTCCATATCATATTCACCAGCATAGCTGAGTTCCAGGCATCACAGGGGGAAAGTAAAGACAGGGGGATCTTTCTACCCTTCTAGCAGTTAGGCTTTTGGGTTTTTGTTTTGTCTACGACCAGAACAGGAGAAAAACTCATCTGTTGGAAAAGTTGCTAGAGCCTTACTGCATTTTAAAACTTTTTCAAACAGTTGCATACCAGTTCTTAGTATCTGTTCTTGCAATTTCCTTGTACTACCAGGCTTCCTTCCTTGTAGAAGATACTTGAACCTTTGGCTTACCTAAAGCCCCGGACTACACCTATTTCAGGTGATACCAGTTGTTTACCAGAGTAGGCTGTGACCATGCATGTGCATTGTCTGGCCCTAATCAGAGCTGAGCTGCCTGGCATGCAGAGCCTGACTCAGCAAACAGGGGAGAGCCTCTGCAGGCCCTTCAGCAATTTCTGCTTACAAGCTCCCTTGTTAACACAGCTAAATGTCAAAAACAACAAAATATTTATTACCAGCTCATTTTCCTCAGCGTTGTTGCACAGGGATGAAAACCCAAGTTAGAGAGCGCAACTTTATTTTTTCAGTCATAGAAGAAAATAAGTATTGTTTTTCCATAGCTCCCTCCTAGGCAATGATCATGATCCTGGAGCAAGTCCACTCCATACAAACGGGTCCTTCAAAACACACTTCAATTCACATGGATACTGCTTAAAATAAAGTAAGATGAAACTCAGTTCTGAAGCATACACACAGTTTTAGAGAAGTCTGTTTTGACAGCGCTTATTACTCCTCTCCAGCCTTGCAGCACTTGAAGACTCTTACGGGTCTCCGGCAACATGCGTAAATTAATCTCGTTAAGTCTGTCACCCAGTTTTCCTCACCCAGTCTTCCTTTAGGTCTGTCAGAAACCAGTTAGCAGCCTGAGTTTTAGGTGTGCAGGACAAGCTTTCAGTGGGGGGCGGTCCGTGACCGTTGTGCCACCTTTCCTCATTGTGAGCACAAAGGAAGCTGGGCAAAAGAGTAAGTGTATTCCGGTCCGGCTTAGTTAAAAAGCAAAACTAGTGCAGCTACTGGAGAAGCTGCCACCGCTTACTGCAGGTGCGGTGTAGGAAAGGATGCCGGTCTGAATGGTCCTGCACCGTACTGAGACGTTTATCTATAAACAAAACTGGGAACTGGTGTTGGCAACAACTGCACCTTAACCAGCATCAGCGTTTAACCTGAACAGGGAGGGAGTCAGATGTTGACTGTAGCCTTGTCTGGACTGTAAGGATTGACAGGTGACAACAGGCAGCCAGAGATCAACTGTAAAACTCTTTCAAGGAGCTTGTTAAAACTTTCCGGTGGACAGCGCTCGGCCTCCTTACAGCCACCCGTACACAAGGGGTGTGCTGTGTGTGTGGCCCCCCTCGGCCATCACAAGGGGTTTGGTTTTTTTTTTTCCTTCCCATTATGCTTTTTTGAAACCAGGGTAGACAGTGTAATGTTTTGAATTCATGCAATTTCAGCACATGCTGGGCTTTAGCCAGGTTTGTCACTACTCAAAGGTACACAAATCTGACAAGGCTGAAGTTACCTAGTCACTTAGCGTTTCCAACTCTCTCGATGCAACGCTTGGTAAAGCTGCATCCAATGCTCCGTACCTCTCATGGTATGGTGGTTGTCCGGCAGGTCAGATGGACTCTTGAAGTAACAGTTTCTCCCTAATGTTTCATGCAGCCTGACACTTGGAGTCAGGCAATCTGAAGCGCTGAACAGATACACGTTACCTAGAGTCAGTGCAAGTACGTAAATACACGCAGACGGCGTCACGGGGCACATGTCTGAGCTGTTGCTACCCCTGCGCGCTCTTAAATGTACTAATATAAGGCATTTGACGGCTGCCGTTTAGGATTGTTTATTCATCACCTATAGGATTAGGCAGGCAGCAGGCAGATGACCACAGGCTTCAGTGACGGCAGAACAGGATTCAAGAAGCATTGCTCTGCGCAACCCAGAGACGTTCAGGGGAGGGATTTTTCAGATCCGATGTACCAGGAAAGTTGCGTGCCCGCGCAGGCAGTGACAGCTTGGGAACAAGTGGCTTTACAATCGAACGCCACCTCCCTTCCTTGGAAAGGAGAGCGCTTGCTCGTTCTCATGAGATAAGGAAAACAAAAGCACTCTTGCATTATTTTCTTTGCTTCACAACTGCTTTGCTTCTGCCATTTGGGGGGAAAAAAAAAACCCCAAACCTGCCACAACAAAACCAAAAAACAAATCTACACTGGTTATTGGAAAAACCCAACTTTGTTAGCCCCGCAGAGCTTATCTTGTCGAGTCTGGCACTTCCTAGTAACAGCACGTGGGTTTGCACCCACTCCAGGTCAAACTGGGGGGGAAAAAGAAAAGTCATCGGAGGGTCCGACGAGTGGAACTGGATCGAACCCCCAGGCTGGCGGCTGCGAAGGCCTGGGTTCAGAGGGGGCGTACAGCAGAAGGAGGCGCAGTAACCGGCAGACTGAGCTGGCAGGGCGCTGGGTCTCGCTTGGGGCTCGGTGGAGCGAGAGCCGCTGGGGCTGCAGCCGCCGCGGGGGCGTTACCCGCGGCACCAGCACAGCGGCGGTTAAAACGCACGGGCGGCCCCTCAGACCCCAGCCGGGAGGACACCGGGCGGCTCGACGCCTCCCGCCGGGACAGACCTCACGGGGGCCGGGACTCCGCAGCCCGGGCAGCGGATCCCGGGGAAGCCATCGGCGCCACGCAGCAGCGCCTCTTCCAGCCGGAGACCTCCGGGCTGCCCTTCGCGGAAGACCGTGCCGCAGCTGGGAGCCCGGCCTCGCGTACGGGCAGCCGCCGGGCAGGGGCACCGCGCTGGGGCTCCGGCTCCGGGGAGGGTGGCCCTTCCCGCGCCCGCCCGCTGCCTGCGGCGGAGCCTCCCGAGAGCGGCCGCGGCCCCCGCCCCGCGTTAGGTAACGGCGCCTTTCCCAACGCCGGCCTTGCGCAACGCGCCGCTATCGGCACCGAGAGGCCGCGGCCCTGCCGCCTCCCGGGCGCACGGCGACCCCCCCCCCCCGCCACCGCCAGGGTGGTTCGGTCCCCCTCGGGCGCTCGGCCATTCGGCCGGGCGCGCCCACCCTCCACGGAGCTGGGGGGGGGGGGAAGGGAGCGCGGTGATGGGCCCTCTCGCCGCCTCTCACCGTTGAAGTCCCCGGTGTCGGCCACCACGGTGGTGTGGTGCTTGAGCTGGTCCAGCATCGACTCCATCTTTTGCCGCTTCACGGGGGACACCGACATAATCCGCGGGGCGGGGGGGGGAGCTCGCGCCGCCTATAAGGAACCCTGCGTGCCCGGAGGGGAGCCGGCCTGCGCGCGCGCACCCGCCGCTCGCTCGCTCCCGACACCCGCCGCCCGCGGGGAGGAGCGCGCCGCCCGCCCGCCGCCAATCCCATCCCAGGAGGGAGGCGGCCAGCCAATTAGGAGCGCGGGGGCAAGAGGGACGCGGCCGGGAGGAGCCGGGGCAGGGCGGGGGGAGGAAGAAAGTTTCTGATTGGGTGGTTTGGCGGCTTGTGAGGGTCGGGGGAGGGAGTCGGTCACCTCGGCGACGGGGGATGCGGCTGCCCCTGCCCGCCATTGCCCCGAGCGGGGTGAGGGCAGCGCGGCGCCCCGGGGAGCCGCTGTCCCGGAGGGCCGGGGGCGAGGGGGCCCTCCTGTCCCTAGGAGCCCCCGCTGGGCCTCCTCGCGGCCGGGCATGGCGCCCGAGCCGCCCCTCAGGCATCCGTCCCTCTTGGGCCCGCGGGGCCCCTCCGGGACAGGGCTCCGCCGGTGACATAAGATGGCGGCTGGGCGCGGTTGAGGCGTTCGCCCCGTTTAGCAGCCTTGAGGAAGGACTCGCAGCCGTGCCAGGCCTGCGTTAACCCGTTGCAGGAGCCGAGCGGTGGGTTTCCTCCCTCGCTGTCGTGGCAAGGCTCAACACGGCTTGTCAGCTGGGGCCCCAGCCTGCGCTGCCGTGCCAGAGGGAGCCCCCCCTAACCCAGCAAGGCACGCGTTCTTGGGCATCTACGGCTGTTCGTTCGCCTAAACTTCATTTAGGCTCTAGAGAAGGCGATCCCGTTAACGTGGTTGTGCTTCTGAAATAGGGAATGGGACTTGGCTGGAAGTGGTGTAGAATCTGCCACTTGGCCTTTAAACAGAGGCTCTTCAGATCATGCTGTTCCCCTCATTTTGTCTTGTATTGTTTCAACTGTGGAAGCTGCCACAGTAATTTCCCTTCCTGATATACAAGAATATGCTTTTGTACAACTTCTCATGTTTTGTCCAACCCAAGGAGAAGGTAATGGAAAGAGGCGTTAGGTTTAAGTCCTGTTTGAATTCCGTGACTATGTAGGAAACGTGTTCTCATTGTCTCCAGAGTTCTTTGTCAAGGCATAAGAGAGCCTCCCTTGTACATCCCTTCCCTTCTCTTTGTTCTCGGCCCTGCGTTAGCTGGCATTGACCAGGGTTGGGCGTTTTTAGCCTGCCAGTGCAAAGCGTTGTCTTGGACAGTATCCGTGTGTGTAAATGCTGGTGTGTTGTCTCAGTTGCATGTACCAGAGGCAAGAGAAATTTGTTCTTCAAGATGACGAGAAAGGGGATGTTTTGGATTCAGCTGGTAGCTTTCCCAGCATTTGATTGCTATCGTATGTGGGATTTTTACCTAGCCCTGTTTTTAGATGTGAATGATTATCAAGGCCCTAACTTCCTTCCTTTTGAATGGCAGTCCCCCAGAAACAGAAGGAAACGTGTGGTTTCGGGTACTCTGCTGTGTATCTTAGACTCACAGTGACAAGTCATTATGAAAAGCCGGCCCTTAACAACTGTTGTGACCTGTTGCTTTAGTTTATATCCAAGTGAAAAAGACAGAGGTGGAGTTATAACTTAACTATTTTAATAAATCTTATACAGTGCATGGTTATATCATTTTATCCTTCGTTCAATTACATTAATGTACAGTACATTATAGCATTATCTGCAGGCAGTACAAATATAACAGATGCACAGCTCAGTCATATGGAAATTTTAAAAAGTGACTTCTGCAATAAGGTCTACTGATATATTTATTTTATGAAATGCTCCCGTGGCTCCTGGCTTTACAGAACTGTGGTGTACACTTCTATTATAATCCCAAGTAACTACAATTCTGTGTGATTTGTTTTCCTTTATACCCAAAGACAAGAATGGTGTCGTATTTCCTAGCTCACCATTTGTTTTCATTTTCATTTTAGAAATGATTTAGCCTCCTGTGCTTGTAACACCAATGGTTTGCCAGTGTTCACACCTGCTTCGCATCTCCACCCTAATCCAGAGCCAGGGCTTCTCAGGAGGATTGTCCTCTTCATCCCTCCCTGACAAGGTGAGTGCCCTTTGCAAATTCCAGCCGCTGTGGCAAGCCAGCAGGGTTGTAACTAAAAACACGATCATCCTCTGTAAGTTCCCTGCCTGCACCCTAATTCTGCTGGTGCTAACAACGTCCTATTTCAACATTAAGAAACTATATCATCCATTAGAAACATTTTTGGAAGAACAAAGCCAAAGTTGAGAGGTGCATCAGTAGTCTCAGATTTAGACACGTGTTCCCCAGCCACTGCTTTACAGCTGTACAGCTTTTTTCCATTAAATGTGCAAGGACAGGCCCAAATTGTGCAAAGACTTAGGCACCTTCTTAACCTTTTAAGCAGGTGCGGCCATTCACAGCACATAAAGGAAAGCACATGCATAAGTCTTTGTGGAGCCTGGGCCTGAATTCCTATTCAACCAAAGTTAAGGTGTGTGAATGAGAGAGAAAGACAAAGTCTTCCCGGTCTGCGAGCAGTTCCTGTAGATGTGTTTGCTGTACTGCATTCCTATCAAGTTGGTCTGTAAGTAAAATATAGCTATAAATACAGTGTGTGCCAAACTTGCTGTGGACAGGAAATCTACTATATGCTTGCTTGAGCTTTTAAAACTTTGAGCAAATTATTGATGCATAATCACTTAATTACATCTCTAGGGAAAGGGATTTTTTCCTCATCCCTTTTTATAGATTGTAAGAATGAGGGGGTATTTCACTAGATAGATATATACATATGCACATGACGTTATTAAGAAAAACAGGAAGTGAAGAACAACAGCCTCTACTAAATTAGATTATTATTTTTTTTCTTGTGGCCATTTATTCTGTGTTAAAACAGCCTTTCCAAGTGTGCTTTTGTTTCTTAGATATTTAGGAAGCATTTCAGATTACTCTTCACAATGAAAATGTGAAGGTGGGGACGAGTGATGAACACCCTGGGAAGGGCTTTGGATGTGACTGGGTTGGGAGCAAATGGTCGGGCTTATCGTCTCCTTGTTTGAAGCCTGGCTTGGGCAATACTGCAACTTTCCGATCAGCGCCAAGGTGAAGGGCTGCACAGCTGCCCTGAGCCCCAGCTTCTGCGTAAGCAGGGATGATCAGGCTGAGCTCACCTATTTGCAGATCCAAATCACTTCAGTTGTCACTCGGATCCTGCTCGTAATTACGCAATGAAAGCCCATTTCCACTGTTCAAAGACAGCACTAACTGGTACATGTATTTAAGGAAGCAGCCAGTCTTAGGTAATGTGTGTTGCAATTCTAGCCTTGTCCAACGAGGGGGCATGGGGGGACAGAAAAAGGACAGTGAACTGTCGCAGGGCCTTTGCTAGTGGGCTGCAGGGGTATCTGCCACAAAGAAGGAAATGAAAAGTGGGAGAAAAGACTTACTTCTGTGGTCCAGACTCTAAACATTCAGGCTGGCTTGTTCTGTGCTGCGTGCCATGCCCTCTGTTCCCAAGCCATGCCGGCGAGGGGGGTGGGAGCAGGTACTGCCCTCTGAGAAAAGCTTTGCAGGGTCTTTTTTGCTTGAATCCAGCCATTGTCGTACATTCAGACACGTGTGAATTCTGATCTGCTCTGATCGCATGCACATAAAATTTCAGTATAAAATATGTAGTTATAAAAAAAAGAATACTTCATGCAATGTTAAAACACCTTTCCCAGTGGGACATGGTCTTACTGTCTACCCTTATCAACAGTGTTCAAGAAATTGTCACTTTGATGGCAATTACACTGCTAAGTGGAGCATTGCTGTCTCTTGTCTGGACTGGGGATCATTGCTTTCATTCCCTTTTTCTGCACTACTATGACTAATAGCTGAAATAAAGCAGATAGATTTTAATAAGCAGAATCAATCCTTTCCTGGCGACGCTTCATGATTTCTTGGAGCTCTGACTCCCCTCTGCTCTTCTAGAATGGAAACAAAACAGGAAGTTTGAATTTTAACTTCAAGCTGTAGCTGAATTATAATATTTAACTAATGCTGTAAGAGTAGAGCTAGTTTCAAAGGGATGAGTGATACCGGTAAGAAGGCAGATTCATTAGTGGAGATAGGGTGATCTGCCTTACAGATTTGGGGCCTTTTTGCTTAAAAGACTTCTCAGCGTTTTTAGGTGGTGTGTTTTTTTGGTTGTGTGGGTTTTGGTTGGGGGGGGTTTTTTGCCCCCTTTTTTTTTTTAAATTGTGTTTCTTAAAATGTCTGTTTAATGGGATCTCTGACACTGCTGGTACAGGCACCCATTCAGGTGGGAGCTGTCCAGAAAGCTACTTACCTCCAGTTGGTTCTTCTCCACTGTGATTTTACTGTATACTCTGTTTCCCTCATCACCACACACTTTCTTCAACTCCTCTCTGTTGAGGGAGAAGAGCTGAGCTCCAGTAAGGATGCCAAGGTGTTCCACTGTCCTGGGAAGACACAAAGCGAGGAGATGATAATTGTGCTACACGTGGCCTCTGGCCAAAGGTGAGGAGTCAGAGATAAAAGGGCTAGGAGCAGCTGGCTGCAGCCCCTGCAGCAGGACCGTATCACACACAAGGCCCTGGGGCTGTGCCAAGGTGGCAGCTGTTGGGTAACCCACGCTCTTGGCGGGGATGACAGCAAGCCATGAGGGGCGGGTGAAGCCAGTGACACCTTGGCATCCAGTGTGTACCCAGCCCCACGGGTATTGCAGTGATTTCACTCCAGTTGCATCGCATTTGGGGAGCAATCCTGGAGCTCCTCTTAGCTCATTGTGCAGAGTGGGAGTTGTAACTCGTAACCCTTAACCACATGCAGCTTTTTGATCCTTCCCTGGTGGCTGGGAAGATTTGCTAGCCCCGGCTGAGGGTCTGGCTCTTCCTCAGAGATACTTTACAACAGCTTCTCCAGAGACAGGCAGTCATCTGGAATTTGCATTTCAGGCCATGGGTTTAGTTAGTTAATTAGTTATTTTTCTCTAAGTTCAGCCCTCTGAACTGGCTAACTGGGGCCAGACAAGCACCAGCAGTAGGACGTTGTGCAGCGTTTGCCTGCGAGTTGTGTGAATAAGCAAGACCATTCCTTTATTTGCAGCTACTCATTAGGTCTTTTGCTGCACTGTAAGATGAGGTTTATTTGATAGTGTATAAGAAAGAAAGGGAGTAAGTTTGGGCTCTGAATGTACGGGTTATATAGCCTGGATTTAATATGATTGAAATCTAATTTGCAACACAGGCTCTAAAAGTAAATATAAGTGACTTGTAATCCAGCTGAAATGTTGCAAGCTGCCTCCCCCACTCCTTTTTAAATGAAGGACCAGCACTTCATGTGGTGGTAAAGCAGATCTTACTCTTTGCTGAATGACTTTGCCTCCAGCCAAGCTTTGACTTCTTCAGCGCTGGATTCGAAGGTGAGGGGCACAAAAACTTCCTGAGGCTTTTCCACTTTGAAATTCCTCTGGGGGGGCTGAATTTTGTTGTTTGTGATCTTCTTTAGCAACTCATCATTCAGCTCATCCATTTGATGAATAAGTTCTGGGGAAACAAGGCACAAGGTAGAGAGTAGGGAATGAAAATCCTATTAAATTAATGTGTTTGCGGGTGAAATGTAAGGAAGATCAAAATGTGGCTCAGCATTTTTATTAACTCTGTAAATACACCAAAGGAAAGTGCTTACTTCTGTATTTTAGTTTTAAAGAACAAGCTTAAGTGCTTTTGGAGCAATCGGTTGAGCAACGACGTTTTGACCTTCAAACTTCGGTCAGGAACAAATGTGAATGGGAGACCACCACAGTTTTGGAGGCTGGCAGACTGCTGGAGCAGACTGTGGGAATCTCCCCTTTCCTCCCAAGCCAACACTCTCAACTTCCTTCAGCTTTTGAAACCTCACTTGCTCTTTGGGAGAAACCTAGATTTCTGCAGTTCTTCTCCAGAATGATGGAGAGGAGGAATCACAAAATAACAGCCACATGCTCATCGTCCACACAGTGATCACTGAATCTAAAAAGCTGCTTAAGGGTTTCTTGCAGCATGACTGTCCCCAGGACAAGGGCACGGTTTGGTACAAGCACTGCACGTCTGAGATTTTGGCCTCATTGCTTCAGCAGCATCCATTAGGCTAATTGGAGAGTCTTGGAACAACTGCTGCTGTTCCTGGGAGAAGGGAAATCTCTGGTTCTGATGTTGACCAGCATTGATATAGCTGTATAATTTCTAGAGAAAAGTGTACTCTCTGTCATGGTATATACCAGCAGACTCTGAGCTGTCTCATTTAATAAGCACATATTCCCCAGTCCATGTTTAACTGAGTAGGGATTGGTCTGGTGTGAAAAAGGAGAGCTCACATCTGCAGAGGCACTTGGTTTTAGCCAGCAGGAGCAAAACTGCCCATCAATCTGCCTGGAAAATTCTTGTTCAGAAGCACTTATTGCGGGGAAAAGTGTCTCATATTTGGGCAAAATAATAGGAGAACATTTTGATAAGAACACATTCATTTTGTGTGACTGGTGTCTGTAGCAGGTGCTGGTAAGGACCTATATTTTCACCTATTTTATATACAAATTTATATTGGGATCGATCTTGTTTCTCATGTTGCTAACCTATCCTGTTCATCACACCTCATTCAAAGGACATAAAGCCCTGCAACACTGACTAGCAGAAGTTTGCTCAAGGGTGGTGTAAAACCTGATCTGGCAGTGTCTTCGCTTCCACCGGTGCTGTCAAGTGGTGACAACGGACAGGGTCCCTTTTCCCTGATGTCTGGTGTTGCTGTCGTGTTTTTGCTTTAGTTTGTCATCTTCCTGGTTTTGAGTTACTTAGTTCCCTTTGGGCTATTGAAATAAGGAAATTGCCCTGCAAACTTAGCAGCAGGGAGCGGAAAAAACCCAGACCACATGAGACAGCAGAGGTCAGGGAGGCCTGACTATCTGTTTCTGAGAACAAGGTTCCCATTTTTCTGTGCCTCTGTGTTGCCATTTATTTTCTTCCCATTGCCCTTTCGCTGTCACCTGATGTGGAAGGCCAATTGTGTGAATACCTACAATTAGAGTCTTGTTTTTGAGCTGTAGCCCTGCTCCTTCCACTTTTCAGTCCTCTCTGCTACTTCTAATAAGTAATTCGCTGAGCCAAGTCCTCAGAGCTCCAGCTTTTGCTGTGCAGCTAAATAGAAGTGGCAGGAAGCATGAACTGGGAGTGAGCAGCACACTCACAAAACTCCAGTGACACATCATCCAGTATCACTTTTTCCATGAAGCTCCTGAAGACTGTGGAGAATAACTCAGTGTTATTAATAGATACGTGTCCGCGATGCTTGTATTATGGGCCTTTCCGTCGTCCCAAAAGGGCTCCTGCTTCCAGGAGTCTACGGTAGCTGAACAGGGGATGAACCCCGGTTTTGGCCTTCGGGAGACAGCTTGCCACAGGTGTATGCAGGGTGTGGTAAGGGGGTGAGATGAGCAGGGCTCCTAGTCTTTCTCATGTTCTGTGACCCCGCATAGCACACGCAGGGTGAGGGAGTGATGCGAATCTCGTATTTGGCAGATCTGCTGGCTGGGGTTTCTCTGAAACCACTTGAAGGAACAGGCCAGGTGGGCACTGCACGTGTGGCAGGAGACAAGAGCAAAGGAAGCGAGAGAAAGGGATTGACCTGGATGTGGGTGGTTGCTTAGACACACTTAAACCTGCTGGCGGGGATAGGAAACTCTCTCCTTGGGAGGAGGAAGAAGGTCAAGCTGGAAGGAGGATTAAGGTGATGCTAAATGACCTTTTTGCCCTGCTTGTCCCAGGCTGCCTGAAAGCCCGTGATGTGAGCCAGCGAGCTCCTCAGAGCTGCTCTGTTGGCTGTTGTACTGCCCGGAACCTCCTCTGTACATCTCCTCCAAAACCACTGAACCACTGCTGGTCTATTGCTTATCACTAAAAGGTTCAGTCACTCCTTGTGCAGAGCCTTATGAGAGGGAACACACACTTGGGTAGGTCTGGTGACATGCAGACAGCAACCAAAAATAGTGGACAGACCATTATGGTGAAAGTAAGGAAAGAAAGAAAACCACCGGGACAGAGAGCAAGCAAAAGCATGTGCTCACAGAAACTTTTCAATTAAGTCCTGAAATGCAAAGCCGCGGTGCCAAGCTCTCTGGCTGCCTGAGGCTGCTACATGTGGTGTAAAAGGTGCCCGGACGCTGGGAGCACGGTGTGGGACACATACGTTCTTTGGCATCCTGGGGAGAGTTGCGCGATAACATTTCACTTCCCCATTTATCCCCAGCGTAGCTGGCAGGTAGCTTGTGAGTTGGGCTGGAAGGTCCATAGCCCCTGGGGCTCAGGTCTCCTTTGTACCTCTGGTTAGACTAGGTGATAAGAAAGGAAAAAAAAATGTGTAAGAATATTTTTTTGCCATTTTTCATGTTCTTAAACTTTTTGCCTCCCACCCTCGATAGCAAATTGAGGGACAAATTGCCATGTTCTCCCTGTGCTGATCTGGGGCCGCTCAGCTGAGGTTGATGTGACCTCAGGTGGAGCTGCATGGAAGAAGCTAATTTCTGGGGTCTCATGGGAACAAACAGAACCTAAGCCAAAGGTCGAAGACTGCGTGAAGGCATTTACACCCCTGGAAAACATGTCACACTCATCACACGGAGAGGAGTGGTGTTTTATGCTTGCTTACTACTGTGGTGGATGACTGCTCTCACATGCGTGACTCGGCCCTTTAGCCTTTTGCTATGCAGAAATTACTGCTCGTAGGACTTCCTTGGAGATGGAGAGCAAGGGAAGCAAAAGGATTTTTATATGAAGAGAAAACAAACAGAAATCCCATTTGAAGCTAAAGCATCACTGCTCTAGGAACTTGGTGTTAAGTGGGACCACTGCCAAGTGCCCGGAGCGGTCTGGGAAGAGTTTTTTGACATTTTGATTAAACTTACAGGGCTTTTATCCAGAGGCCTGCTGGGGCACCTTATGCTTTGCCCAAGCTGTGAAATACCAAAGTGGGGAAGCAATTCCATGCTTCCTTAGGGCATTTAGAGCTCTCCAGCTCCACGTTTTTGCAATGCAAGGTGCTTGAGAGCAATATTCACTTAATACTCACTTAGATGGTATTTCCATCTGCCTCCACTCCAGTAACTTGTTCCTGCTGCTGAACTGAACTGGATGAGGGAACTGTCTGTCTTTAATTTAACCCCCAACAAAAATCTCAGCATTTTGGTGGCAAAGTTTGCTTTTATGGCAGCGTTTCATCCTGTTCACAGCACAGCCCTGAAAGCAGCAGGGCTTCACAACAGAGGAGGTGGTAAACCAAAGGCTGAGAAGTACGTGGGGTTGCGGGGGGGAGGCACTGGCAAAAGGTAGAACTCTTTCAAGCCTCCGTAGCCAGCAGCTGTTTGGTGACACCTCAACATGAGACCTTTTCTGTTGGGATGACAAGTCATGGTGCTAGGCTTGGGGTGGGTGTCCCTTCGAGCTAGGGTCTCACTTTGTAGCAGGCTGCTGCCTATAGCACAGGACTCAGCCTTCGCCTGTCCCATAACCCTGCCTGCCAGGCACTGTTGGCAGCAGGCAATGTGCTTGGCGTCTCGGAGCAGGAGGAAAGCATGAGGCTGCCGCGTGGATGGGAAGGATAGGCCTCGCTTGGAGAGGGGGAAGGTAAACCGTGGCAAAATGTGAGAGTTTTGTCATAGGAGACTCAGGAATCTCCAGGATCCTGGTTCATCTACTTGTGAGGGTTCATGCCAACTTGTGCACAGCATCCTAAGAAATCCAGGGAGGTCTAATTACAAGATTATTCTCAAAGGCTGATTATGCCCTGCAGCCAGCTACCAGTTAAATATCACCTGACTACAGACCTGTTCGAGCTCTTCCAGTTTCACCACATCCAGGATGTTATAAGGGACGTAACCAGCCTGCCCGCTCCGGTTGAGCAACTTCCACCACTGCTTATTATCTTCCAACACCTGACATAGGGGAAAAAATAAATTTGCTAGTGAGAACATCAGATTTCTGGCATACATAAACGGTGTATAGTGGAAATAAACCACGCAGTAATGTGAAGTTGTTAGAATAACATCATTGAGTCCAGGAGCTGGCAAACAGATCTACTGCACTCATTTGCAATTCAGGACTGAAGCCCTTTCCGAAAAGCATCAGAACTTATCCTAATGACGAACAGGAGAGCATCTCTGGGGGAAAGCAGATCTGGGGTGCTGAAGAACTCATAGTTCCTACTTAATCTGCCTCTTTCTCCATCTCCTTCCTCCCCCCCCCCCAGTGATTGAGTTTGTGTTGTCTTTTTGCATTAAAAAAAAAAAATCAAGAGTGACTCCTGCCAAAGATTGCCAGAGTGTTATCATATCACTTGATCATGTGTCACATCGTAACACATAACATAATCACATCATAACCATGATGTGGCAAGGAGATTGCCCGTTGCTGAGATATCTCCTATTGCACCTGCCCCCCTGCTCCTTTCAGCAGGCTTGTTTTTACTGTGATTTTTTAAATTATTTTTTTTAAAGTAATCTTCCCAGAATGGATGAGCTTTGCTGGCAAGACCCACACACGTTTCTCATTCTAGCTACGTTTTGAACAGAGCTTTGAGTTTTGAACAGAAGTCTTTTTCTCAAGTCATAGATCTGGTACAGTTAGCATGTAGACCAAGTCATGTCCTACATTCCCCAGTTGCCAACAGTGTTGCGGTAAGAGAAAGGTTATGAAAAAGGGTGTTTTCATAGAAAATAATTCCTTTGGGGTGGGGGAGTGGTAATAACGAACACAGGCCCAGCAAGTGGGTGAGCAGTGTACTACAGTGACTTGTTTTCCTTCCTCCTCATTGCTAATTAAGATGTGACTGATGAGTTTCAGCTGAGCAAACGGCCCAATGCATCCAGTCAGCCTGCTCCAGCTCAGACATAAAGCTTTAGATTTGAGCAAAGCTTCATGTCACTGCTCAGGAAACACCAAGCAAAAATGAGCTGGCACTTGCCAGTATCTTGAGATATCTCTTCTGTTCCTGGAAAGGGGAGGAGGGCATATCTTTTTGCTGAGCATGTTCACTTACCTCCAGGATTTCATCCTTAAGCACTGAGAGTTCATTGGCATTTCGCGCAGTGAAATCGTAGCGGATTTTGGCATATCTTTTCGGCAGAGCCATTCCCTGTGCCTCAAAATTCCTGCAGGAGGAAAAAAATGGAGTTTTAATGGCAGCCCATCTAATAACTAGGGCAATATAGGTTCACTGGCAAAAGAGGAGTGGTGAAGACTGTGTGCCAGTGCAGGTAGAGAGACAATTGTGTTTGTGTTGGGGGGGCAGTGCCTCTTTGCTACTCTATTTTGAGGAAGATTTTCACTCCTCGTTTTAGTGAAATACCCTGCGTTTGGGGGGAAAAAAGCTGTAGGGCTGTTTGGTTAGTGGCCTTATTGGGGGACCGTGAGGCTGCTGCTTTCAGGGTGGAAGAAAAGACTTCTTCCCCTGTCAGTTGCTGCTTTGCTGCAGCAAGGACTGGGGAGACTGACAAAGCACAAACAAAATGCTCTGATTGCACCTCCTGTGAAAAATAAGTGTGAAACCCTCATGTCCTGCTTAGTGGAAACAACTGCCCCATAATATGCCAGAGCAGGGGAGAAGCAGACACTAGGGCTGGGAGGCAGGATATTGAAAACGAGTGTAGGTAGAACTGACTGGAAATCTGTGTTTTTTTCATCAGGTGATGAATGCTGAGCTACTGAAACAGAATTCTGCGGGTTCCCAGGAAAAGTGAGTTTGAATGTTCCTATTCTAAGATGCGTTTGGGGGGAAAAGGATGTGTTTAAGTATTTTGCTTGGGCATTTCTGACATGAGAATATACAGCTTTCAATGTTGAACTGACTTTTCATTTGGAGAGAGAGACAAAATAAATATAGTAGATTGTAAAAAAAGGGAAAACGGTGGAAAAAGTGCAATGAAAGATTTCCTTTGACCCAAGCTGAAATGGTTTATTTTTTCATAGTTTTTTTTATTGCCTGGCTTAGGAAAATTTTGCAGATCTCATCTTTTTCTTCTCTGGTTGGGATGGGTGTAGTGTTATTTTTTAATTCCAAAAATGTTTGCAGTATGGAAAAACTGTCTTGCCTTGTTGTCTAAGGGCAGGTAGAAACTACTTTAATGCACCTTCTATGGATCTTTCTGCTTATGGCTTGCAACCTGCACAGCTACCCGACGCAGAAGACTCCTGGGTGCTGTATTCGCAGTGGGCATGCCAACAGGGGGTCAGGTTCTCCTCCAGTTTATGTCAAGTTCTGTAACTCAGTGAAGCCAGTGCTTCTGGCACTGCTAGCAACTATGGTTTTTAGCTTGATATTTTTCTATTGCCAAGTTCTTGGGTTTGGTCAGTGATTTGAAATCTATAATCTGTGGAAACTCGGCTCTTTGTGGACTGCTTCTGAGGCATCTGTAAAACCTGGCTTTGAAAAACAAGCCCATTGTGCTTAGTTTCAGTTCATTTTACTGTCTTCATTAGATAGCTTTTGGTGGTCTGAAAAAGATTGAAACCACTGGTTCAGTGGTTTGATATCATGCCTACGGCTGTAGTGCTGTCTTTAGCTCGCTTGATTTGGGACAACTCTTGGTCTAGTTACAGCCATGTGCAATATGTAAATCTGCAGCGGGGGAGAGCTTGGAGCAGACTCTCAAACAGATTGAATCCACCAGTCGAGAAAGGGAGTGGTGGCCTTACCCAGCAGTGCCCTGAAGGCAGGGAGGGGGAGGAAAGCCAAGTTAGGTAGAAATTACTTCTTTTGTAGCATTCCAGAAGGTAAATGAGTCATGAGGAAAGAGGTGACAGCTGGAGGAGTTTGAGGTTAATGTGTATTTTGCATGCACCTAGGTTTTACACAAGCGACCTTTGCCGATTATTGTAATATTGCTTGGGGCTTTCATGACACTTCTCTGCAGCCAAAAGCCCTGTTGTAAATAATAATACTGATGCATGGGTATTTTTGTTAATATAGGGTCTCTTGGTTAGAAAACTGGTTTAAACTACCCTGAAAAAAGTATGAGTACAGCAGGAAATATGTTTGTCCCAGGACTGTGATCTTGGCAAACATCTGGGCAGACTTGGCTGAAGTCTGCTCCGGACTGAAGAAGGCGTCTAAGCACATTCTCAATTTTAGCATCTGCTTCAGTGCCATTAACTTTGATGTGTTTTTCTTAAATGTTATCCATATGGAAAACTTGCTGTTGACAGTCTGAAAGGTAGGTAAAAAGGTACAACACCTATCCCAGGAGAAAAAAGACCCTGATCTACTCCTCGTGAGCCCACACAGTAGTTAGGCTGAGAGGTGCGTCAGGGAAACGGTCACCTTGGTAAAAAGGCATGCTGTTAATTTGCATTCCAGGACTCGATACTACTATTTGTAGTTTGCCTGTGCTGAGACTAACAGATGAAAATGTTTCCTTACGTGTGTTATCTACCAGTCACTAAAGATGGACTTAAATGTTCTCATGTAAACTAAGTTCTCCTTATTTTTTCATAACCTCACTGAGAAAAATGGAATTGGAGAAGAGAATTTGTTATCGGAATCCTTTCCCTACTCAACACTGCGTCTGTACCGTTTTATGGTCCCATGAGGACCTTTGAGGGGGTGAATGGGAAGAATAAGTTATTTTGCTGCTATAATTGGATTTAAGGTATTTTGCTGTGAATTTGAACTTTTTTGTAGTAGTAGTAGAGCTTATAAATCTTTTAGATTAGAACATAAAACCATGAAAAAACAGCCTGGCTTGAAGGTTTTTTTCCCAGTCCAGAGCTGGCTACAGAAAAGTGCACGGCTAAGTGCTTTGCTGGGTCTGGACTTCCAGTCTTTAAAGACTTGAAGTTGATAACTTCATGTCAAATCACTGCAAAGCGGAGTATGGCAGAGAATTAATTTGCAATTTGGGAAGAGTTTGTTGAAACTCAGAGATCTCGGGGAAAATTTCAAAGGCATAAGCCCATGTAAACAAGCAAGCAGATGAAAAGCCTCTAAACTTTGAACCAAAAGTACTTTCATAAAGATTTTATACCACTGAGTAACTGGTGATAGAAAACTAGCTGTGGGGCAAAGTGTTTGGTTAAATTGTGAGAGCACCATTTTTCCCTGGGAAAAAAGCCTGAGGCAAAGGGGTGGCCTGGTTGGTTCTGGGTTGGGAACTGAACTTTTCAAGACTTCTGAAGGGGAGGTTTTTCCCCCCATTTTCTGGATTTATCTCATTAAGAAGAGTTGTCTGAAATCAACGCCCTGTCAGTTTCCTGATGGAGAGATGGGCAAGAGTGGAAACACGTTCTCCTTTTATTCAGCCTCTAATAAATGTTTTTCCCTTTGCTTGTGTCTAAAAGCAAAAGGAGGAGCTGCTGCCTCCGGTGAAACAAAACGGTACTTCCTCAGTTAAAATGTTTTCCATGCAGTGCTGCTGAGGTCAGGCTGCTCTTTCACCAGCACTGTGTTTTTTCAACAGCGGAAAGCTTGCGTGTACTCGTGCCTTAGTACAGATTCCTCCTATAAGCAGGTTCGTTCTATGCAAGCTATTGTGGCTTTGGGATGAATGGAGAGATACTAACTTCTCTAAACGTATGGTGAACAAAAGTGCAGCACAGTATCTTTAGCACATGATCCTTAATATCACTTTGGTGGGCTGATGTTATGAAATAAGACCTACGATTGACTAATGAAGTCAGTCAGTATCTGCCTCTTGCGTGGAAAACACATGTAACCCATTTCCTTGTAGACCTGCTGGTGATTAAAAAGGAGACAGTGTTTACATGAATAATCCCTCGTCTGATCTTTGAGTTGCCTTGATCTTGTTAACAAGTCTGAATTAATAATGGCAGACAGTTATCTCCCAGGATGCCAAAACATTCTGGTGTCATGATGTGTTGCAGTGGGTGCTTATGAGATTACAAGGTGGGAGCCGAGGCGCCGTTGTCCGGGGTGGTGCTGATACGTTACCTATTTACATGCTGAGTTACGTTCTGTTTAAAGGCATCCACAGCTTGTGTCTGATCAGTGGTCTGGCCACGCTTGAGTGAGGAGTTACGGTAAGGATATCCATTGGCTGATGATAGCTGGAAAGGTAAAAATGAAGTCAGTGTTACCAGGAAAGGGGAAAGCTGTATCAGAGAAGAGGAGAGTGAGTGGTAGATGAATCATGGCCTGGAAGCTTTTGGTCACGATGAGGTGCACACCAAAGAAATGTTCTTCAGGCCAACCTGTATCCATGGGGCTCAGTTACGGTATAGTATCCTATTTCCTGTTGATCAGGAGATGAGGCTGATTATTGCTGCCCTTTTCTGGCCTTATTTTCTTTCCATATTTAACTGGAGTGACCAGATCCAACTGAGTTTTGAGCCGACTACTTGTTACACACCACCACAAACTCCACAGATCCATCTCTCACTCTGAAAAAGGGGGAGGGAGAGGGAAGAGAGGATGACCAGGGGCACAAGACTAACCTCTTCTTGCAAGTGTCCGATGTCTATTTCCCAGGGAGCTCCGCGGAATATTTCCATGGGTGGTTCCCAGCCATTGCGGAATTTGGGGATGTAGGTGGGGATGTTTGCTTCTCGGGGCCATTCAGCTCTAGGACATGAAGTGGGGAATATGTGGCGAGAGTCACAAGGAACATGTCTCTGAAAGCGTGTCAGGAAGAAGCAGGGGCATCAGGGCATCCTTGACCCTCTGACACGGCTATAAAATCAAGCATCCCCTCTGCCTTTCTCAAGAGCTTGGGGAACCTGACGAGATGGCAGCTCTGTCCTCACCTGGATCTGGTCCATGCCTCTCCCAGGGAGTCCCAGAGGTTTATCTCTTTCGGTGTCAGGTGTCCTCTGAGGAAATCTGTGGTGTCTTTAGAAAGAAGTGGGCTGACGACAGACCTGGCAAGCTCAGGGCCACCACAGCTGCTGATGATCTGGATTACACACAAACACACAAAAAGATGAGAGATTTTGCAGGAAATGTTCAAAATATCAAACCAGCACACACGCAAAGGAACAGAAATCAAAGACAGAAAAAATCAGTGGTTCTGATCCTTCAGAGTCTCTATGCCTGCCCACTCCAAAGGAAGCCAATGTACCCGCCATGGTGAGTTACCTCTAAGACCAGGCTAGTTCACATTAGACTTGCACTTCTGAAGTTCTCCTCTATGCCTTCATATGTAAGGGCGAGGTTTCACAACACAGATGAACTAAATTAATGGTTTGCTGCTACCTAAAAGGGATGCTGTATTGCCTCAGCATCCCCTTATTACCCTGATAGTACCTGACTGGCAGATTTTATTAAGAAAAGGCAAATAGACAGATAAGGCAAATAGTCCCTGACTAAGCTCTCCAAGGTATAAAATGAAAGCCAGAGGGCAAGACTTCATGACAAGTGATGGCCTGACTCCTGTTGGCAGCAGCTAATCCTTAGATCAGCTCAGGTGTCTCAGGAAACATCAACCTAAATCTTTGAAGAAGACTGGACAGTTCAGAGGAACACGAGAATTTTTCTATTGGAGTCAAAGCAAGGTCTGATCTGAAAATTAGCCGTTGTTAGAGACAGGATGTATCGCAAGCTGGCACTTCAAAAAATGGAAAATCGCTTGGTATTTCTGTGTCCCTTCTGGCTTCTTTTTCAAGTTGGGATTTCTGCTTCCTATTTTCAGTGCAAATATTGAACCATGTTTGCTTGAAGGTGAGATCAGGCAGATTCCCAACAGGAAACATAGCTGGCTTGCACTTTTGTTCACAGTAAGTCTTTGTTAATGGCGTGGAAAGATTCGTATTTGCTAGGGTTTGTGTATTTAGTTCAAGCTGGAAATCAGAACAGAGGCCAGAAACACTGGCCTTGTTGCTTCTAGACTTTACTGAGAAAGCTTTAGCCAGTTGTGAGCAGTCTTCTAACTCTTCTGCGTAATCTAGCCGCCTATAAGTGCGAAAGCAAGATTAGAAATAAAAAGTGAGTTCACGGTGAAACCTGTGAATAAAGTTTACCAGTTCCAGCGGCCCAAATAGGAAATGCACCAACTCTGAAGCGCTGGGGTTCTGGATGTGCTTTCTCAGTTTGGCCTGAAAAGAGAAAGGAAACCCAGTTTAATCCTAACCTGATTTTGCCTTCTCTTTCCTGTCACATGGAGGGATTGTTGCTGACTGATATTTGCCACAGTTAATAACGCAGCCTGAAAAGTAAGGAAACTTTTGACAGTGCCCTTGAAATCAGGGAAGAACAGTCAGCGATTGGGGAGTAGGACTCAATTCAGTTTTAGATCATCTCTATTTTGTGTCCATTTCTAAGGGTGCTGAATTTCAGGAGGGGTGGAGTACTTAACTCTGTTAAAACCAGTCCCTTTGAAGCTATTTTGAGCAGAAGCAGAAAACCTTGGCTTATTTTGAAAGTCTTAGTGAGGAAGGGCCAGGTTTATTGCTTCTGACTCTTGCAGAGTTGAAAATCCCACTAGTTCCCACAGAAGAAGTGTTTTACGGGGTCCCTTGGCAAATTGCCAACAAGGAAGAATCTCCACCAAGGTCTTGCCTGCAGCACCTAGAGCTACTCTGGCCACTGAAATGCTTGGTATTTGGAGTAGTCTGTGGTGGGATGGAGGAGCAAACGCTTAGGGTTGCTTTACTATAAGAATTGCGTTTCATTAACAGCAATCAGCTAAGCTGTGGTGAGAAACCACTTCAGTTTGTGCTTCCTTTCAGCTCTTTCTTGTGTCCTGTGCTACTGGCATTGCTGCAGTGGAAAACAGACTCCCTCCTCCCTACCGAAATGCAAGGCATTTTAAATGCTGGTGATTAAACATTAATGTGGAGTGGAAAGCGTGAAATAACCGATGGCGGCAAGGTGACTAAATGAAATGGCACTTCACAAGGACTTCGCAGCCACGTGGCACGTGACAGTAGTGCTGGGGCAGACATGGCAGTACTCCACCACTGACTCCCCGCTCTCCTTCTTACTTGCCCCCGGCCTCTTGCCGAGAGAGCAGCTGCTCTTTGTGGATACACAGGCAGCAAAGTCCAGGGCCCGAGTGCAGGGAGAGCTTGGGCACGTGGATGAATTTCCTACGTGTTAACTCCCACGCTGCTGATGGGGGAGCAGCAGCGGTGCTGAGCTCAGGGACTGCATGCCAGAGCATTTGCACAGACCCACAGCCTGTAATGGGCACTTGCGGCTGCGTTGCGTGATTGGCAGTGGCCGGGGTAGGACACTAACTCCAGCGCAGACCTGTGCTGTGCCTAAGGGTTTGGCTGACCACACTGACTCCACGGTATTTATCTCAGCTGTGTCAGCAGTCAGAAAGGGCTGGGATGCAACAGCCAGGCCGGGATTTCTTTATGCTTGGAGAATCCTCAGCTGCTTCTTCAGGGAAGCTAACATCCTGCTGTGGATGCGTGGCATAGCCTTAGCGGGGCGCCTGATCGGTTTGTGCGAGAGCAGTGATTGCTGGCCAGAGCTGCCACCTCCAAGACTCAGTTCTGGTCCTGAGCAGGCAAAAATTACGCGTATTTGCTTCTAAAAGAAAAGGTTGGAGCTTGGTGTCCTGCATTAAGGTTGTTTACAATCTCTGTGGTTTCCTTACTAATAACTTCTCAGGAAGGATCTTGTTAGGCTGTGTTCGCTGGGCAAGTTTGGTCAGATCTGACAGAATTTCCTCCTGGCTTTTTACCCTCCTGGTCTCGCATGCTTCACTAAGCGGAGCTGGCAGCACTGGGAACATCTTTATGCTTCTGCTTTTCATCCCCTTCTTAAGACGGCAGCTCCTCCAGGGGAGAAGGAGAGGAGGAGCCAGGAATTTCAGGGCAATGAGGGACATCAGTTATTGTTAACCAGAGACTTTCCAGGCCCCTGGCTGAGGCAGCTTTACAGCTGCTCTGTAGACAGAATTGTATGAGAACAATTTAGATAAGACTTTTTTTTTTTTTTCTTTTCTAATATTTGCAGTCCTCCTTTTTATGCCTTGTAAGGATAACAAGGACTACAGCTCCCAGAAAACTACCCAGACTTTTAAAGGCCACAAGCAGAAGCAAGTATCTAGAGTGGGGATGCCTATATAAGCCTTTGCACAGCTGTCAGCAAGGTGGGCATGGTGGTTCTTGGCTCTCTGAGCTCACAGCTTCACAAATGCTTTAAGTTAGGACTGTATCTGAAAAGAGATCCAGGCATTGCAAGGCCCCTGGCTGCTCAGTTCCGTCCTGGACTTTACGCTTCTAGGTTCAGTCTAACAACTTGGCCCAAGAAACCTGCACGAGCCTGACACAATGTTTGTTCTGGATTCTGAAGAATCTGGGATTCACACCTTTGTCCCTTGATAGTGTTTTCAGTTCAAATTTCACTTTGAATGCTTACGACTGTGATACATGGGAAAAAAGCCCTGTCACTGCATGGGGTGGAAATACCCTCTGTGCCTTACCAAGAGGTTAAAAGCCAGTTTGGTTTTCTGGAAGCAGTCGATGAACTCGGCCTCACTTGGGGGTCTTGCTCGAAGAGTCAGCATGCCCTCTTTTATGAGAAGGTGGAGAGAAAGACACTTTAATTAGAGCATCCCTTTTCAGGAAGGTTTTATCTTGCTGGCATGCAGAAAACACAGCAATAAAGGGTGCTGAGACTAGAACTACTAAAAATCTAGGGTTCAAGAAAATGAAAAGTCCTTCTCTGTGTTGGAGGCGTCACTAGGCTCTGTGTGCTCTACAAGAGGTCCCCACAGACCAGCGGCACCTTCCAAACTGGTGTAGCTGCTGTTGGGTCCATAGCCATGCTGCTGAATCAACCTGGCCTTGCTCGGGTGTAAGCTGAGGTCTCTTCCCAACCTTCATCTGTGCCCCTGTGTTCCCCGTTTGTTCTAGCTGTTGCACTGTACCTGCTGGCCCTTTCTTCTTGTTCTTCTTCCCTTTCTTCCTTTGGTTGAGCTGTTTGAATGCCTCTGCAGCCTTCTGAAGCCTGGCGACAAACAGTTCAATGTCATCCAGAGTGCAGTTCAGGATTTGCTGTGAGGACAGAAATGCAACAAACCAAGGTGAAAGAGAGCCCGAACTGCACGCAGCTGGGAAGCCCGAATCCCAGAGCGTGCCGCTCTGTGCCTGCTTCATTTCCTGGAAGAATGCACAGGAATGGGGAATCCAGGCATGAAATTAAGCTGAATTTATGACTTTCCAAACACAAAGCTGTGCCTGGTTGTGTGCTGTACTTATCAGTGTGACAAGTGACCCCTGCTAATGGACGTCTGGAAAATTACCCTAAGACCAGACTGTGGGCTGGGGAGGAGCAGACCTTCTGAAATCAGCAGAGCTACCTCAGGTCAAAGGAGATTGTAACTGACCCAGTGATGGAGCTTTGCTTTTGTTCACCTTATATTTATGAATGGTAGATATCGGTTTAATGACTAGATTATGCATAAAATGTCTGCTCATGGAGGAGCCCCTTGCTTCCTTCCTCTCTTCTCCCTCTCCTTCTGCCTATTGACTGTGCATCGTTCTTGTTACCAACCGTTTCTTTTTCAATCTTCTGTGCTAAGATGGCTCGGGACTCTTCGTGGTCATGAGAGCCAGAGCCTCGTCGTTCATAGTCTGCAAACAAGGGAGGGGGAGAAAAATATATTTACTATCAGAGGTTGAAAATAGGCTCCATTAAATGCAGGGATCCATGGGATGGTAACTCCGAGCTTGGTTGTTTATTATGGGTTATGAGAGCACCTCAGGAGATCACAAAGAGCAGGAGGTGATCAAAGTTGCCGATTAAATCTTCCAAGGTCACAGCACCTCCCTGCCAACCCTCTGTGTCGATACGCTGCCTGTTTTCAAATATAAGCAGTGAATGAATCGTGAAGAGCATCCAGCTGTCAGCTACGGGCAGAGACCTGCAAGCCCGGGTCTCCAGATGCTGTGAGTCACTAACGCCTTTGCCTTTGATGCACCTAAGCTGACTTATGCCTGCAGAGGAGCTGAAGAGCCACTGTGCATTGCAGAGCACTCCACATGTAAGTAAAGTGCGATTAGATTAACTCCCACTCTCTCTCCTAACCTCCAGCTCTCTGCAGGAGCCTTCCTTGTCCCAGAGGTACCAGTTTAACTAAACAGTAGTTGAGAGAGAAGAAATAAGACCTGGAAGTGAATGCAGCTGTCACTTGCTAGAAAGCAGCATGCCAGGAATTCTGCATGACTGATGCTTACGTGGGCCTGTGCACAAATCAGCATTTTTGTACAAACTCATGTGCAGTCTCTCAAGTGTTTTTAATGGGTGTTAAAAAAAATCCTCCTGCAAGAAAAAAACCACAGGCACCTCCCAGCTTCCAGAAGACAGACACTCAGTGAGGGGGTGATATTTCGGTGTGAATAATTGCTCGGGTGGCCTCTTGTGAAAAGAAAAACGCATCAGTTCAGTGAAATGGCATTTGAAAGGGCCGACACAGCAGGTGTTTGGACAGCAGGATATATAAAGTGGGAGAACTGGGGAGGCAGTTTTGGTAAAGGATCATGAAAAATGTGCATCATCTTTAAGTGTTAAGATGAGGTGATTAGTTTTGACAGGTTTTGTAGAAAAAGCAGTAAGGCATGTTTCAAAGGAGAAGCGATCTCAGCGAACGGGCATCATTGAAGGCTTTCTCCTGTCACCTGCTTTCGTGCCAGGCTCTGTGTTCTTAGATCCAGAAATCCCACCTGGGTAAATGCCCAGCTCTGCTGATGTAAACAACGGACTTAAAGCTTTATGCTAAGCATCCTGGGAAGGGCAGAGTTAAGTTTCATTAAAAACTGCTGTGCATCAGAATATAGGTGTTTATACGTGGTCCAGCTCTGAAATACAGATCTTGTTTTCATTAAGCAAAACTGGACCTGAAATAGGCTCTCCATTCAGGAGGCCAGAGCCGCTGCTTGGCTTCAGCTCCCATCCCGGGGAAATGAGTGTTTTCTCTCCTCAGCTGGTGTTTGGAGTTTCTTAGAGTATCCTGATTACGTGTTTTCCTTGAACCTAGAAATTAATCCTAAGAGAAGGTGGTACAATAGGCAGTGATAAGAAAGGCTTACAGTTTGCTCGTCATTTTAGTCAGTTTGAGCTTTTGTCAGAGAAAGAGCTTATTTCTGTTACCGGGAGCTTATTTCTGTTACTTCTTTCTCCAAAGAGAAATACAATTTTTTTCAAGCCAGCTCAAACGGGCTGAAATCAGGATGGTTTTGGAATAAGATTTTGGATTAGCACAGGGGAGAGGTGAGTTGAGATTTGCATTTCCACACTCAACTGTAGGAGAATTCATGCAAACCACTTGATTTCTGAGGGTGAAATCTTGGCTCCTGTGAACTCAGCAGAGCTAGGAATTTGCCTTTCTGACCAGGTCTGTCTTGTCTGTACGTTTTAAGATCACCCGTGCCTGGTCTAAACTTCATGTGATGGCTCAGTTTTATGAGGGGCTTTCACCTCTTTTGGGAATTTCAGTATCCCCAAAATACAGGTGTCATTACAAGGAGTTTCTAGGAGCTTTGATTTATTGAGCTGTTGTTGAGCAGAAGATGCCTACTGCTAGCCCAGCAGGTACAAATATTTGCTGCGGCCCAATTTTTAGGCATTTATAAAGCACAGCCAGAGATGCAACAAAATGTTGTGCCTTTGGTATGTGTCTGTGTTAGATTATAACACAGTGAAAAAACAATGGGCTTCCCTGTGCTCCAGCAATACAGGGCCTGAAATGACCACAGGCCATTTCAGGAGGGTTGGCTGTCTGGGCTAATGAGTACCCCGAACCCAGGACAGACTTGCTGAGTGTTCCCAGTACCTGGATTGTGTTGGGAAGGGGGTGCCACCCGGTTCCTGTTCATCGCTGAGCCTCGCATGTCGTGCTGGATAGGGATGGGAGCCGGCCCTTGTGGTGGTGGGAGGATGGATTGTCTCTGCCTGATCTTTTCTTGGTTTGCTCTGCAAGGGAAACAACGCAGAACAACCCTGTCAGCGGCTGCCGATCCTGTTTCTGAGAGACTGGTGTGCGAATGCACTATTGTAACTGGGGCTTGTTTTTGTGTTGGTTTTTTTTTTTTTTAAACTCTCAGCTGTATCCTGCAGTACTTACTTGAGTGTCTGTGGCCGTATCTTCTTTCCGTGCTTGTGGTCTGCCAGGGCACTTTCTATGTCCTCGTGAACCATCTCCGCCTCAAAGATAAAACAGGGATGTTTTTAAGGGCTTTGCTTTGGAAAGGATTGAGGGCTCTAAGTGGATAAAGGAAGAAGGGGCTGGCAGACAGCTAGGAGCGTATTTTATTCTCTGTTTCACACCAGCAAGGAAGGCTCTGCTCACCTCTACCTCGTCACAGTTGAAGAAGTGGATATCAGGTTTGTGCTGCTCTGAATCCTGACACACCAGGAGGAGGACGGAGGAATAGCGCATCTGATTCAGCACCGTTTGGCAGTGCTGGACTGTCGGCAGAGGGAAGTCCTCCAGCTCCTCCTGGAAGAGAAAGAGGAAGGGGTCAGGCAATGGGGAACTATTGAACTGACAGGGAACGGTCCTGTGTATGAACTCCTGGGATCCCTGTTTGAGGAGAGAGACCTGGCAGAGCTTGTGCTTCTCAGCAGTGGTTTTCTGGGCTCTTCAAAGATACATGTCAAGGTTTGCAGAGGGGCAGTGGCTTGCGACTGCGGAATAGGAGAGAGGTGGATGGCAAACAGAGGTGAGCTCTTGTTCTCCTCTGAGTCCTGAATATGGGGCCCAGCGTGAGACTTCAATAACTTGAGCTTTGTTGCTCACCATGATCTTATTGCTGTGCTCTACCTGCACCAGTACACTTGTCATGCATCCCAGCAGAGCACTGGGAGGAAAGATGCTTTCTGCGAGGGGCTTACCCTCCCACTGTCTCCTTGGATGACCTTGGGCTAATATTCTTTAGTTTCTCAATGCTAAAATCAGAGCAGCACCATCCCTCTCCCACCATCTGCCTGCTCTTTCCCCTTGGATTAGGTGCCCTGTGAGCATGTACGTGTATCACCTGTCAAAATGGTGTGCTGTTCTCAGGCAGGTGATCCTGCGTGTTATTTTGATGCAAGTAATATGTCCTTCCCTCTCTGCTTATGCTTTATGCAGATCTCTGTGGACCTGTAAGTCTGTATCACTCCCACAGAAAGCAGTTTTACTGTTGGCCTGGAGCACAGCTCAAGGCATCTTTCACCTGGAGTATCTGTGCTCTGGAGCCGTGAATAAATCATCCCACAACAACCTGCCCTTTGAATTAGTCAGCCAGCCCCCGCACACCCAGGAGTGGACTTTGGTAGTGATTTGCCCTTGTTTGGGTTCCTTAGAAGTGCCCCTCCCAGGCAGAACGGGAAGGGCACACACTGCACCCCACGCGTCAAGCTGTGGGTAGCTCTCGCAGAGCCCTGGGTACCTGCGACTCGCAGTCCAGCAGGCGGATGGACTTGTCGTTCACTTGCAGCAGCATCTCCTGCGTCCAGATCTTCTCTTTTGAGTTGAGCAAGATGAGTTTTCGAATAGCATCGTCCACCGTCACGATGGACTCGCTCTTGTCCATGATGAATGTGGCCAAGTGCTGAAGTTGGGAGGAAAGGAGGAGAAAACAGGTGAAAAAGTTTTGATGATGCATGTACCGTAAATCAGCGGTGAAACCATCTCTAAAGGCTTGAACTACTGTTTGTCTGCTCTTTAGAGCACAGGCATGAAAGAGTTGCTGCAGAAGGTGTATGTTCTGGTTGTAAGTACCAGCCTGTCTGTAGTGGTGAAAGATTAGGGTTTTGTAATGCAGCAAAGATTTTCAAAACAAGTTTCACCACTTGCATATTTATCTCATCATGTATCAATTCTAGCAGCTCTGGCCACCGTCCAGCAGCGCATGTTTGCAAATGCTTTGTACACACGAGTTATTCCCCTGGCTTTTCTGAAAGTGGCTTGGAAGTTTAAATACGGTAGTTAAACTTCACTTGACAAGCTAAAACCACTTTCATTATGCTCGTCTCACGTAGCAGATCTCCCTGCGTGGAATTTGTCCCAGGCAAAGAGCTCACACAAGCCATGGGCAAATGTTAGTCCTCTGTGCCGAGGTGGGATCCACATGATGTATGGGCTTTGGCCAGGTCCCCTGCCCTGGGTAATTCAACGGGCAGCACAGCTGCACCAGAGAGCTGCTGCACTGCAAAGCTACCCGGTCTGCAAGACAGCTCCAAACCTGGCAGCTGACTCTGCACCAGCCCTTCAATCCCCTCATGTTACCTTCCCCCCAAAAGTACCCAAATCAGCCCTCATGGTAGTGAAAATTGGCGTTGCTGACTGTAAGAAGGGATTTTTTTTGCTACTTGCCTCTGTCGTGCACTGTGACTTTGCTAGATTACCCTGGTTTTCCTTCCTCCCTCTGCCTGCCCTATAAAGCCAGCCCAGGGCTCTCCCCACTACCAGCCTGGCTTCCATGCTGTCCTCCCCTCTTGCACTGCCTTGCGTGTGCGCTTGGGCCGGGAGCAGCTCAGGTAAGGTGGTAACGTCCCAGATATGACTGCGCTCATGTGCTTTCCCATCCCTGCTCTAACTGTGTCCTGAAGCGTGTGGCGACCCAAGCCTTGCACTTGGCACTCGTATTTACAAAGAGTTTGTGTAACCGAGCTGTACCCGCAGGCTTTGGATTGCTCCCGGGGCTCTGTGCAAGGGGAATGCTACGCAGGGCAGGGCAGGGAGGCAGCTGCAGGAAGAAGTGTGTTGCATCCAAATGGTGTGTGTGCCCCCCCCTGCCAGCAGTGGGTGAAGGCCACTCCAGAAATCCAGGTAACTTACTTATCTCCACTCTCATCAGCAGCCACTGAGAGCAAGCACTGCTCTCTGTGGATGGGGAGAACGTGCGTCTGCCGGCAGAGGGGACTGCAGGGCAGAAGGAGCTGGGAGCCTCGCCTGCTCAGCGCAGCCAGGCTGTTTTGTGTGCAGTTGTCCCTGTGCGAGTGAGAGCACAGCCAGGCCACGTGTTCAGGTGACAACAGGGGAAGGGAAAAGATTCAGGAAGGAAAAAGAAACGGTCCCGTTTCACCTTGTTCCCTCTGCTGCCCTGCTGTGTTCCTGGTGAGGAGAAGGGAAGGAGAACATGCCCAACTGGGAAAGCGGCTGAAGCTTCTCCCTGTCATGACCAGCTTGCTCCAGGAGAGAAAGGCAGGAGGTTTTCAGATGGGCAAGTTTATAGGCCTGACCAACGCATCTGTGCCACAGCTAGTCCAAGGGCCTGCTGCCGGGAGGCTTATCAGGCCAGGTCCCAGCTCTTTCTCTCTTCCTTGGAATATCAATGGCACATCCACCAGCATGACCCTCTCACCCTGCTTCCCCTATTCAGTAGCATTAGGGTAAATAATACCTTGCTGCTGAATCAGCTGTGGGTCAGCTGAAGAGCCATGGAGCAGATTAACCCTTCTGGCAGGGAGACCCAGGTACTGCAGGTGGAACAGATGCATTACATGCGTTCGCTGTGTGTCTGGGGGCAACAGTGCGGCAACCCCAGAAACAGTCCTGCCGGGCATTCAGTGTTTGTGTGGATGGTGGCAGTGGAAACTCCTGCTTGTCTTTGATGCACAAATCCTGGAGCCTGGTTTCAAAGCAAGAGCTGGAAAAATGGGGTGCGTTTAAAGCAAGCCACAAATTGGGATGTGAAATTTGGAGAGGCTCTTTCTTGTCTCTAGTTCAGGGACGAATCTTGCCTGGCTTTTCTCCCTCTGATCCCTTGTCTTTGTGCCTTCTCCCAGTGATCAGACATAACCTTTTTAGGGTTCAAGCACTTCCTTTCTGGTGCTGACTCTTTGCTACAGTGGTGCTGTATCAGGGGTCAAGGTCTGGCATGGCACAAAAAGACAGTCTTTGTCCCAGAAGACTAGCAAGCAAGAGCTACGAAACACAAGAAGAGGAGAAAGGGCTGGGGGGAAATCTGTCTCCTCCCAGTAGCAGTCTCAGCTCGTAAGCTGATTAAATAACCCAATGGGTAGTGTCCACAATGAAGCATGTGCCTCAGAAGGCAGTGGAGGAGGATGAGAGAGTTGCTTGGGAAGGAAGTCCTTTTTTACCTGTAAAAGCCCCGGGAGATGCAAAGCGGGAAGCAGACCAAGAGGCAGCAAAAGCTGACCCTGCTCCAGCACCAGGGAGGGAAGCAGCACTGTCCTGCAGTGGAAATAGGTTACAAAAGGACCTTGGAGAGGCCATGAACGTTGGGGTCTGATACAGACAAGATGGACCCGAGGAGGATCCGTGCACTCAGCACATGGAGCCTTGGATGGTCGTGTTGAAGCACAGGCAAGAACTGTTGTTGCAGTCAGCTACAGTCAAGGTGGATGCAGGGGGAAAGGCTCAGATTTAAAGCACTGGTAGCCCTGACAGGCAGAAAGGGCTGAGTCTTTAAACTTGATGGTCGATGGTGGGAATTAGGGGTGGAGAGGATTGGTGGTGACCAATTTATTGCTAAGGTGGTTGTTGGATGATTTACAAATACTGGAAAGAGCAGAGAAGAGGACAAACACTGCAGAGTATAAGACCCAATCCTGTGTTCATAAAGCAAAGGTACTGGGTGAGGCGCTGTCTAAATAAAACTCCTGGCAGGTATTTGAGCTGAAAGCTGAAATTAGCCACGCAATCAGATATGAAAAACATGCTCAGGTATATGTTACTGTAATTGTAAAATAGTGTACAAAAAGGTATTCGCAAAGTCAATATTATCTGTGCAGAGGTGACAAACCTCTGCTTTCTGAGCAGTGAAGAGAATTGGTTTATGCCTGATGACGGGCATTCTTATCTGTTCTGTTACTTTAACTGCTGGGCTTACAATATTCATAAATTCCATTGTTGTTTACTGTTAAGTAGGTTAATGGGGGGAAAGCTACTCGTCTAACTCAGACTCACTAGAATATTTTTTTTCTTTTCCATTTTCTTTAGATACTGGTGGAGTGAGAGGGAGACAAGCTTGCTACTGTCTTTGATTTATCTCATTAAAACCCCTTTTCATCCAGATGGATATTCAAATATAGTAGCTTTTGTAAGAATGGGCAATGACTCCATCAACTATTAAACTTTGATCAGCTTATAGATTATTTCAAGGGGTGTAAAATGCCTCTTGTGAGGAAACCTCTTCCTACCTCACTGCCTGCCACTGAAATCCTGTTTGCCTTGGTCAAAGTTCAAAGTAGAGACTCACAAATGGGTGGCGTATGGCATAATTAATGAAGAATTCGTGTAAGCGTCAGTGTTTAAAGTCCTTTCTCTGCTTCTGTAAGTGACTATTTGGTAGGAGTCACTGATGGGGAGGCTGGCCATCGAGTTAGTTTCTCTGATGGAAACCAGGGCCTCTTTCCAAACAAGCATTTTTAAAAGTCTAAATTTCATTTTAGGCAACTGAACAGGCTCCTTTATTTCTAACTGTGTACTTAAGCTCTCTGCTGGACTGGGGTCTTAAACCAGAGAAGAGAGGGCCCTATCTACTAAATATGAACCTCATAAAGTGTTTTCCTTTCTCGCCTTGCCCAGTTTTCAGCAATGAATGGTCCAGCTGGCCTCAGATGGGGACCTCTGTTCCTGTGGTGCGGAGGCCACTGGCCTGCACCAGCATGTTGTATTCCAGGAATCGCCGGGCCCGGGACGGCCAGGCTGGCTCTTCTTTTTTCAGTGGATGTCTGTGACGCTGGCAGATGAATTTGGCTTAATGCCTGTCATGGCTGAAGGGTTTTGAATTACTTGAGAGGACACAGTAGCTGAGGGAGAGCTGAAAGATGATAGTCGATGTGGTCTCTCTTGTTTGGGCAGATGAGTTCCTGTAACCACCACGGGAACCCTGTTTTTAACCTGTCTGCCCATGCTGATCAAGAAGGGTTTGAAGCATGGGGTGATGAGAGGGACCACAGCTCCCACTACTATCCTTCAAATGCAAAGGAGGAAGAGAGGACAACAGCTTCTCCATTTCCCGCTTCCTTGTACAGAATTTCCATTGTCTTTTTAATGTCTTTTTTTTTTCCCCCATTCTCCTCTCCCCAATTACTCAACACTTGAATTTGCTGAATCTTGATTGTTCGGAAAGGAAATAAATTTTTGATAAATGATGATTTCATATGCCATTTTCAATTTAAATTTAAAGTAGGAAAGAAGTCCATGTGTAATTAAACCAACTTCATATTCTTTAGTGATCATTTCTGTCCTCCCTTCTCGTCAACCATTTCCCATCTGCAGGCTGTAATGACAGAAAGTGTCTGGCTGAACGACTGATTAGTGCTGGCTCCACAGCAAGTCCCTGAGACAGTGACCTCCCAAGCACATGTCACACCTCATAGCAAGAGGACAGAGTTGCTGACCTCAAGATGTCCCCAGACACTGGTCCTAGATGTAGCCCAGCAAGGGAAAGGGGACGAGCCAGGAACTTCCAAGCCTTTGGTGCAGGTCAGCACGCTGAACATGCAGAAGCAGCGACCGGTCTCTGTTTCTCTCCCCATCCCCAAAGCAGTCTGTCTAATGTGGGTGTCTCTCCAACTCTTCAGTTCAAAGAAACGTGTGGGATCCAAGGGAGGGACAGTTAAATGGTCAGAGATGACCTGTGTGATGCAATGTGGGAGAAGCCGTCGAAGTCTGGACCCGGCTTTGTTATGGGATTTGAGCGTGATTCAGAGTTGCGCCATGGAAAGCTGTTTGTAGCCTTCTGGGAGGATCTGTGAGCTATACCAGAGTCTACCTGCTTGGACTTTTAAATAATGCCATACCATAATGGAACAACTGCTGCTCTCCAAAGCAAGGAGTTGGAGGGGAGCAGCAGAGAAATAAAAGATGGCAGGAGAGCTGGTATTGATTTTAGACAGAGCAGGCAATATGAGAGGAGAGGAGAGAAAGGAGAGGGATCCAATCCAGCCTGAAACCTCTGACTCATAGGAAGGAGTGGGGTCAGTCTTGGGAGAGGAACTGTCTCAGGACTTGTGCTGCTCTCATAGACCTTTAGTTTATCTCCTCAGAGTGTCTGTGGTGAAGAAACTCCTGTGCTCCACCTATGTGGAGCTCTTTACTTTCCTACCCTTTTATGCTCGAAGGAACCGGATGAGAAGCCCAATGACCCCAGCTTCAGTAGCGTGTTACGTGTGATTGAGAGGGCTTGTGTGGTCTCAGCCCCCGGGTCCAGGCTGGCAGGTCCATGGTGACCCACAGCTCAAGGAGAGAAATTACAGCAGATGGCTAAGTCTGAAAGTGTGTCCTACAGTCCAGGAGCTAGAAATAGTGAGTGCACCCAGCTGGGTGGGCAGCTCAGGAGACAAGTTTATCTACAGGCATCGGGGAGCCGGGAACTGTGGCAAAGAAATACGAGGTTTCAAGCAGCTTTGCTGTTTGCCTCTCCCAGGGTGAAGAGCGACATTTGCTTATTGTAAGAAGGTTCCCAGCTCCTCTTTGGCCTAATGAAAGTCCAGGACAAACAAAACGCATTGCCAGGATCTATCACTGACGTTGACCTTTCAGCCCCTTAACGTTTCATTGCGTACTCACCTGTACGTGGTACTGTGAAGTCTCATGCATAATGACATTGGAGTTGGAGTATTTTTTCCTTTGTTCTGCAAAAAAAAAGAAGAAAACAAACCTTCATTGTAGTGGTTTATTGGTATGTCAGGGTCTGAGGATTACAGCTCTCATGATGGGGTGCTACAGTCTTTCTCATAGTCTCTGAGCTTCCAGCTTCAATCAGAGTATTAGGAATAAGAAGACATACTAACGATACTAACTTTTGTAACAAGGATTGGCAAATCGGGTGTACATTCAAGTTGTATCCCTTAATGCTGCTGATAATTTGATTCCTGGAGGTCAGCACCATTTGTGGAGGAAATTAAACATAGTGTAAAGGAAAGCCCCAGACAACGAATGATTAGGGAACCTCTTGGAAGAGGGCTGGGTAGGTGAGGAGTGGCTTGAGAAGGCTGGCAGAAGGCTATGACATGCATGTGGCAAGAAGAAAAAATCCACCATGACCCACCCGTTTGGACACAACAGCCCTCTGAATTGTCCTCCAGAAGAAACCTTCTGTGCTACTGTGACGCTTTTAGTTTGCTTTCTTGCATTTCCTGGTAAGCCGCAGTAAAGGGCTGTGGCTACAGATAGGAAGGGCTGCAGGGATCAAGGCCAGCCAGTCAGAACCTGCGTTTCTTGTACAATATTTTTATGAGGCAACAAATCTTCATTACTTCCTGCATTTCTTACTGGAAAGCAGCAGTAAAGAACAATTGGGAAAAAAGTGCTTGGAATTTCATGAAGCTATTGAATATAGTCCTGTAAGAATTTACCCTGCCAGCTCTTACTTGCTGTTTAATTGGTACTTGTCCAGGGATTCCTTATAAATACTTTGCTTGAATAGCAGAGGAGTAACTATCCAGGCCCAGAGTGATCTGGGAGCATCCAAACTGAAAACATCTTCCTCACTAGCAGAGGACATCCTCTGATCTCGGGCTTGCTTAGAAAATGTAATGGAAGTTTTATACATTTTCACCCTTCTTAAAGCCTGTGTTAGAATATCCTGTCCTCTGTAGCAACAGTCACAACCAAGGGGATTTCATAACACAGCAAACATTAGGGCTCCTCGCGTTTTAAAGAAATATGTATCAATCTTAGTTTATTTGTGGTTTACTTCAAAGCTCTCTTTAATGCCTTCTCAGAGATGTTGGCTTCTCTCTCGTTTTCCCCTTTTCTTTGAACATGGAACATGTGGTCTCATTTAACGAATTTCACATTAAAGAGGCTGGCACCTAGAAAATGAATATCCTTGTAGGAACTCATTCGGTCAGTTTCCAAATTTATAAAAAAAAAAAAGGATCTTTTGGTGAAGTGGTGCAAGACCCAGGTAAAACTTTCCAAAATGTTCCCTTAGTTTACATTTTTAGTGGCATGTCACATCTTAATTGACAAACATGCTCCAAAGACTTACAGAAAAAACTGGTAGTATTTTTGATTGCTAAAATTTGAAGCTCTCCTTGTAATCAGAAGACCGTGACTTTTTTTTTTTTAATAAAAAAGATGGAAAACTGAAGATAAGTCTATTTCAAAGTGCAGACAGTGAAATGAAGTGAATATAAAGCAGAGCAAGGGCAGGGCAGTAACTGGAAGGGGCTGTAGGTGGTAAGGAGCTCTGGGAAGGAGCAGGGTCTGCTGGAGTGGTGACCATCCTGTGATGCCCCTGGAAGGCCTCTGCCCACGTGGACGGGCTACGGGCAACCAGGGCTGCATCTGGTCACTCCTTTAGGTGATAATTTGAGAAAGAGGATAGCAGCCGAACGAAGGTGCTGGTGATGTAGCTCCTCCCTAGGGACACCACGGTTTGTTTGACTTTTCCTCTTGCTGTCCTCTGAAACTGCAAGTGTTTTGCATCCTTTTAGTTTGTTCAGCGGGACAAATACCTGCCTATGCACTTTCTTCTTCCCTGGTTTCTCTGTGCAAATCCTTTCCCTTCTGGGTAAATGAGCACAGCTCAAGGGTTTGAAGGAGCTCAGGCAGTAGTTCTGGCCTTACCACTGCTAGTGTCTTGTCTTTTTTTTTTTTTTCCTCTGTCCCTTGTGTAAAAGAGAAGTGACTGTTTCCTATCTGTTGCTGCTACTATTGTACTATTGAAGTTACTATCCCATTTGTTTCCCCCCGTGAAGTGGCCTCTCAGTGCCCAATATGGCCAGACATGGTATCCCTCAGCATTGCCTTCCTGCTCCTGGTTGTCAGGCACAAGTTGCTTTGCAGACAGAGAAGCCGCCAAGCCCCAGCCCCGAGGAGTGAGCGACGTGGGCTCACTTGGAGAAGTCAAGCAGGTTCTCCCTGCACCCTGGCCACCTTCAGCAGGGACAGGAGCAGGCTGTTGCCTGCCGGGTATGCATTGTCACGAAAAGAAGGAAGAGTGATGAGTGTGGGCGATAGGAGTAGGGACAAAGAGGGAGTGGAATGGAAGTGGTCTGCTTTTGTGTCGTTTGCACATTTGTTAACAGACTCCTTAACAAACTCTTTACAAGTGTATCTTATCATGGTTGCTGTGGGAGTGACAGTGACAGACCCAAGCTGCTGGTCAGGGAAAGGAGCCGGGGTGTGTGCAAGGGAAGAAGGAAGGTTGCATGGTGCACACACCTGCTCACTCCGTGGGTCTCCTGCCTTGGGTCTATGCGTGGGAAGAGGTCCAGCAAGTGGGACAAAGGGGTACAGGGCACCCACAGAAGGGAAAGCTGTCATGCTCAACACAAGTAGTGACTGAAGCAGTGCTGCTCTGACAGCCTTTTCCTTCTCTTCTGATTACATCCTAGCAAAAATGTTCTCTGACCACTTCACCCCAAGAAAGCACTGTCTCCTGGTTGCTCCCAAGCCATGGAGTTGTTTTCTACAAGATCTACTAAGCCTGTCCTTTACATCTTCTCCAAAGCTACCAGGAATCACTGAGACTCCTGCAAGTGGACAACATCTCCAGTAGCTGCTTGCTGCTGCTGTTGCTCCTGTTGCTGCTCCACACTAGTTCAGACCATGCACCCTGTCCGTCCCTTTCCCTGAGCTCACTTGACTGAACTTGTCCCACAAACAGTTGGGCGGGGACAGCGGAGGGGTCAGTGGACTGCAGCAATGGGACAGAGAAATGAGGGTCAGGATTGGAAAGGATGGCAGTTCCTGATGCTGGTGATAGTGATGGAGAAGGTGTGACACTGAATTACAGCCTGAGTGTTGGCTGGGGGGTAATTTGCCAATGCTGACGCACGTTCTCCTTTAAGCCTTGCATGCAGAAGAGTGCTAGCAAGGAGTAAATGCAGCGAACGGAGCATCCTGCTGTGACGAGCAGAAAACAAACCCCAAAGCACTGGTTTGGAGCTTTAGCTTAGTCCTGGGGGTGTCCTTGTATTCACTTCTCACCTGACTAGCTGGTATTTAAACCTCCTGCCAGCAGATCCTGTGTAAAGGAAGGAGAAGTTGGCCTGAATCTGCTGCTTTCCTAGAGAGTTGACAGGAGTTAAAATATCTTACAGGCACGTGCCTCCTCGGCACTGATTGCCAGGATTTCTGCAAATGTCCTTCCTCACGAGTGTGTGTGCCCCTGCATGTAACATGCAGCTTGGTGCCTAGATTTTTCCTGCCTAGAATGGGATAGGATTTCAAGCCAACCCACCCAGTCTCTGTGAATGCTCCTGTTCCAGGTTATTTTGATTTAGCTCACACCTAGTGGGAATTTGGGGTTTCTTTGGCTGTCCTAAAATCAGAGAGCTGGCGAGGAGGGCAGTTAAAAACTGGTTACGGTTGAACAAGCTCAAACCTCTCAAGTGTATTAGACTGCAGGTCTTTCGCACTAAAAGTTTTCTTGCTAAGTGTCTGTCAGGTGCTCTCACTCCCATGGCCTGCCCTGGTTTGGGGCTGCGAAATGCTGGTCAGGCACAAGGGGTGGTGGAGTTGGGATCGGGGCTTGGATCACGTGCAGGTTTGCAGCATGCTTTTGCTTTGGGTTCCACCTTGGTAGTGTGAACCTTTTCCCCTAGATTCCCCTTGCATCTCCGTTACGCTTTTATTTCTTCTTGGCTTCCATGGAAGGAGGATGAGCGTTTCCCTGAGCTCAGCTCGGGCTCGGTGGGCATTGCCAGCAGGTGTCTCTCCAGAACAAGTACTGGCCCGAAGGGCTGCTTTCCTTGGGATTTAGCTTGGGGTTTTCACCTTTCTCCTTGGCCAGCAGAGAAGAGCTTTTAAATTGAGCTCCTTTTGGTACTCCTCCAAAGACGCAGGGCTGAGTGCTGGTAGCAAACCTGTCTGCGGCTGCAGCAGCATGCTAAACATACAAAGATGTGTATGTACATACAATATGTATGTATATACAAAAATAGCCCAGAGACAATGAACATGAAAAGAGATGCTGCTGCTTTCATTCAGAACCTGGCAAGGGTTGACAGAAGCTGACTTCTAATGCTTTTTAATACTTTTCTAACACTCTTTAAGGCTGAGGTGTGCCATCAGCTTGGCAGGATACCCGAGCACTTTGCACCTTGTATCTCTGTGCCTGTAACTGAAAACACAGCAGTGTGCTTTGCCTCTGTGGCTAATTCCTGGTAGCCCTGAAGGGGCTCCTGTTCGCAAGTAGAAATGATTTACTGTTGGGCACGCTGGCAGAGGCGTTAACGGAGACTGCACGTCTCTGAGCCGGTGCCTTTTGCACCGCCAGTGCCAACTCAGAGGTGAACCGAGGATAGTTCGGGGGGGGCAAAGACCTCAGACACCCAGCACAGCTCCCTGCTCAGCCATTAGCTTCCAGAGTGACCTTGAGTAAATTGATTAATATTTCAGCACGGCCACTTCCCACCTTAGGCTCGCATTGAAGGCTCAATGGCATTTTCTGTTTGCTGTGTGTTTTAATTGCAGTCTGCCCTACTTCAAATGTGGGGCAAGGTCTGGAAGAGGGCACACGGCAACACACGCCGCAGGGATTCGTGTCTGATGTGAGTAACTTCTTTTTCTCTCGGTAACCTCAATTTCCTCACCAAGCACTTCTCATGTAAATAGATGACACTAATGGAAATGAGAACACCGCGTCTGTGTGGGACGGAGACAAATTTAGATTTTAAGACATCCCGTCCCCTCCTTTTTAGAAGGGAATGGAAAAGGCTGAAGTGGTCAGTCTGGAAACAAAAGGTTTTTACATTAGGACAGGCAAACGTCTCCAGCCCTGAAAGGAAGGGTGCAGAGCCATGTCAAGAGCTGGTATTCCCTGAGGAAGGGAAGATATACCAGAGGGATGGGGTTTCCAGAGGGAGGCTAGCGTAGGGCTGCGTTTCTGGTAGAACAGCCTACCAGACTGTAGGCTGGCTTTCTGGTAGGAGAACCAGACTGGCTTTCTGGTAGGAGAACAGCCCGTGGAGCTGTAGCAATGGTCAAGGCTGCGGCTGGTTGCCTACAGGCTTTCTGGGGTCCCCTCTGATGCCTTTGCCCCATCCTCCAAGCTCAAAGAAGCTGCACGTGTCATGGTCAGGGGAGATCTCGGCATGTACCTCTGAGAAAATATTTGGAGAAGCCCTTGGAAATCTTGGGGACCTGTCAAAACCTCAGAGCTCTGCATAGCCCCACTTCCCATCACCTGCACTCAGGGTTAAGCTCACTCAGAGGAGCCAAAGGCCACTCTAGCTATTTGCAGCCTTTTCCAGACAGAAGCAAGCCCTGGGGCAGGGAGAAAATGCAGATGTTCCCCCTCCTCTGTTGCTTCTCCCTGGGGACATTTCTGCATTACCTTTAAAAGTCAGAGAACTAGAACAAAGTGCCTCTATTTTGTCTCAGGATGCCATTCAAGTGACGTCCCAGAAGCTGCCCAGGGTGAGGAAGGGGGTGTTTCTGCATATTCTCTTTCCTGTCCCTTTCTTTAAGATGTCTGCTTGTTCCTTGTCCTGAAATCCCTTCTGTATCGTTGGCTTCTACCTGGTCCCCACACCCATGGAAACTTTTATTTTTGTGCTTCCTCCTGGCATCTGCGACTATAACCACGTGGCCTGAAAACAGCCAGGCTTTCCGGGGACAGCAGGGTGCCAGAACACTGAAATCTCCTTCTTTCCTAGCATTTAGTTTTGATTTAAACACAGGAAGAAGTAAAGATCCAGGCTGCAAATCACAAAATAGTCAGTCTTAGGCCACATCTATCCGAGAAGCGTGGGTGCTTTAAAAAAAAGAGGGGGGTTTTTGTTCGTTTACTTCAAAGCAATGTGGTGAAATACTGCAGACCTTTCCGTGGATGCATCATTATTTGCCCTAGCTTAAATCTGTCTCTGATTATGGTGGGCTGAACTGAATATGCCATGCACAGAACAATGCCTGCAGGGAGATCTGTGGCTGTTTGACTCTATGGATCAAGGGGGATCCTTTACGTTGGACGGGTGAACTCCCTTGGCCAGAAAAGACTTCAGAAGACAGGTTGCATGTCCTGGGTAGCTCCCGCACTGCCCTTCTGCACAGCCCTGTCCTCTGTCTGCTTAATTTTGTATGAATGAACGCTGGCTTGTTAGCAGCAGTAGCTAATTTCCTCCCGGTTTACCTGACACCTCTCCTACTAGGACACTTTGCATTTCTACAGTGTCTTGCTATGGAGAAGACCGGAGTACCATAACATGTTATCCAACCCACACCCTGTCCCCAGGAGGCAGAGAATTTGCATAATCCCCATGTGATAAATAAGCATTACAGGAATATAGCGATGATTTTCCCAAAATTAGATGGCAGCTGCTGTCAGAGGTTAGACACCAATCTGCACCTCTGTTTAAATGAATTAACTTCTGCTGTGCCCTTTAGAGGCTGTAGCAGCGGAGGACTCTTTGGACAGAACATGGGATGGGCTGCAAAGGGCAAGGATAGCTCCAGGGCTGTGGCACTAGTACAGCAAACATCTGAAGGTGATAAAAGCTGGCATGAGCCCACAGTGACCACCACTGTACTTTTCCCCTTCTGTCTGCCAAGAGAGCCAAAGAGATGGGAAAACAATACAGCTTTGTCCCTTGCTTTTGGTGTCTGGCAACAAAAAAAAAACCTCATAGCATGGGGATCCTGTCCCATCTGGAGGAAGGTGGCTGGTGCAATCCACTGCTGTGGCCTAAAGAGCAATGATGGGTAATTCACAGTCGCGCCGTTGCTGAGCCCAAACACTTGTATGAATGGCATGGGTAATCCAGGAAGTTTTGAATGACTTGAGTGTGGATGCCACGTGGGACATGCACACACTTCGGTACATTATCTCATCTCTTGCCTCTAAGGATTTGGCCCAGTGAACCCTAAGACACACCTTTCAGGGAAAAAAACCCTATAAATGGTTCTTTAACTGAATTCAGTTTAGTTGTTCAGTCCTTTCCTAACCAGCTAGCTTTAACCTTGCCTCCTACCCAGAGGTGTGGGGAAAACTGCAAAGCCGTTCTCTGGAGAATGTTGTCTGTTGCCAATATTTTACAGATAAAGAGTGCTGTGGGAATGATGTTTCCCACTGGCACCAGTGGCCACATGAGGAAATGGAAAAAGCTCAGATCACTGCAGAGGTAGCAAGGTAGATTTTACCCAAGGGCTCAAAACTGGGTGCTGGGTTGAAATCCCAGTGACGAGGCTAAAATCTTGGCTGGAAGGGAGAGCATCCTGTTTGGCTTTATGTTAAGGACTGGAAGGGATGAAAGACAGTAATAAATGAGAAAATGAGAGGAAAAAAAAAGTAGGATCGATGCACATCCTGGAGGGACGGGATTATCAGCTTGGTCCAGGAAGCCAAACCACATCTTTTGTGCCAAGTTTCCTCCCCATTTCCATGCAACACCCTTTTTTGCAGGGAGTTAGGACGTGGCTGTGAACACTCCCTCCAGCCCGATGGATTGTGTGCACAAGAGATCGGCTAGTGGGATAAAAATTCTGCCCACTGGGACCAGCTTAGAGCTGAAATAACTTGGTTAAAGTCTCTAGGGATGTAGAGTAGTGCAAAGGAGGGCAGAATTGGGCTTGTCTCTCTTCGTTCATGGCCTCTGCCAAGCCAGCAAGGCAGAGCATCCCCAGTACAACATACCAGTGGTACCAAGGGTGGGAGAAAGGGTGGTTGTAGGGGTAAGACACCCAACGGTGCGCCTGGGCTTGGGCCCTGCCTCTGCTGCCAGCTTCCGAAATGGCCTGTGAATATTCACAGGGGGGAACATCAGACTAGGGAGGAGGGAAACGGGCTCCTCTGGGGTTCACCTTATCTAACCCTGAAGCAGATAGCCAACAGATGTTAGCTGAGAGGTATGACAAAAGCACCTATGGTTGCCGACTGTGCTGGGGTACAGCTGTATGACTGTACATCTCCACGCAGAAGACACTTCTGCCTCCGCATATGGGGTAAACAGGCCGAATGGGGTGTGCTCCCCCCATGCTCTGCTTTCCCCAGATTGTTAGTGGGTTATAGCATTTTTTTTTTTCTGCTCTTTTTGCATTTTCTTAAGTGTCTGTGAGAGGGCAGAAGGCCTTGGGACTGCCGTGACACTACGTGTTCCCAGTGTTTCAGGGGAATTTGAGCCCTTCTTTCCTGCCACTGGCAGGGGGAGCACCTGTGGTGCTACGCTGAGCTGCACGGGGGTTACAGGCTGCTACAGGCAGGATCCCAAAGCTCTGTCCCAAGATACCATCTCTTTCCATCCATTTACATTCTAAACTGCTCTAAACAAAAACTTGCCTGTGCTCTTGCTGTACGTTGGGGCCAAAGTCAGTTGTGGTGTAAACAGCTGCCTCTGTAACAAATGCAGCCAGTTACACCAGAGCTGCGAGGGCCCCAGCCTCCCCTCTGTGCACATCCTTCTCTGATTAATTAGCGAGTTTATCACACGGGATCGTCCCTGATCCTCCCCATCTCTCCCCGTATTTGTTTTCAGCCGTTGCTGGGCAGAAGGCACAGCAGGAAACGTGGGGGATGGACAAGTCATATGTGAAGCAGTCTGTGAGGAACCAAAGAGGTATCGGATTAGGTTTGTTTTCGTTGGCAGTATCAGACCAAGGACCTCTCCTTGATTCCCTGCATCACACTAGTGACCTCCCTGGCCTCCACGTCCATTAGAACAGCCTAAGGAAAGTCCTGGCTGTTGCCTTCTGGAGCTTGCCAATTCTTTATATTATCTATATATGATCTAGCAGTGCACACGCTGTTTATAGTAACCTGCTAGTGCAGCATGAGCTAGTCTTTGTGCCAAACCAACAGGTCAGGACACAGCCCTCCAGAGGAGAAACAGAGCAGTAAATGCCTCTCTATGCTAATGGCAATGATGCAAATTTGCCAGGCCTGCGTTATAAAGCAGCCTTATGAAATAGCATCCATTCCCAGGATCTGAGCAAGGGGCCAGATCTGATCTGGCAGTCTGACCGCGCATCTGCGGTAGTGCAGCTCTGCCGATCTGACAGGTTCCTGCTTCCGTGCCGAGTGGGAGGATGCTCCAGGTTCTGCAGGGTTAGTCAAGGATCTGGTTTCGGGTGCTGCACAGACCTGCTGCGTCTGAGCTCCTGACGGGGAGGCATCTGCAGGTCTGTACCTTGCTTCTGCTGCTGCAGAGGCTTCCCTGCTTGGGGGTCCTCATGGCCGGCCAGCACGCGAAGGACTCCATTTTGGAAGCATCTTTGCAGCTTCTTATGAAGCATTGAGCTCCCTGGTTTTCCTGTTCGCACCATGGTACTTTCTGAACTGCCAGAGCTTGTCTGTATCGGTGGCTGTGATGCTGGGAATCTTTGCATGGGGCAGCTATCACTCAGGGGTGGCACATTAGTACATGATCTGGAAGCTCTTGAAGTGAATGAAAAGGCTCTCATTGAGGTTGGGGACAGCTAGAGGTGTTAATGGTCGGTGGCAGCAGGGAGCTGCTTTACTGACAGCATGTCGGCAGCTGCTAGTAGGTGTCACGAGGCTGAATTCCTCCTTGGCACACTTAATATTTGCTACTAGCTCTGACCCAAGTGCACACATTCCTGTTTTATTAGCTGAAGACACAACCCACTCTAGAAGAGCAAATAAAAACCTGACCCACCTCCCGGGTTGTGCAAGGACTGAGTACGTCAAGAAACACTGCGTGTTTGTGTCCAGCATGCCAGGGAATGCAAGACAGTATGTACAGTAGCATACTGTCTGCTGGGCAGGCACCCAGGGGCCGCTCAGCGGAAGATAATCAGGGTATTGAGAAGCTGCAGGGGAAGCTCGTGGGTAGAGGTGTTGCTTTTTTCCTTTACAACCAGAGCTGGAAGAAATATGCCAAATTAATTTTCGCCAAACAATCCAAAATGTTGTTTTCTGAACTTCTCATAGCTGGTAATGACATTTTTTGAGTGTCAGAATACATTTAGTAAGACTGGGGGAATCTTGATTTAATTAAACAAACTGATGAATTTGCTTTACTTGAGGACCAAACAACTCATAATGAAAAGTTTCCCTTTTTTTTGTTGTTATTAATTAACACAGCTTTTGTTCCCAAGGTGCTTGGGAATATCCAACAACCCATTTCTATTTAAGAAATGTTCCTCTGAATAAGCTCTGAGCAGTTACTCCATGCAAGGAGAGAACTTGCGCTCAGCAGTCTGGAAGTGACAAAGAAAAAGGGCCTCTGGAGATGCCGAGCAGGCACTGCGGCGTCAGAGGTGGCAGATCCCTCCCTGCAGCCCCCATCGCTAACTGCTGTCCCAAAGGCCCTGCGATGCAGAAACGAGGGCTGCCTGTGGCAGGTCAGCGCGGTTGCAAAGCAGCTCTGCGGCCAGGGCTGAGCCCAGCCAACTCTGATTTCCAGCCAGCCGCACCCAGAGCAGAGCCTGCTGCTCCCAGTAGCTCCAGTCAGGGCTCAGCTGAGCCTACACATCCCCCATCTTACCCACCCCTGGGTTTTGGTCTGCAGGAGCCAACAGGAATGCTGGCTTCCTATTTTTCTCCCAGCCCTGTTTCCAGTTGGAGTATTAAATGTCCAAGGCTTTGAATAAAAGGGTCACCCACAAGGCAGTGTCAGAGGGGAGCCAGGGTAATCTGAAGCTGGAATCTCAGGTGGGAAAGGGGATGTGAAGAAAGAAGCTGAAATGGCACCGAGGGAGCAGTGGAGGAGGACAAGGGAGTTATTTAAGGCTGGCAGCGGAGGAGATGGGGAATTAATGTCTCAGGCACTGCTCTGACTCAGACCTGTGATCAGCACTGCCCAGGGCTTTCTTGCGGTGGGCTGCGTAAGCAAACAGCAACAGCATGTGGAAAAACTGCATTGCCTTTCACCCCACCTACTGCAGGAGCGCTTTCGCTCCCATTGCACTGGGCAAATGCATCCAGGGACACTTCCTCCTCTGAGCAGCTTTCAGTCTGGCCTGGCAAAGGACAGGAGCAGGGGAAAGCAATGGCCAAGGTTGAAATGTGTTGGCCATGGTCGTGCAGCTGGTTGGAGACAAGACAGCTGTGTGTCCATCTGCTCTGTCTGGTGCTTTGGAGGTCTTGGGCAAGCAGAGCAGGTCCTTCAGGGGAGTGGTATGTACAGGAAACACTGGACCTGGGGAATCCCTGTTAGGTCGGTACCGCTGCGGTCAGCACCAGTTCCCTTCGTCACCCTGTCATTTCCCAAACGGGAATCTGCAGGGCAGCCCGAGGGAAGTGGTTCCTCCTCTCTACAGCAAGGAGTCTTGGATCTTTGCTGGATCTCAGGTTTTACTCTCCTGTGGGTGATAGCTTTAAAGGAAACAGCTGTTCAGTCAGGCGTGAAGTTGCTTTATCCAGAATTGCAACCTCACTGCTTTACTGATGGCAACGCAGGCCTGCTTCAGAGCACGGACTGACGTCTCATCTGAGTCAGACGTGCCTGAAACCAAACACCTGGCCTTCCTGCCCAGCTATCAAACCTCAGAAATTGTCTCAGTGAATGCCAGTGCTTTCCATTTTCAGCTTTTGCTGAAAGACACAGAGGATATATCTGCATCTGAGGGACATGACGTGAGCGGCACTGTTCAGGTGCTGCCCAGATCCCCTTGGGTTTAGGCATGTGCATGGTCCTCTCAACCCAGCTGAGCAAGCTTGGTTTCTAGCCACCACTCCTGCTAGGGTTGTATCTTGCAGACAATACCAGTGTGTGTTAAATCCGTGCACAAACCCTCTTCTAGAGGGCTGTGGGGAAGGAACAGCACCTCAGTGGTCCCATTGATAACTGTGTGACTGCCACGTGGCCTCCAGCTGAAATAATTAACAAGCTCATGGTTTGGGCAGGCAATAACTAATAGCAAATAATGACCCTTTTGTTGGTCATCGTGCCAAGCCATCAATAGTAAATGCACACTTACAATGCAGCTTTAGGGAAGGCGAGACTGTCTCGAGTCAATGTTTCTGTCTTTCTGCTCTTGGGGCTATTCGTGAGTTGGCACAACTCTTGTCTGTGATGGGTATCTCATAGCGGCGACCCCAAGGCCCTGCTTCGTGCTGTGCTCACCCAGGGTGTGAGCGAGGCTGCAGGAGAGCCGGCGGCAAGGAATTAAGTCTGGGGACCATGCTGGGGGCTGGCGAGTCTCATCTCAGACACCTCTCCACATGGCTGGGGGCTGGAGGCCCTGTTGGGAGACAAGGGAGGTCTGTGGAGACCCCCAGGAGTTGGTTCATGACCGTTAAACATAATTTACTCCTTTGCCATCGGTGTATTCTGCCTAGCCAGGGCCAGCGTCCTCTGCCAAGCCGCCGCCGGTGGCTCATGGGTGCAGCTGGCACCGGTGGAGTCTCTGTCCCCGCAGCTCCCCAGGCAGATGATACCTGTCCATGGCCACGCCAGACAGGCAGGAATGGCTCTTCTCTTTGTGTTAGTGCCCCGTGTCCTGTTACAGCGCCGAAGCCTTTCTTGGGTTACAGGGGGCATGCAGTGTCAAGTGATCGCGCCTCACAGGCTGCTGCTGTTCAGCACCACGTTTCTCCAGCCTAACTCATGCTACAGGCACTTTCTCTTGCTCCAAAATCCCTTTTTCAGCCCTGTACCCTGACAAGTTTTGGTCTTTCCCAGAAATGAGTGTATCAAGGATGGGGTGGGCAGGTTGGAGCCAACTGGCTGGGTCTCACAGGTTTGGATGTGAGACGAATGCTGCTCTCCTGCCAGGCTGGTGTCTCACACCTCTGCGGTGCCCCCCCACATTCCACCCCTCTGCTCTGCGGCCCTGCTGGGGGGCCAGCCTGGTTTCGGATCTGCCGGGCACTTCTGTGCCCCAGCACTTGAAGTGAGAGGCAAAGACACCCAAGGAGTTGGCCAGGGGTGCTGGAAAGCGGCTGAGCACCACAGGGACAGACACGGTAGCCAAACAGAAATGGGCTGCTCTGAACGCAGCTGCAGAGCCATTTCCTTCCTACAGCCCCATGAGAAATCCACTCTAATCATTAAACTGCCCTCGACTCTATGCAGCTTCTCATGGTTACACAGCCTAATCCATCACGAGAGACAACGCTGCCTGATCAACCATGAAAGCAGCTTAGATGAATGCCTGCAGAAGTCCACCTGGATGTCACCACAGAAAGGGGTGGCAGAAGCCTGCTGTGGAGAAGCACTATGCAGAAACACTTCCTTCCAGCCCTTCCCTTGGCTTCTGCCAGAGCCACACTCGTCCCCCCCCCCCCCGGCTTTCATCTAGGTTCAGAACAGATGCCAGTAAGCAGAGAAGCACCTTAATTTATTTATGGTATGCATTAACATTTATTCAGCTGGTTGCTGTGCATTGAGTAAGGTGGCAACTTGATAGGTGCCAGCCATTCCCCCTGCTGCCAGCAGGGCCGGGGCTTGCTCTGCGCAGGCAGCCACAGACTCTTCCAGAACGTGGATCTGAGCGAATGTCATGCCATTTTGCTAAGGAGGAAGGAAAGGATGAGTATCCTGCCTCCATGACAGCCAGGGAACTCCACTGAGGACAGCTGAGCACCTAGAAAGTGTATCCAACTCTGATCAGCTCCGGTAGGGATAGAGCCGGGGGAAGATATCTCAGGGCTTAAAGCCAATTTCTTTGCAGAATTCCCTGGTGACTCTGATTATCTCTCTGCATCCCTCTGTGCTCACCACAGTGAAGAAGACACGGTGGCGTGCTGCCTACTTGATGATCAAGGCAATTACAGCAGGCCAAGAGTGACACCAGAGCAGCCACCTTCCCCACCCATCACCAGCCGTGAGGCTGTGTCCTGTGTGGACCTACGCAGCCCTGTGAGTTTCATACTATGTCCTTGAACCCCCCAAAGCAGATCCCCCACCTCTGTCATCCAGTTGGCTTTGGGCACAGCCTGGAGCTGCTGCTCTGCTTCAGCCTCACCATGATGCTTTTAAATATCACTCTCCAGGGTCTCACCTGAGGTGGCTTTAATACTGCCACTAAGTCCCTGTTGATACTGGGAACATCTTGGCCCTCAGATAGCAGTTGCGTCCTTGCAGTTGGCACTCCTGTCGTGTTAGGCCAGTAATGAAGGCTCAGGCTGGGTTAGCATTTAGAGCCCAAGTACCTGAGTTAATGGTTCAGTACGTGCCCTCCTTCCTCCCATATCTGCTTTGTGGTGAGAGGCACTCTATTGTAGAAAAAAAAAACCTTAAGAAAGCTAAAACCAAGGCCTCGTTCACCTAGGAATAATATTTAGACATCTGTGTGCATTGGAGCATCTGTGTACATTACTCAGCAAGCTTTAAATGCAGCAGATGTCTGTGTGCTGTGAATTTGGGAGTTGTTGCACTCGTTTCTTTGGAGGCCTGGCAGCGTACACAGGCTGAGAGTCCAGCCTGATTACACTGGAGAAAAATGGAAATATGAAAAGTCTTGTAAGCTCTGAACGTCCCTTAGCAGCATCGTAATCACATAATCAAGGCCAGCTCGGCTTGATGTGATTTGTTTCATTATGAAACATAATTCTCCCTGGAATTTTAGTTCTTGCCTACCCTCCACTCGCAAATGTGCCAGCTCACAGCAGAAATTAATGTTGGGGGAGGGAGGATCCGAGCGCGAAGGGGACCCAGGCATTTAAATATTGGTTTAACACATGCTGAGTGTCCTTTGGTAAAGGCATGCTGAATTAGCGGGGCGGGTTTCAAGTTCTGCCAAGCAAAAACCCTGTGGATGTATTCGTGCAGTGCTGGGCTGAGCCAGCCAACAGGCACTGATTTATGCAGTAAATTACCGTGGACTTCATACTGTGCTTCAGAGGTGGCAGGGAAATAACGGGCAGCTGATTTACTCCTCTTGAGGATTTAGCCCATGGACTTATGGTCCTCATTTAAGGTTTGCTGGAATTTGGTCATAGAGGTCCCATCCCTGGTGAAATTTGCTTTTGGGGTGTGTCCATGCAAAAAAATGTAAAAGATGTAACTCGGTGTTGAAAATTACTTATTTGAGAAACTGTGTTTGTTTTAAGGGCAGTTTGTCAGCCTTTCCCTTTGCTAGCTTTTGTGGTGGAGGCATTGCGGGGTGGTCCCTGCTCACTGTGCCGAAGCACCAAGTCAGCCTTGCGCTTGCAATTAGATCCCACCCAGAAACCCTGACAATTCAGAGCCCTGGGCTGCCTCCGCCTGTGGGTGCTAACTGCGCAGGTGCCATGTTTCCAACACAGTTGTCAGCTCTTGGTTTCATTTTTACACGTCTCTGTACGTCTGTCTATTTACCTTGCAACTATAATCTTTCTGCCCCGATCAGATCTGCAGGAGCTTTCAGTGCACAGCAAAAGAAATGATGCCATTAGAGGTAGGAGGAGCTCGTCTGAACTAGCAGTCCTGTGTGCAAAGTGGAGCAGCACCCAAACATTTCCACGCCGCATCCTCTTGCTTCTTTCTAGGTTTATCTTGTGTCCTTTCATCTCCTGACAAGTGACTGACACAGTTCAGACCCCCACTTGGCACCTGTTCATCATGCAGCATCCAGGCCACAAATAGCCCTGGCCAGTAACACCAAATTCCCATATTTCACTTCTTTGCAGCCAATCGAAGTTAACAATGACTGTTTAACACTTCATCCACTAAGTACAGCCCCTGCCTTCCCACCTGCGACTACTTTTCCCCAGGCAAGATAGGTCACTTGCGGGGTACTGCTCCAGGCCACTCCACACCAATAAACCTCCAGCCAAAACCGTTCAGCAACCAAAGTCACTTCCCAGGGACAAATAAACCACCCTCACTTTGTAGCTGCAAAGGGAGATTTCTGATCAAATGTAAGCTCTCCAACAAGGGGCTGTTTGTACCCAATGAAAGCATCAACCGGGCAAATCGACAGCTCTTAGGTGGGAGAGTTTGCAGGCTCAGACTCCCCCAAAGCTGCTAGTGGTCCCCCAGACAACCCCCATCTTCTTATCCAGGGAGTGACTGAGGGAGGTGACTTCTCACACGACTTTCTACTTGTTCTGCCTACCCCATAGGCCAAGTCTTCACCTGGGATATGTTAAGAGAGCTGCTAAGATCAGGAATAACTGTTATTGATACCTGTTTTCTACAGCTCTTCACCTAGTGACTCACTGGCTCCTCTGGAGCTGGGGTGGTTTATAAACAAGCTGCATATCAGGCTCTGCACAAGCACCCATCCTACCAATTCCCTCTACTTCCAAAGAGCCAAAGGGCACTGGAGTTTTCACGGTTCACTGAGTAGTTAAAGAGGATAATCATTAACCTGCTGAGGACAGTCTTTCTTTTGTTAGGCCCTTTATCAGGTTAGCTTGCTAACATAACTGGAGAGGATCTGGGTGACGGGTGGGGGTGAGGGGAAGCGATGTTCTGCATAGCTTGTCTGTTCTCACAAAATCACAGCTGTCCCCAGCATGGGAGGCAGTGGCGCAGAGGTAAGGTGCATTTTTGCCGCCGTGTCAGGCCAGCCTGTTGCGTATGGAGGTCTGGATTCACGTGGCTTTGACTGAGTCCCAGCCTAAAACTCCCCAACAGCCGCGTTCAGATCTCCAGAGGTGCTTTTGCTGTAGGAAACCTTAGATGTGCTTGTGGGCACGACTTACCGTACAGGTCCTTTGCGCTCAGCTTGGAGGCTCCATCCGCTCTGCCCATGCTGCCACTGTAAAAGAAAAGGTACAAATAAACCATCAGCTTCCGGATCTTTTTAACATCTGCTTTCACACTGCAGGTCACACAATAATCAGCACAGCAGCTCTGCAGCTGTCCCGAGAGGGACCAGCCCTGCCCTCATCACGTCCATCAGATGTGGTACGACTTCAAATTACCAGGCAAAGCATTTGCTTGTCTGACCGTACTGGCAGCTCCCTCTGCAACCCTAGCTGTTAACCACACTGCAGGCACGTGTCACTAAACCCAGCAGCTGGAAACAGGAGGCAGAGGAGCCCATCTAGGCCTGTCCCCACTAGAGTTACCTTCACACGCAGTGTCCCCTGGAAGGACATTGCTTCTGGAGGGGCTGGACAGCAGCTCCCAGTGTGCGATAAGTGGGTTTGTCACTGGGAACAGCGCAGGTAAACGGAGACCCCTCCATGTGATACCCGGAGTCCACCTGAACCTGAGGCAGTGTAAGTGCCAGGATTAAGATCCCTTATTAATGGGACCCCTTTGAGATGTACTCCTTGAAGGCAGGTGCTCAGATATAGAACATAGCCCATGTAAAAATGTGGAAGGATGTAATTGTGTGTAAACACTTGAGTTTTGGGGTGTCAGGTCTCTAAGCATGGGTTACATCCCCTGTAGGGCCACCCTCCCACGCCTGGGTTGTGCGTAGGAGCACGCAGCCAGGAGATAAGTGTTTTCTCCAGCTCAGGCCTGGCAGGGGAGGATCAAAGCGGGACCTCAGGGTTTCAGGTGCTGTGGTCGGGCTGTCCTGCATGGTGCAGTGAGCCAGTGGGTGGCCAGTGGCTACTTTCTGCTCTGCCACCATGTCCCCCTGAGGGCAGGCAGTGGTTCACAGTGCTCATACACCTACACCCTGCTCTCCAGAGACCAGGAGCGTGCAGGAAGGAGGGAGAGAGCTGGTGGCTCTGGCTCCATCAGGAAGCTGCCGTGGGCTGCCGTAGTCCCCAAGCCGCAGGTGGAGAGGCTGCTGGTGTCCCTCTCCTCTCTCTACACCTAATGTGGCATTACCAAGCCACAGCACGCAGGGCACGTGAGCTGTGAGGCAGTGATGCTGGCTATGGCCACAGCTTGTGAGGTGCCCAGGAAGGGTGAAACAAACACCAGGGACTTGGGGGGCAAGTGGGACCGCTAGGAGCATCCCCCTGGGTAGGGGGTAGGAAGGAGTGGTGGTGCCAGCCATGAGATGGAGGAAGCCCACCACGGAGATCCTTACTTTGATGAGCCGGGGTTGCTGCTGAGGGATCCCTTGAGACTCATGTCGCTTCGCAGGACAGGCAACTGCAGCAGAAGCAGAAAAGACAGGGTTAGTGATTAGAAAACACGCTATCAGATGATTTATCCATATGCGTGCTGCCCTTCCCGCCTCTGATTTGGGGTCCCCAAGCAGCAGCGTGGGCAGATGAGAGCAGTCAGGTGAGCACGATGGGTTTTTCTTGCTGCTCTCTGCCCTGTGGCTCAGACACCTCTCACAGCTCTGACCTGGGCTGAAGATGACACATCCCAGGATGCCTTTCTGAAACCTATTTCCACCTCTCCCCTCTTGCTCATCCCTTCCAGGCACACCCCAACTTTGTGATATTTCAGCACATCTTTTTCTAGCAGAGCAGCCCTGCCTACAGTTTAGCAGGGACTGATGTGGCCTTTGCCTTTATGGTCTGTCAGAGGCCATTAACAAACATATGGATCCCTGTGGCCATGTGCTCACGACTGTAAGCATCCCGAGTCATTTTTCATGCCTGTGGTGTCATTATCTTGTTATGTGGCAATTTTAAGCTCTATACCAGCTGTTATCCTTACCAGGGTATTGCCCACGTAGAGAAAAGTGAGATAATTGTGAATGCTGCTCCACTGGCAGCATAAGGATGGAGAAGAATTTACAGTGATGGCTGAGTGCTTGGTAAGAGGCAGACAGACTCAGTTCACAGATTTTTTTCCTCCTTTTTCAGATGAGAATTTTAAATTATGTGAGAGAAGATGTGAGAGAGATCCAGGCACTGCTCTGAGAGCAGAACTGCAAGGGGGAAAAAAAAAAAAGAAGGGAAGACAAAGTATAATAAAACCTCAGGGGACGCTTTGTATTGGCATCCAAGATATTCACCTCTGCTCTAGTGCATGAGTTGAAGGAAAGCCAAAACAAAGTCTTCAAGTCTTTTTATTCACTTTTGAAAAGCTCAGGGGGCATCTGCCTGTGGGCTGGGCACTCAGCGCCTCTTTTTTGCTTCTCCTGGGTCGGACCCCGCTCACCTTATTACAAGGTTGTCAGAATTCAAAGGTACGGCTTTAAAATACTCGTCGTTGGCCTGAAGAAAGAAATTAATCAGTGTCTTCAGTGGGATTTCCTGCGAGGGGACCTTTGAACGTGCTTGGTGTGTGCTGTGGGGCTGCTGTGACAGCCATCCCTGGCAGGCAGCAGAGCTGCCTCGCAAAGGTTTTTCTTAATTGAGCTTAGGCTAAATTATGTGTAATCCCTGGGGAATACTTTGGAGTCATCCCTGGCACCTGGGATTTCCCCTCTGGAGGCTGACTATCTCTGCTGCAGGGCTTGTTGTATCATCAGCAGAGCTGCCCCAGATTCCTTACATCCATTTTTTATTCCTCGTGTTGGAAACAGTTGTGCTATTTTGCTCCGTCTGTTTCACCCTGAGGTGAGAGCAGATACAGAGTTTTCTCACTGATCTTAACAAAACTGCACGCCTGTCAGGGGGATATATTTTGTGGAGATCCAGCTCTCCAGGCGAAGCACACGGCTTGTGTGCGTGCTGCACAGTGGCGCACACCGCTAGCACCATTGCACAGCCACACACACGCACGCGTACACACAGACTGTATGGAGGATCCCAGCATGTTTTGGGCTCAGCCTTACGGCTTTCAGCCTGCTTTGTGTCACAGTAATACTCCTCAGCACTGAGACACTGTTAGAAATTACTTTGAAGTGCATTTTTTAGCTAGTATATTAAATTCTCCCTTTTTTGGCTCTCTTGTGGTTGATACTACAGTCCATGCACACACACATACATGCAGATACAAATTCATACACATGTTAGAATAGAAACTTGGTGTTCTGCCATCCCCTCTGAGTGTAATAAAACCCGTCCCTGTGCCCAAGCTTGGGTACCTGTGAATTTTTCCTCTGTTAATAGCTGTCTGCTGGTTTCCTTTTACAGTCTTCAGACTGTTCCTATCTCCCAGATCTCTCTGTGCATTAGCATAAGATAACTAGAAAAGAGAACGTGCTCTAATAAACCCAGCCCTGGTCTGTTTACTTTACGCTATCTGATCACTTTAGTCCCATGGCTGATGATCATAGCTGGGAATGTTTCTGCATATTAATGTAATATTTCTGGCTCCCTTTTGCTTACTGCCCCAGGGCCGTGTCCTTAATGGGCTGAAATCCAGGTTACTCCAGTGGGTAAGTGGCGCCAAGTTTGGCCCGTGGAGTTCAGAGCTTCCTCCCAGGCCCCAGCCGTGAAACAGCAGGAGGAACCAGGGGTGCAGCCAAGGCCACCCTAGTTTTTGTTTCTCCTTCACAAGTTCTGTCCAAAAGACAAACTGGGGGATCTACTCCTGCTTTTAGAGGAACGGATCTGGTCAAACCCTGTGTGGCTGCCAGAAGAGCAGACCCCATGGCAATGGCAGAGGTTGCTGCTCAGCTTTGTGGGTGAAGTGGGACCAGCCATAAAATGAGCCAATTCTTTATCTCATGGTAGGTAATGAGAAAGTACTGACGGGATAAGCTGGGCTCCCTAGAGCAAGGCAGGATAAGCTACCATGTACCTTGGCTAGTGGAAACGCCACTGGACCCTGCAGCTGTGAGAATGGGTTGCCAGTGTGCTGCTTGAAATGTGCAGTGGGAACACCCACCACCCACGAAACAGCAGAAAGGTTTTGTGCTGCTTGTAGTCCCATCTGTACCCTGACGCTCCAAAAGTCTTCCCCCTGGCCAAGCTGAAGCTGTAATGCATGAGCACCGCTGACATTCCAGTGAGGGGCTGATTATAAATTGCTCCTTCTGACATGTCCGATCGAGTGATCCCTGGTCCATCTCGGTATTTGTAACGCAGTAAACCCCAGTGTCCTCCCTCCCTTCGCCCAGCGCCATTGGAAGGTTGTTCTCCCTTCCAGGGTGCCTGCGTCTGAAAGAAACTGGAAGCCATGCACGCACGCGCCTGCCAAGTCAGCAGGTCCTTACCCTGCTGGGATCCCTTCTTTTTATTTATTCATGCTATTTTCATTATTTAACCTTTGCCTAGCTCTTACCGCTGCATTAAGGGCCATGTCTGTGTTCAGACTTGTGTTAATCGAAATGAGGGTGTGGTGTGATGCTGGCCAAGTTAAACCAGGACAGAGCCTTGCGCCAGAGCTTTTAATTCAGTTTAAATTGCCTGATATTAATTGAATCCTAGCTGGCAAACTGGGGGGGGGGGGGCATGTTTCTGAGGGGTTGGAGACTTTATAATGATTTTGCTAAATCAAGAGACAACTGGACTTGAATAAGATGAAGAAAGGGCTGAGAGTACTTCACCTCTAAATGTGGACGGGGCCAAAGATAAGACACGAGAGACGAGATGGGGTTATGGCCGAGCGGCTGGCTTTCCCCAGGTTCCCCCCTCCCCATGGGGGCATCCCCAAGAGCTCTGACAGTCTGCAGCCTCTGACACATGAGTTGTCTTCTCCCCGCTGTCATTTCAGCTGTGGCTTATGCTTCCCTGATTAGAGGGTTCCTGATCTCCCTCTTATCTCCCTGCAGGGTGCAGCTGCTTTCTCCTCCTTCCCCAGCAGGGTGAGCATGCATAGGAAGGGAAGCCAGAAGCAAATTTAGCCATGCGGTGTGTGGCTGTGCAGGGGTTGCCTTTGACTCAGCCTTATCAAATCCAGTTTCGAGACGATCACCTGCTATTTTGATGGTGCAGGGCCGTGTTTCTCTGTGAGTCACCAAGCAAGCCAGCTAAGCCTTGCATGTGAGCATGGTGTTTAATGGGATAGGGGCTCCCCCAGCTAAGCCAGGCTCAAATTCTGGCCATGGGGACAGACAGCAGCACTATGCTTCTGCTGGGGGGACTTAACAGGGGAAGCTTAACTGCCTGGCTAAAGCTGGCACCGTGACCCATCCCAGGCCAGGAGATCTCATGTGCTGAAACAGAGGGCCTTAGGGAGGCCAGCAGAAGTCAATGCTAAAGGACATCGAGGTGGGTGAAGTCATATTGTACTTTAAAGCAAAGGAAATCTCACTCCCTGACTTTCCGGACAGTCTTATCCTTGGAGGTCAAATATCCTCCCGAAGACTCACAGAGTCATGATAGGAGCCTGGCATTGTTGTCTGTGCTACATTTCTGTACTTTTATAGCAAATGGAAGCGGGCCATACATTGTTTTGACTTTCTTTGAGTCTCTTAGAAGGGGGAACTGCAGCATTGCAAGGGTGGAGAAGCTCTATGGGAAGGGAGAGAATAATAGCTCTCCTCTCTGTGGGCCGATCACTACTATTGTCGTACATTATTTTTATTAGGAATACTTCTCCCTTGTCTGCTGTAGTCATACATTTTTGTTCTTACAGCAAATGGAAAGGGATTGTGAAAACTTCTGGAATTTGGGTGAAGATTGGACAACTTGAAAATGTGAAATACTAGTGTCTTTTTTAGGGCTATTATTATTATTATTATTATTATTATTATTATTATTATTATTATTATCATCACTGTTAATAACAATAGCAGCATCTAGTGTTTGTGAGTGTTTTTCATCATGGGTCTAAGAGCACCTTTAAGAGTGCGATCAGGTAGGGTGAGCTGGAGAAAGTTTGTTGGTATCAGAGGCCGTTAGAATATATGATTGTAGTGGCAGAGAAATGCTGGGCAAAATGCAATGGCTTTTGCTGGAACAACAGTAGAAAAATATAGCAAAACCCCCAAAACCTTAAAAACTGACAAGCTACCTAGGAGTAACAGTAAGTTTTTTTCCTAGCATGCTCTGACCCATTTCTAACAGACCTTGTCTTTATTTCCATCAGTCATCCCATTGAAATCTGCCCAGTGTGACAGGACTTCCGAAATGCCCACAAGCTAGTATTGAAACATGTTTTCCTACCTGGAGCCATGGTACTGATACTGATGGTTTAACCGAAGTGTCACAAAAAGGGGTCAAATAAGGTTTGATGTCTGTAGCCTAAAGTGTTTCTTGACCAGGTTGGACCACCTGGGGTGATGCCAACATGCAAAGTGGTCCCTTATGCCACATCAAGTCAAGCCAAAGGCGGTGGTGGGGAGCGGCTTCATTCTGAAGCGCGTGTGAAGTGCTGGAGGACGTGGCGAGGGAAGTCCCTGCACCAAGTAGATTATGGGGCTTAGGCACTGGTGAAATATATGTGATGGAAATGCTGCCCGGGGGTCCTGCCTGATATATATGAGGGTGCTGCTGTCTGTGCACGTAGCCTGTGCCAACCGGATGGATCAGGCAGAAATGCTAGATTAGCAAAAGCCTCGGCAAGTAACATAAAGCATCAGTTAGAAACATTAGCTGGCGACCACATGATGTTATCTTTTAAACTTCCCAGGACAACAAAGCGCCGTCTGTTAGGGTTGCTGAGTGTTTTCAGAAGGGAATGTCACGCTGGTGAAAGCTGTTTGATGGACTGTCCCGCCAAGCTAAGTTTGCTTGTACCCACACAAGAGCAAAGGGAGGACAGGCACCATGATATGTGTCCTGCACTGTCCATGCTCCAGACAGCCCCCTCAGCCCCTGAGAGTATCCTGCTGACTCCCATGACCTGTCCTGCCCACTGGCAGATAGGCAAGGCTACAATCCCACATCAATCCACTAACAAAACAGCTTTCGGGTGTTTGTGAGGCACTGGGATCTGCGTGCTCACTGCTCCTCATATGGCACCAAGAGATCTAAATTCACATGATCTGGTTTAGATCTCTAAAAGTGCTTGTGAGATGGACCCTGGGAGCCTCTGGCAGACCTGAGAACTTAACCTGGGTCTCTTGTGTCCTGGTCCAGCCTCCTAATGATGAAACCACCCTTCTCCTGCTTTTAGTTGCTTTTCTGAACCTGCCAGTAAGGATGCCTGTCAGGGCTCACCAAAAGAAATTCAGACCTGCTCAGTAGGGTCTCTACCAAGAACATGCACTCATAAAGAAAATCACCTTTGGGTTAGTCAGAAAGCGTCAGGGGAAACCCAAACCCAGAGCAAAGAGGCTGACAGCCAAACAAATGAACATGTTGTTGTTGTTGTTGCTGCTCCTTCGTAAAAGCAAGCAAGCAAGGATCTTGTCCCATCTGAAATTTCCAAACCCTGTCTTTGCAAATCATGCCTTGCAAATCATGGTGGTCCAGTGGGACCAAGTCGGAACTTCATGACTCTATTTTAACCTGTTGCTGGTGATTCCTGCTTTGAAAAGGGGAACACATCCAACCGGTATTTCTCAGAGAGTCTGGTGACCCTAGGAGTCCCCTTTCTTATCTGCATTGTTTGAGATGTCTTTACAGTGCCCCAACTTTTGGAAAGTGGTGAGTCCTGTTGTTCTTTCCTTCCTCCCTCCCACCCATGGCACCCTTTCAAGTTATCTTTACAGTGACAGAGCCACTTGAGATCACAGGTCACTTTGGGAAGACGCTAGCCCCTATGGAAGAGGTGAGTGTGAATGCGTGTGTAGTTTCAGGGTGCGCATGGCACGTACCATGTTACAGTAGTTAGAGTCACAGGCGGTGCGTACAACATGCTAGGTGTCTGGAAGAAACATACCCTGCTCTGTACATGGGATTTTTCACATTGTGGAGATTCTCCAGAAGACAAGCACCTGGATAAATATAACCCAGCCCAACAGGTCAGCATAGGTCCAAGCAGAGAACCAAGCATTCTTCAGCCTCCATGGGAGAAGCGGCAGCAGCCTATTTAGACTGAGGCAAGTCAGATCTACAGCCACCCCTCTACCAGCTTTGGTGGACCCTGATTGCTACTTTTTGTTTGAGTCCCTCCCTTCTTATGTGCAGTGCCCTGCCATGCTGTGTCCTGCAGAGCACCAGGGTAAGATTTATACCCATTGCTGAGGATCAGACCCAAGTAGGCTGTGCCTTGTTCACTCACCTCCTCAGAAACAGTAATTTGTGCTTAAAAAGTATTTCCTGGGAAAATGTTTAGGGAGGTTTCCCAGCCTCAAGAGGGGAACACCCACACGCTTGTCTGGCAGCTGGGCTTGGCATGAGTGGTCCCTGGGAGACCACACAGCTCTGCTAGATTGCCCTGGAGATTTGGAGGCAATGCATCTGCTGGCTTTACTATTGATCCCCCAAGGGGCTGAAATGGAGGCTTGGGAGTTAATGCTCAGAAACACAAACCAATACCACAGAGCAAAAGTGCCAATATTTACAAATTCCTGATGCAAGATTCACAAACTACCTAGAGAGAGCATAGGAAGTTACCTGCTGTGTCCCCCCAAACACACGCATACACACACACTTGTGCGTGGCTCTTTCCAGTCCGTAGGTGATATGCAAACAGACCTTAATTTAGGTCCAGGTCAGGAGTCCAGGCAGCGCTGGAGGCTCTCGGTGCCCACAGAGGTCGGTGCAGGAGAGGAAGGCTCTGCAGGCTAGCTGAACCAAACTAGGAGTTTTTACATTCCTGCCGGAAGGTAAAACCTTCCTTCAAGAAACACAACCAAAAGTAAGTCTAGACAGTGCCTTGCTTTATAAATACCCAGGGAAAATGCACGAATAGCCACAATCTCCATGATCTTGGGGAAAAAACTGGAAGCTGACTCCACTACCCTCTAAAAGGCATGTCTGCAGAGTCCCCATGCTGAGTCACAGCTCCTGAATTTACACTTTTCCTCTCTGTTGGAGGAATCCGGCAGAAGCTGGGTTGAGGGAAAAACACAGAGCAGGTTGGGGCTTGCTGTGTGTCTGCTGAGCCCGTCTCTTGCCAGGGGTACCAAGCTGAACATTATCTATGCTTGGGCTGCAGTTTAGCAAGCTTGAGAACCAGGCCCAGAAATAGCATGCCAAATATTAATAGATGTTTTTGGAAAGATTGCAGGAGACAGATGAGCACACCTTGTATAAAAGCTCATTAAATGGTTTAAACTAAAAGGCCCCAGTTCAAAACTTCCCGAATGGGAGAAAGTGTAATGTGAGTCACTTGCATTCCCCAGGAAGAGAAAACAATGTGACGTGTTCCCTAGGCTTCCCGGGAAGAGAAGAGAGTTGTGGGGAATTTTGTAGCTTTTTTCCTGTGTCCTGTTTTTATTTGTGCCCACACCTTCTGTGAGCAAAGCCTGTCCCCTTGCCCTGCGACTGGCAGCACCCAGCTCCTGGTAGATGGGAGCCATGGGAGGCTGGTGCTGGCTATGGGACTGTCTGGGCAGGACACAAGGGGAAGGCTGGAGGCTCCAGCCATCATGCGCCGGTGCTGGCAGGACACGTGGGCGTAGCACGCCTGGTAGACAGAAAGTTTGCTGAAGAAATGCAGTGGTAGTTGTCATGCTGAAGGTTTCTCTGCCCTGCGTCCTTATTCAATCCTCCCCCCCTCCCCCCCCCCCCGAAATGATCCCTTTTTCCTAGCCTGGTGCTAGACTCCGGGAGCTGGATCACCGGCAGCAAGGGGGTTATAGCTGTGATTTTTAGAAGGGGGAAGGATTTGACACTGTGACTGTTGATGAAAGGGATCCTTTTGATTTTCTCTGTGTGGAAATCAGGACTCGGACATCAGGCCAGTAAAAATAGGGAGTGACTCTGCATGTGTGTGTCATATTCCAGAGCAGGACGGATAACGGCCCAAGGCACTGCCCTGTTCTGCTCCAGCCCAGCCTGAAGGAGGGCATTGAATCACCTCCGTGTTCAGGCAAAACACCAAAACCCTGTGCGTAACTGGCAGCGTGCTCGTGTCTGCTGGCTGCAAGCGCCGACTCCCAGAGCTGTTCCTCACGTGCATCTCACTGTATAGTGAGAATATCTCTCATTTCTCTTATGGCTTTTCCAGGCTCGAAGGCATTTGTGAAACAGCTGGGAGACTCAGCAAAAGGCGGGCACCAGTGGGGCAGGATGGGCTAGCGGCCAGGGGTGGAGAAGGTGTAAGGGTTCCTGCTGTGTCCCTGCTGCTTCACGCAGTGGTGTTAAGGCTCTGACTGAGGGCACAGCAAAGTGTTCTTCTTTATGGTTGGAAAAAAGAAATAAAAGCTGATTTGCTCAGGGCTGTCGCATCCGTGCTTGAGAGGTGGTGGTGTGTTTATGCAAAGCACCAGTAGCAAAACTGCTTCTTCCAGAAGCTTTAAAGCTATCTGGTCCAACCATCAGCTGCCACAGTCTACACTGACAACACACTAATAATACCTGGGTGGTCCTTATTAGTCCCCGCTGGGTATCAGTCATTTATTGCCATCTGTGGCCATGTAGGTAGGTAAGAGATTGGTCTTTGCTGTCACAACTGCTTTGAGCTAATCACTCGGGTTCATTAATCTTTCGTTAAATGGTCGCTTTAATGTGTAAGTACACTGTGACCTGACCTCACATTAATACTGTGCAATCCTTACAAGCTAGCCTCAGCAGTCCTAGTTTGCTCCTGCTTCTACAGGAGACCTGTAAAGCCTAACAGATAAATTTGGCAGGCCGATTAATTTTCCACATTACTTCCCAGCAAAGCCCTTTAGCCCCAGGAGGACCGTGATACTTAAACCTGAACATCACTTGCCTGGCTAGTGCCAGCCCAAACGGGGCTGAAATGCTTCAAGGAAAGATGACCGAGTGGTATGGCTGGTCCCTCGCCAACCCTCAGGAGGGGCAGAAGGAGTTTTGTTTGTAAATGGACTCCTCCATGAGCAAGACAGAGGTGTTGAGATCGATGGGATGTTTCCACCACCTCCTCCTAAAGGAAGGGCATTTTTGGTCACTCCCTGAAACGCTGATTCACTTGCCTGGCAGAAATTCAGGCATGTAGCAGGACAGTCAGTGTGCCAAGAGCTTTTTCTCTATCAGAGAAAAGCTTGTTATTAAGCTGAGAGCCACTTTGGGGACCATGTTTAGCTTCAGTTTGTCTCCAGCATGGTCATCTTGAAGTCTCTGGGGTTGCAGTGAGTTGTAGAACATGATTGGTAAGTCTGAACCAAGAAGTATTTATCTCCCTGCATAGGAAGGTCACACCATGGTATCTTTCCTCAAAGAAAGGGAGAGGGCTGCAGCCTGTCTCCCTCTGCCTATACCAGAGAGTAGTTCTTTCACTTTGCTCCCTACTCCCTTTCCAAATGTCTGCCTACAGCAGTTGGGGCTTGGGAAGCTAATGCATCAGTAATTTTCATTTCCTGCTGTAAAACTCGCCCTGGGGATTTTGCTGGGAGGGTGGGGCAGAAGATTTGAGGGAGGAGATTCATCTCTTGAAAATCACGTTTGATGCTTAAGGCTTTTCCAGCCTTCTTAGGCTGATCACGACAACATTCGTTGCCATCTCTTCCCACCCCATTTTGTGCTTTCTACTCATATCCTGTCTGTGTATTTTTGGCCACTTGCTAACAATTCATTTGAGCTCAAACTTGGCACATGACACTCGGCTCTGAGTGTCACTGCACAAAAACAAGCTGACATCAGTTTAACCAGCTCAGCGACCTGGCGGCAACCATGTTCCCAGAGACGTGGTAGGGTTCAGGTCAGCTTTTGGTGTGGCAGGGGATGGGGTTGTTCCTTACAGGGTATATTCAGCCCCTCGAAATGCACCTGGGGCTCTGACCAGGTATCTTTCCTTTGGTGCAGGCGACAGCCACATCTCCCGAGCACTGCGAGCCCAGAGGGTGAGAGGGGTCTTGCTCAGGGGCTGCTGCCAGTTCCCTCAACCCTCTCATCCCAGGTTGCCCTGAGATGCCAGCTCGCGTGGTGGGAGCCAGGAGTAGGAGCACGGGCAGCCAGAACTGGGCCCAGCCCATGTAACAGAAATAAATGTCCATGCTGGCAGACCACGGCTCGCCGCTGGGGAGACTTTGCAGACATATTGCTGAGCTCCTGTCTCAGGGCATTGGCACCAGCTGTGGATGCAGCTTGGATCAACAAGGGTATATCATCCGCCTGGCTCAGGGGAGCGGGCTGTGCTGCTGAGGGTGGGAATAAGCAAAAAATGTCCATGCAGCAGCACTTGGGCATTTCTCAGTAGTAGTCTAATCTAGCTTTTTTCTTTCTGTTGTTGGTATTTTCATATATATGTCATGGTAGATGAAATTCCATATGGAAAACTGTGATTTATCATTTCCCAGTCATCTCTGAAAGGCAGAAATGGGAGTTCATCAAAATGTGCTTTTGCCGTCAGTCATTTGTTTTACCTGCAAAATGATGAGATTTTTGGATTCCCACAGAGAGTCCCCACAAGAACCGTAATGTTGATTGCTGATGCAAAACATGTTCTGTTGCAAAATATTTAACCAAACTTTCATGCCCAGCTGAGGATAGCCCTGCTCTGTCTTTGGATTCAGAAGACAAGATGCACAGTCACAGAAAACAGCGAGGGAAAGAGAACCAGGTGTTATTCTCAAAAACTCTGTGCAGGAAACTCACTCCTTTCTTAAGACACGAACTGCACATCAGAGACAAGATTTCAGCTCATCCATCTGACAGAGGTCTCGTGTCTCCCTCGGCATGTCCTTTAGACTCTGCTCCCATCAGTGCAAGGGCACTAGAAAAATTTACAACCTCACGAAGAGGAATACATGAACGACTACAAGGGGATGAGCTACCGTGGCTTGGAGGAGAGGTGCAATGCAGGTGCCTAAGCTGGAAAGAGCAGCGGACTGTCCGTCAGGGGAAGAGCTGCAGTCAGTGTCTGGCATTCCCACAGGGGATGGACACAAGTGCAACCGATCCAAATAGGCTCATTCATTGCCTACTCGCTTTAACCTCTTTTTAAGCAACTCATCTTGCTGTCCTGTGTGTGGCTCTTGACCGAGCTGTAGCACTTGTAGCCTTCTGTCAGCAAAGTCTGCTAGAGAGATTCCTTGTATTAACCCTTGGGGATGCCATTAGATACAGCAATCTTATTCTGGTAGTTCCTCTCTCCTGCTTTTAAACTCCTGCTTGATTTTCATTCTGAAACCTGGGCTAAAGACAAGCGAATGATCCTGATTCTCTCCTAGCAACTTGCACCGTACTGTGACAAGTCACAGTCTTGGTTCCAGGAGCAGCTTCAGCACTTCCCACCCTCCTGCTGTCCCTGGCCACCATCTCATGTCCAGCAACCGTGTGCAGGAGCACTCTAACCCAGAGCAGGAACCGATGGGGCTTGAACCTCATTCCCCCAACATGTACATTTTTTTAACTCGCTGGTTTATTTTCCAGCCAGATCAGCTCCAGAATCTGACTCGCAGCCCAGTGTGCTGGCACAACAAAGGGGCATCACAGGAGTGCGGGCGGCTGAGAATGGCTCAAGCCGGCATCGCTGCCAACTGTGGAGCCTCCTCCTGCACGCATGCAGGTAAACCCTGGGCTTTTACAGGGTGATCATCTGTCATCTGGGTTCCTTTCAGTAAAGCTACCAAGCTCTGTGGATGAGGCCGGCAAGAGGGTTTTTTGCAGCATGAACAGCCAGTTACACAGTAACCAGAACAGTCCCATGAGGGATCGTTCCAAAACCAAAAAAAGTATGTTCCCTTTGCCCTTTGTTTCATTTAGAATAGAAGGATGTGTGAGGCTGGGTTTATCAAAAGAATTTAAATGGCAGTTTCTAATCTTACGGTGCAGAGATGTTTTAACAATCTTGCTGCAAAAAAATTAATCTCCTGCAAGGGCAAGGAGGAAAAAGCACAATTGGTCCCTGCAGCAGGGGCCTGAGATGAGAGTCTGTGAGGGCAGTCTGTTAGCTGGGTTAGGAGAAACCAGGAGTGATTACAGGGCTGGGAAGGGGAGAGAAGAGTTTCCTGCAACGTCTTAAAGAGGAAAGGTTTCATTAGCCACTCCTGCATGCCCGCAGGGGCTTGGCACAGGGATTTCCAGTCCCAATAAGCTAAAGCTCTGCAGGGGGACATGAAGGAGGCCCTTTCTGCTGTGGAACCTCAGCACTGTGGAGCAGGTTGCCCAGAGAGGTTGTGCCATCTCTGTTCTTGGAGATTTTCAAGAACAGACTGAGTAAAAACCTGTGCAACCTGTTCTGATTTCAGAGCTGACCCTGCTTTGGGTTGGACTAGAGACCTTCTGAGGTCCCTTCTGGCCTGAATGACCCTGTGATCCTCAAAGAGGAGAGGAGGAAGGAGCAAGAAAGCCCTTTTATGCCAGGTGGGCAAGCTGTATTTGCGAGGGTTGGGGCTGTTGGAGGATGGCACACAGTTGTGCCAACACAGGCCATGTGGATTCTCCTGCAGCCAAAGGAGGAGGCAGGGGTGGTGTTTACCACAACCTGTGGTTTAAAACCAGTGAGCTCTCCTCACTGGACTGACTGCCTTTCCGGTACACTGATCCTTAAATGAGCCACAGGTTTATGGGTCACCTCTGGAGCAAGGAAAGGTTTGCAAAAGCAGGGTTGTGTCTAGACATGCACATTGAAGAACGTGGCATATTCTGGGAAGGTCATTTTGAAGGAAGGCGCAGGTGGCCCTGAGAGCACACATGGTTTTGAGAGGGACAGGGAGCCTCTGACTGAACAGAGAAACCATTTATCCTTCACCTCAGCAAATACCAGCTTTCCTGACAGCAGAGATGCAACCCTGGTAGCCAGCCCTCCTGTGCAGTTCTCCTTCAACTGTAGATAAATATATGTACATGCAATTTTTAGCCCTTTCAGTAATTCCCCTTCCTGGCCTGGCTTTGGCAGGGAAGCAGCCCTCCTGCCCACAGCTGTCTGCAAGAGGATGTTGCCAATCTTTCATGAAGATGCTCTTTCAGCATATACAGTCCTGGTGCATCTCGGCTGGTGGGGCTCACTTGGGCTACAACAAAGTGCTGTCCCTGGTTCTCCCCAGCCAGCTGCTCCTCAGTCCTGCCCTGTGGGACCAACTGTTGGCAAGAGATTAGTGTGGGCCTACTGCTAAGCTGGATGTCATGAGCTAACCAAGTCCTCTTTTAGCTCGAGTTGTTGGGGGACAGGATTCTGAGACAAAAGGACCTGAGTGCCAGTCACCCATGCGGCGCTGGAGTGGAGCATGGCCTCTGCGAGCAGCATCTTGGCAGCTACATGCACTTGTCTTGGCAAGGACCCATCACGTTGGAGTCAGCGTCACACACTGTGCTCTAGGGAAAATACCAGGGACTGCCGAGGGTGGTGACAGCCCAGTCTTCTCCACTGCTTTAGATCGTTCTTCTAACCTTTGACTGTTTGCTCACAAGGTCTTGGCAGGCAGGGAGCAGAGAGCAGGAGTGTCTCTGGGCTTGTGCCAGGTGTGGAGCAGATGTTCTGGGGACCTGTCTGGTCTAGTTTGTGTGAGACTGTGGCAGGTGGGCTTTGACCGCTCAGCTTGTTTCTTCCAGCCACCCTCAGTCCTCACTTCCTAGGCTGTGATTAAACTTGCACGACATTTCCTTCCACTGAGCAGTCACTGGGGCTGGAGCTCCTCTCCTCCCTTCCATCCTCCCTTTTGGCTTAGAGGAGCCAGAGACAGCTGCCTGGACATGGGGTAGTCCATCACCTCTCCCATCACCCGTGCTTAGTTCCTGCTCGGGTGGCGGGTTGGGAGCACACACATGGCTGTAGCACATGCGGATGCCCAGAGGAGAGGACAAGAACAGGAGAGGCACACAGGGAGCCTCTCTGCAAAGTTTCCCAGCCTCCAGCAGTAGGATTTAAGAGCTCTCGGTACCCTTTTTCATCCCTGAATTTGTCCAACTGCATTTGGCCAACCTGTGTAAACTTTTGACATCCTGAATGGCCTGTGGCAAGATGCTCCGCAGCTCTGCTCTGCATGGTGTGCTCAGCCATCGCCTTTTGTTTATGCCACACTTGCCAGCTGCCAGTTTCATGGGATGCCCCCCAGCTCCGTTATCAGTAAACAACTGTTCCCTTATTCACTGTCTCCATGCCACGGGCAGTATTGCAGATCTCGAGGAAAGCAGCACCTCAAGCTGTCTCTCTTCCAAGCTGAAGAGCATTGGAAGTTTTGTAACTTAAATCACATATACGGGGGCCCTTCCTTCTTTATTTTTAAGCTTGGAGCAGGCGCAGCAGTGCAGAGGAGCAGTGGGAAAAGGGTGCTTCCATGTCAAGAGAATTGCTCAGACAGCTGATGGCCTGACCACACCTAGGGTGTTACCTGCTCATGCTGGCAAAGACCAGCAAGGAGCACAGCTCTGGTACATTTACTCTCAATTTATCCTGTTGAACCTGCTCCTGCCTAGTTTAGTGCAGCAGCTCATCTGACTGAGCTGCAGCTTTTCTGGCATTTTTTTTTTTTCAGCTGGTGAAACTTTATCAACTTTTTTTTCAGGCAGTAACAACTCACAGCAACAAACCTGACAGTCCTACGGATCTGCAGTTAACCCTGAGAGCCTTTCATGTCACATTTACTCTCCCGCACTGCCCCTTGTATGGCAAAAAAGGGGGGAAAAAAAATCCAACCCAACATTTTCCCCGTGTTATTCACATCCAGCCTACTCTGGCTTCGAGTGCCTGGTTGGAGTGAGCAGGACCCTCCCTTCACCAGCTTGGGTTCTCTGCTACTGAAACTCTGCAGGGCCAGCTGGAGAATGCCGACTTACACTGTTTGGGAATCAGCCCTTTGACTTCAGTGGGGCAAATTGCTGTTTCCATAGCTCAGATGTACTACTCCTCCTGCAATTTAGAAGGGTTTGTGTTCTCAGGTGTTGGAAAAATAGAGGTGAATCAGCAGTGCACCTGCCTGCGTGGTCAGGTACCGAGCCCATCCAGAGATCATTTAGAGATGCTGGCGTGCAGGTGCCTGGTGGTACAAGACTCTTTCCCCTGCCAGCCCAAGGGACCTGACTCTCTTCTCATTGGGATCTGAGCATGAATCAAGCCTGTTGAAGTCCATCTAATTCCAATCAGAGGATTTGCTGGGGTGCAGTCTGGGACACACTCTCCATCACAGAAGTCCTGCCTGTGTCAGATATTAAGGTCTGGAGTCTCAGCAAGGGACAATTTGCAAAACTCTATTGTGGTCAGCGTACATTGATTAAGGAGCCATCCCCTATTACCTAACCTTACACCAGGCAAGCAACATCCACACCTGCACAGGCTACCTGGATACATGTTATTACTCTTTCTTCTTCAAGGAGTTTTGAAAGTCCCATATCTCAACCTAGAAGCAATGCCAAGAGCATCAGGTACTGAAAACAAGATGAACTGCCTTGCTGTGTGAAAGTCAGTGTTACAGATGAACCTGTGGGAATGGCCAGAGACAAGTCCATTCACTTCTTCCCCAGAGGAAAGCATGAATATCTTTCTAGGGAACAGAGAGGTTTTAATTAGTGCTCCCTTCTGCATAAAGCCTGGCTCTCCTACTCTGTCTCCTCAGATGAATACAGCTATAATTAAGAGGCAGCAGTGTCAGGAATGAGAGCAGGCTCCAGCCTGTGATTTATTAAGGGATGTCGTGGGTGCAATTACCTTTCTCTCTTCTCCTCTCCCCAGTGTTTTTATAAAGTGAATTTACTGATGAAAGGAGTGTCTCAGGCAAATGGACGCCTCTGTGTTTATCTACAGCACAGACAGAGCAAAGGCAGAGTCACTGCTTTTTCCTCCGTACAGTTACCACTGAAAGCCTCAAACCTGACTTGGAGGATTTTGTGTCCACAAGTCACAGCTCTGGCCTAAGCCCCAACCCTCTGTGACCGCCTGTGAGCAACACCCGGACCAAGGGCAGCACCCACCAGCGCCCTCCTTATTGCCAACCATCTCCTGCCAGCAGTGGTAGGATGAGGAGTGACCCCAAAGGAGTCCCATTGGTGGTAATGAGGAGTGGACAGCAGACGAGGACAAGCCACTTGCGTTGTCCACAGCAATGAGGTGGGTCAGGGTTTGGGTTTTGCTTTGTATTTGCTGGTGCGGGAATCTGGGGGAGCCCACGGCTTTGGGTGGCAGCTCTAGTTCTCCTGGAAGCCAACACCTCTAACGCCTGAAGAGGTTAGAACTGTCTCGGCTCCCAGGTAGTTCCCACTTCTAGTCATCTTCAGTGAGAGGAAAGTTATGTGCAAACAGTCTGGGGGAGGGTGATTTGACTCGGACTGTGCCTGTTTGCTTGATCTTAATCGCCGTCCTGCCAGCAGCAGTATTTCACTTGCTGAATTACTCAGTGATGGCGAGCATTACTGCTGAGTGGCTGAACTTTGGTTTATTGCCATTCAGATGGTCTGCACTTTACCTTTGTAGGATATAAATCTGGACAGGTTGAGACTGATAAGATAGAGGGGAAAAAAAAAGAAAAAGGAAGCAGGAAGAACAAAATTAAAACAAGTTTAAATTATGAAAAGCTTTTGGGGGCCAGTATGCCAACTGAAAGCCAAAAAAAGGAAAGCATTCACTGGCCCTTTCCAAGGTGGTGTTGAAAGACCCCAGCCCACCAAATGCCGAGTGTTACTACTCCACCAGCCATCGAAAGAGCTGCCTTCACCGAGGGCAAGGCTGGCTTGGAGGCCTGTGAGCCATGAGGGCTCATTTGCGCCACACCTGCCCATCACGACAGCCGGGGCTGTTGCGAAATCCTATCTGCTGCCCCTTCCTGCCCTGGGTCTTGGTGCCCATTGCCCTGGCAGTGCTCAGCTCCTCCATCCCAGCTGAAATGCCTGAGAGAAGCTGTGGCAGTGTATTGGGGAGTGGGAAAGGAGAGTTGAATAGGTGGGCTAATGCCTCAGCGGGTGAAGACCCAACCATGGTCTGGATGTGGGAATGTGCCGCTGGCACCTGAGATAAGGATTTCTGGCACATGAGACATGTTTGCCCATCTCAACAGGGTAAGGAAAACCTTTGTGGGAGATGCTTGTGAGCAGGGTTGATTTGTGACCCCCCTCTGTAGGCAGCGATGGATGAAAGGCATGGAGCATCCTGAGCAGGCCCTAGCTGCCATGCCAGCCGGGGCTGCACCTTGTCCCCTGATCTGACATGGAGCAGCCCAGCCTCTGCCGTCAGCCTCTCACCTTGTGCAGATGTGAGGGTCCCCCTGATTCAACCGTGCCTGCAGGAACAGTTACCTCCAGGCTTCACTTGGTGCTTCAAACCAAATCAGGGCCAAAGTAGCTTGTCTGGCCACTTCAGTCACTGTTCCAGGGCAGCTGAGCAGGCAGAGCCTGTGACTCCCCACCTTTGGCTTCCTCTTCCCATGGGTGGGGAAGCTTTTGGTCTCCCTCAGCGGAACCTCAGTGGCAGTGAGCACATTGCAGTAACGCCTTTGGGAGCATTTGGGGAATGGGAACAAGGGCTGGGCTCTCCTGGGGAATTGCAGTGCAGGTGAATGGGGAAGATCTCCAAACTGGTCCAGCACTCAGCTACACACCCTTCCCTCCCTTCTTAATTGCAATTCTTCCTGATTTATCTGGATTACCAGGAAATAAAAATACCAGGGCTTTTTTGGGTAACCCCCCCGGCATCATGCATTTCAAGTTTGCAGGCGGCACTGTCCCCTACCCGGGAGAGAGGAAGCCTCTTGCTGCCTTGGGAAAGGACAAGCACTCACCTTGTGCTCAGAGGTGGCCTTGTTCATGTGGGAGTAGCGCAACGACAACAATGCGTGGGATCAGCTCTCTCTGGGATCCCGTTTGACTCCCTCTTGACTGTGATTTGATGCAGGGGAATGAAATATTTTAGGGATGGGCGACAGCATACTTTTTCCCTGAGCTTGCCATTTCAAACCCACTGCAAGCAGACAGAGTTGCTGTTCACTGCCTCCCTGCTACATGAAAATCCTTAATGCTCCTCTCTGCTGTAACCCTGACAGATCAAAAGCTGTGTGGTCTTGTGGGCAGGTGGAGATCAGGGAGCCAAACTGTGATCTTGGGCCTCCTGGGCCTCCTTGGATCTCGTCTCCTGCGTCACTCAGGCGTTGTACAGTGCCTGGCACCATTTCTGATGGTGTAAGGACTCTTCTATAACACAGTCGGATGAGCAGGGAGGGTTTCTGAAGGTACCACCCTTTCCCTCCCTTCGAGTGGGAGGCTTGAATACCTCCTGGGCAGGCAGGTGGGTATTTTTCTGGGCACCTGCTGAACCTTGGCCAAAGCAGGGTGGTTCAGGAGGCCATGCTGGCAGACTCATGTGCTGCTAGACCTGCCTGGTGCTGCATGCGTGCTGCTGTTCCAGGTGGACACCCTGCTGCTGATAAAGCTTTACTGCAGTGCCGGAAACCATCTCTGTCACTCCAGGAACCTGGGCACTTCTGCTTGGGGGACACTAGGGAAGGCTCATAAGGCTTGAATATTTTTAGAGGGTAATTATTTTATTGCCAATCACATCAAACTCATAGGCTAAAGGCCGTGCACTAACATCTGCCCTGGAGTTAAGAGCAGTACTGCTGACTGCTGTTATGTAAAGTAGACATGAGGCCAGACTTCAGCCCCGCACAAGGAGAAAACCGCTGAGTCTTGATCAAAACCACAAACCTGCCCTGACCTAGCACTTCGAGGGAGACCATGGCATGGAAGAGAGAAAGCAAGCAGAGAATGCGATGGAGACACGGCTCCAAAGCAGCACCCCACGATCCAGCCCTCTGGGAATAATACTCTGAGGCTCCCCCACGCACTTAGGCTTTGCACCCAGACTTGTTTTATATGGATGTTTCTCAAGCCCACACAAGCCAACGTGTATATTCCCCCTGTTTCACTCCTTTCTTTGTCTACCACAAGGACTGAAACCTCCTGAGTCCTTTAGCGCATTAGGGTCTCTTCTGAATCTCTTTCACTTTCAGCCTGAATTATCCCGTGACCCTACAAAAAGCACTCTGTTTTCCAGCACATTCAAAGCCATCTCGTCAAGGGTCAGATGCTAACAAACACCTGGCAGATTCGGCCCCGAGGCCATCCCCCAGCAGGATCTGCTCCCCTGGATGTACAGCCCAATTACCCCGCCGGAGCAGAGCTAGCTGGCCTGGGTTCCTCCTGCGCAAGCCCTCCTGGCTCTTCATGCCCTTGGCTGAAGCCGGACAGGCAGCCACAGCGGGACAGCCTGACAAAATGGTGGCTGCTGTTAACATTACTGCAGACAGCATCTTCTCCGCGATGCACCTGCGTGCACGCAAGCAAGCTGCCACCCGACTTGGCAAGCTGGTCTGTACAGACTGGGTGCCTGCATCCATGGGAGTCGGGCAGACGGAGCCCCAGAAGCAACGATCTGTAGGACCTATTTTGCACAGGGCCAGGTTTTGTCACTCCAACTGATGGTGACTTGTTTGCAGTCAACAAAGGTGGGCACTGAAGGAGAGAGACTGTCTGCATCTGTGATACGGAGCCCGTGGCCCAGAAGACATTTCCTTCTTGTGTTGTGCAGCAGCCGGGCTGCTCGCCTCTGTCTTGGTGTCTTTGCTCACCTTCACGTTGGGTGGTGACTGGCAGAGGGGCAGAAAGCCAAGGACTGAAAGCTTGTCTTGGCAAACTGCTTTATCACACCAAGCAAACGGGTGTGCGTGCATGTGTGCGCGCACACAGCAGCCGTGCTTCACCATCTTTCACAGCTGTTCCCTTCCCCGGGACTTCACCAACATCCAGTTCAAGGATGCCAGCACTCAACTTTTTCTCAGGTGCCCGAAAACACCCCTAAGCTCTATCATTATATGACAAACCCACCCTGCTCTGCAGAGTACAGCAGAGCGGATCCTGCACTGGACCGCCTGCAGGTGCCTGTGCGTGCTGGAGGGCTGGGATCCAGCTGAAAGAGCACCAGGTCCTCGGCCAGCCTGGCTTCCTAATGCTTCAGCGGCGGAAACCAGCAGCAGGTATGACATAGGCCCGACCGCAGCAGGGATTGAGCTGTTAGTGTTATCCCAAACACCAGTTTAAGCCTTGGTTTTAAACAGGGTGAAGCAATGACCTTTGCCACTCGCAGACATGTTCCCACAGTGGATCCCAAGTCCTTCTTCACAGTCCTGTTCTAAAGGGCTCCTTGATTCAGTACTGCTGCCTACCCCTTCTGTGTGTGAAGGACTAATTTTTCTCCCTGATAAACTGAAAACTCGATCAACTCAACTAAATGGAGACAGGAATGTGCTACTGCGTGAGGCAGTCGTGGATGAAATCCTGGGTGGGTCTCTGCTTCAGCCAGCCAGGCTGTTGTGTGTCAGCTGGGGGCTGAGCCTGTTTGCTGTCATTTCTTTAACTCAGAAAAAGTCCTTTTTAAGGGGCAGATCCCACCAAAGCAGCCCAATGCTGGAGCTCTCGGACGAGGAACGACCAACGGATCTGTTCCCTATTACAGCTCTTGCTTTGTGCAGCATTTCAGAGCAGCCCAGCAATGCAAGTGTTACTCCCCGTTGCCCTAATTACAGCAGGGCAATCACCGTATTTTACTACTGTATTGTCTCACAATTATTTCCAGTATTTAAAAATAACGTCAGTCAAACCATTTGTCCCTGAGCCTTGTCCTCTGTGGAGTTTGCGCTGGCATTTTCCAGGCAAATAAGTGAAAGGGGACAGGAGAGCTGTGCTCCAACTCGTTAACGCAGACGAAAGCTCATGGGGAGCCAGAGCTGTCACGCGAGGGAACGGAGCAGCTCCGAGCGAGCCTTCCCTCTGTTTTGAAATAGGGTGATGAATCTTGCCAAGGTCATGGGCAGGGAGAGCTCACCCACCGAGAGCAGCAGCTCACCGAGCTGCCCGGTGGAACAGCAAAAATTCTCTCCGCACGCGTCCCGAATGGAGGAAACGCCGAGGTTTGCAAACAAACAGCTGCTCAAAAGTACAGTCTCCAGACTTCATTAAGAACAAATAAAAAAGCCCTGTTCTGTGCCAGACGGACATTTTGCTGCCAAGAAAGTGCCACCTACTGGATCTGGCCGGGCGGGGAAATGCAAGAACGGGAAACAAACCCAGAAAACATAATGCTGGAAAAATTACGTTTTTTCACCCTTTAAAAAAAACCAAACATGAAACTATGCACTGACAGTTATGCCAGCTGCAGCCCCCTCTCCAGCCACGCTCCCTCCACAGCTGAATCAACCAGACTTTTGAAGTAGACAAATGTTGCGGGGGGGGGATGAAGTTTTAGGGTTTGCAAGGAGGGACTTACCGGTGCTGAGAAGCTGCTCTTGTCTCCCGCAGATCCCTCTGCTCCTGTGTGTCCTCTCCCAGTTAGCCGTGCCCTCCTAGTTTAATCCTGCTGCCATTCTCCAGCAGCCAAGTTCCCTCTGCCTCCCTGCGCAGCACTTTGCCTGCGAGCCTAGTGCCCCAGCCCAAACGATGGAGGAGAGAGCGAGGCAGAGCCCACTCGGTGCCCCAGCCTGGGGGTCCTCGTGCCGCTGGCTTCCCTCTGCCCTTTCGTCCTGGTGCCGCTCGCCCCGGTTATGTGAGAGCAGGTGACAGAGGTTTCTTGGCAGAGGAAAGAGGAGGGGAGGGATGTGGAGGCAGCAAGAGGTGGAGCTGGGACCCGGAGCAACAGGTTACTGTATAACTAGGAGCTGGCTGCATCCCCGCAAGGCGCCGGGGGCAGCTGGGACCTTCGCCCGCTCCCGGTGCGAGGGGACCAAAAGCCAAGCCGAGGTGCTGCCCAGGAGGGACGTGTTAAACTTCGGGTTTCTTTCGCCCGAGAACATTTTGTACCCAAGGGGGAGGTTGAAGGTGGTGAGGGGTGGCAAAGGAGTGCTTGGAGCTGGGTTTTCCATTGCCGGTGAGGGAGGGGACGCGCTGCCCGACCGCCTCGTGGGGGGAACAAGGCACCTTTTGTGCAGCCTGGTGCTCTCCTCTGCAGCTCCGCACTGGCTCGCAGGTTGTTTTCCTCCAGCTTTGCTCCTGCCTGCTCTCTCTGCCCTGACGTCTGCAGCGGAGAAAGGTGCCATGAGATGGAGGGAGAGGGCAAAACGTCCTCTCTCTCCAGGTCTCCAAAGCTGTCAGGGGTGAGGAGCAGAGCCCCCTTCAGGGTACCCCACACTGTGGCACTGTGCTCCTCAGGGTTACATGGCCATAAAGCCCCTCATCTTGCCCCAGGTCTACCGTGAGCTGGTGGGAGGTAGTGGGGCCTGGCCATGCCACACATCTCAGCCCCACACTTCAGCCCCGGCACTGGGCAAAGGTAAGACATAGCTTTGGCAGAGCTGTGCCAGGGTTACGGCAGGGAGAGGGGCATGATTGCTAAACCCACCCTTGGGAACAACCGCGGTGAAGCAATTGCCGTGGCACAGGAGGGGAGTAAAGGGCTCGCCGGCCTTGGGCATCAGGCAAAGGTTTTGGCATCAGCACGGTGCAGCCTAAGCAGGGCTTGCTCCTCGGCAGGAGATGCTCCTTGTTGGCTCTGCTCAGGCGACCACCGTATGCAGGACCCCATCATTATTCACATGAGTGTGCCCATGCACCTGTGTGCCAGAGAGAAACTGTACATGACCCTTTGGGCCATTGCAAGGAGCATTCCCGTGCCACTGCGGTACTGTGTCAGCCCTCCCCTGTGGATGTCCAAGCTCAATTACCGGTGTTGTCAGGAGTGAGACAACTGTCCCCTTTTCACCAGGGCCCCAGGTGGGGCACAGAGAAAGCGAGAGCCGCTTCTTGCTGGAGTAGCAGAGGTAGGACTTGAGCTTCAGCCCTTGCATTGTGGACAGTGTCATTCCCATGCTCTCTGGGAAGGATTTCTTTAGAAGCCCCAGTCTCATCACATAATCTCTTGTTGCTCCTCTCTTGCTCTTCAAAAGCCAGAAGGAAATTTTAAAAGATGGCAGGGCTGTGCCTGAGTTTCTGTTGCCAGACCGTGGAGAGAATGTTTGAGTTGTGCTTGGGGTCTGCCATGCTGCCAGCTCAGCCCTGCAGACCGTGTGTTTGGGGACCTAAAGGGACCCTGAACTCTGGGAAACGGTTTCTTGTGTGGGCAGACTTATTACTTTCAAAGAACACTCAGTTTCATTTGTCTCAAGATTTAACATTTTTTAAGACGATGGGATCAGCTCATGAGCTGATCATTAAGCTGGAAAATATCAGCTGAATGCATGGGTCTTACAGATGTGTCTGTGGCAGCGTGGGATCCATCTGGTTAGCTAGTCCTCTCGAAAAAAATGAGGCTTTCAAGCGCATTTTATTAAAGTGCATGTGCATCGCAGGCCTCCCCGCCGTCCCCACAATGTGTGTTGAACCCATGGCATGTACATGCTAGAGAGACCCCTTGTCACCGGCCCCGGGAGCTGCAACTCTGGCACTAGAGAAAGAAATAAGAAAATGCTTCCACCACGGAACACAGGTCTGGAGGAAGCCCGGCTTCCTTAACTCAGCGCTTGTCAAGTTCCCTACCGCCGCGGTTTTCTCCGGTGCCTGCCGCGCTGTGGGGGCTAGTGCTCAGCTTGCTGCCTGGCCCGCGTCCAGACGCCAGGCAGGGGAACCGCCCTGGGTGAGTTATCGTGGGAGGAATGCCGCCGGGTGAGCTGGATGGGCAGGGGGAGACCCAGTTCCCCGCATGACAGTTACGATTTCGGCAGCTCGGTTTTGACAGGAGAACGACCTCTTCCGCTGCGGGAGAACGTGGACCGATACTCAGTGTGATGCACCTGCTCAGTGCCCCGTCATCCTCCTCGCCGCAATGTCGGTGAGATCCCAGGGAGATCTTGGTACAGGATGCACCGTGAAAACATGGCCAGCCCTGGGAGAAGCAGCATTTAGAGAATGCCAGCCACACCACCAGGCAGGGGAAGGGATATCGGTTCAACAGAAGGGAAACGTGGTGGGAACGTCAGCCATGCCAGAGCCCGGCGAGCCTTGCCAGCTGAAAGGTTTTGTGCAGGAGATCCCTGCCCCCCGAAAGGTGTCATCTGCCACTGGGGCATTTCAGTGGGACTGCTGGGCTGGGCTGGCTTTCCCGGGATGCAAACTGGGATTTGGAAGGATTCTGTTGGAGAAGCCATTTAATGTTTAAGGCACTGACTGCTTGCTATCTGGCAGCCTCGGCTCCATGCTCATGATGAAAATAGGCACAGCGGGCTGCTGTGAGGTGCTGTGCCCCATAGGAAATCTCTAACTGCTGAGCAGAGGAGGGAGCTTTTCCTCTGGGCAGGGAAGAAAACCACAACGGAGCTTATTACATCTTCCCTGCAACAGCTGATGCTGGTCAAAGTGGGGCAGAGGTGATCAGCCAGACGGGAATTACCCTGCTGCGTGGTGGCAGTTCCCGTACGCCAGCTCCACTGACTTGGCTCCCAGGTGTGGAACCAAACCAGCGTGCGTCCTCAGCCTTGCTCCTTCGGCCATGGCTCGAAGCCCTTCAGCACTGTGACAAAGACGGCGGTCACTGGGGGACTGTAGCACTTCAGCTGGGTTTTGGTCTGTACATTGTTTCTGCCTGCTGAGGAACACAAAAAAGCCATGGACCAATAAAGCCCTATCTCTCAGAGTATCTCCGAGTTTGCAATCCCAGGAGGCTAACTTGCCTTTTAAATCAGGTTGGCAGCAGACACCTCTATGATGGCTTGAGAACAAAGACTTCTTCCTTGCAGCGTAAACAACACCCAAACCGAGATCCTCAAAATATGTGTTCCTCTAAATTTTTAATGCCGTTTTCATCCAACTTGCTCATCCTGTTTCAGGAGGGCTGGGCCTCGTAATTAAAAGCTCCAGCAATCTTATGTCTGGCAAATGTCATCAATGGCTTCACTATGCTGTGCCCTGCTTCTCCGAACAGTGGGAACGGTTTGGAAAGGAGCTCCTGGCTATCAGTACTTAAAGGGGGCTTATAAAAAAGACGGGGGCAAACTTTTTAGCAGGGCCTGTTGCGACAGGACAAGGGGGAATGGCTTTCAACTAAAGGGGGGTAGATTTAGACTAGATATAAGGAAGAAATTGTTTACGCTGAGGGTGGTGAAACACTGGCACAGGTTGCCCAGAGAGGTGGTGGATGCCCCATGCCTGGAAACATTCCAGGTCAGGTTGGACGGGGCTCTGAGCAACCTGATCTAGTTGAAGATGTCCCTGCCCACGGCAGGGGGGGTTGGACTAGATGACCTTTAGAGGTCCCTTCCAACCCAAACTATTCTATGATTCTATGATTGGAGAAACTCTCTGAGGTCCAGACTCGATTCACTTTGGGTCTTTGTACTAGCTCGGCATGGAGAGAAGCTGTCACGAAATCAGGGTCACCAACATAAATGACAATTCCCATTCAAAGCCTGGAAATACCCGAGACGAAGGAGTTGTCTGAAGCTTACAGACTTCTTCATCCTTCTACATTCATCACCGAGTGAAGGGCTGTCAGCAGCAGAAGTACCCCAGTATCTGCTCATCTAATCAGAAAAAAGTTCATGGACAATTTTATCTTAAACTGGAAAACTGAAACAGAGCTGTCCTGCCCTTTTGAGGGTGCAAATCCAGGTTGGTGCCAGCTGACCCCCAGCAAGCACTGACAGCCATCCAGGACTCTGTGACCAGTCTGCAAGCCATCAGGTGGTGCTCTGAAATGAGCTCAAAAATTTACGTTTATTATCATATGTGTATATTTACCCCATTGCTGACTATCAGCAAGCATTGTCACTCTCTGCTGATTCTTGTTTTTCATCTAGGTGATGGTTAGAGAGCAAAGGATTCACCATGTTTTAGAACATATATATATATATATATATATATATATATAAAAAAAACACTGTTTTATAAAGCTTGAGGAGGAGGCTGCTTTACTCTGCGTGGCCCAGCAGACTGTCCCAAACTCGTACCATGCTGTGGGGATAGGCAGAAATATGGCAGCCGTCACCTAATTAACACCTTCATCAGAACCATTTTTGAGGGCTATTTTCTGCATGGATCAGGCCAGGGATCCAGTTTTATGGTGCAGCATCACAAACGGTTGTAGGGCCGTAGCTGAGGCGGTGGTGATCTGTGGTGCGGTCAAACACCTCGGGGTAGGAACACCTTCTGCTAGCTTTGTTGGTGTCTCCTGAATCTACACCATGGGTCTCTGCTACCTCCAGTTGTGCTAATATTTTGTATTTATTTTGTTTGTAGTGAGCACCACAAGAAGGAAGGAAGGTAAAGCGCGGAGGCTGCAACTTGAAGTTAACGTGTGTGACCCCGTCTGCCGTACCACCTACATTCAGGTAAAAAAAAATTTCCACTTTGCAATATTTCCTTTAAAACCTGTCAGATGTTCTATGGCCAAACCTTTGTGTCAGGCAGGTGTAAATACCAGGAAGAAATTGTGCTTTTATTCGTACGCATACAGAAGGGGGTTTTGCTCGGTATGCATTCGTCATTAATGGGTAGATACAGCTCGGTATGTTTGTCACTCCTCCTAACAAGTATGTGATGAATACATTCCATTATGCCAAGCACATCTGGAGGGACAAATGGGTGGGTGTTTGATTCACGCAGGTTAAACACAGAAACATTTGGTCATTCAATTTCCTGGCTGTTCCTTAGCACCCAGTTCTGCTGCTTCACGTTGTCTTCATGGGTGCAGCCTTGCTTGGGCTGATCAACAAAGGGCTGGTTGTGCCACTGACTTAACAGGAGCTGGCCCAAGGGGATTCCTGCCAATGTGCATGTTTTGATTTTGACTGCTGGGCGGTGTAACGTGGACAGAAGCTGGTGTTACCTGGCCTTGGAAGGGTCACACCCCTGGGTATGACCGAGGGATGAAACCGGGCCCTTCCACGGGAACTTCTGCATCTTTTGTTCCCTTCTACCACCGCTGGACAGAAAACAGCAGCGTGGCTGAGGCGATACAGGGCCTGCACCACTCTATTTCCAGCCCCTGGCTAGTGCAAGTTAGCGCAGGCCTCAGGCGCTCTTTCCCAGTGCAGGAGAATGGCCTACATATAGCAGCAGCAGGAGGATCACAAGAGCCTTTTGCACACATCCAGTCTCGCCCAAGTCTTCCTTTGTGTAGCTTAGCTGTAGCCTAGGATCTGAACAAGATGCTCTGCACTTCAAACACTTCTTAGATCTAAAACATTATTTATTTGAATAAATAAATACAAAAGTAGGAAATTCTGAATATAAAACCCGCTTGTACAAAAACCCCACAAACTCCCCAAGCTTTACATTAATGCATACATACTTTTTACAGTGAAAAAATCTGAAATTGCACACAGTTCTTCATTTAAAAGACAAGGCTTGAATGAAGTAATTTTTGCAGAATCGTGGACATAAACACATTTAACACCAAATAGAAATACACCTGACAACATTCTGTTGGACTTTTAAATAGGACAGAAGGGTGAGTGAATGGTGAATGTTTATGCTCATCTTAAGGCCATCCTATTTAAACACACATACCCTCACACTACCGCCTTTGGCCTCTGCGTCAGTAAGAACCAGCTGCCCAAACGCTGTAGCTCGGCTCTCCGGGTATGCGCAAAACTCAGTTCAGCTCTCTCCCAGTGGGATAAATCAGGTACTGCCCTACTAAAGTCAGGGAAATTACCACTGGGGTCTGAAAACACAAATGAGAGCAGAAGAGAAACTGTGCCCTCAAACATGAAAGTGTATGCGGTAAGGCAGAAATGAGTCCATGCTACATTGGCCTGATTCATTTCTGTGTCACTTTCGTTGTACGTTGCTGCTATGCCATAAAAACTCAGGTAATCTCAACGGCATGTAGCTAGATGATGCACTGGCTGCTATTCTGTGTTGGGAATGAATATTTAGCATCGATCCCTGATGAATACCAGAGCATTAGGTATCACCTAATCTTGAATCACGTCTTGCCTTTGCCCATAAATAAGCTAACTGATGAGATGGTGTAACACAGCTGCTGGACAGGGTATTTTACCTACCATTCAGGGAGATCTCTGCCCCTCAAAAATTTGTACTTTGAACAGAGAAAAGTTTTACAGGATTTTTATATGCAAAAGAATTAAATATTTGAAATATAAACCCACTCTTTTATAGAAGAAATGTGTTGAAAACTGCTAGGGTTTAGCTGACGAAAGCAGCAATGGCTATGACCTTTAGTACTGACTCAAGCCCGTATGTAAAGAGAAGAACAGCATTTATAATGACGTCTGCTTTCAGCACGTATGTTTGCCACACTAGGAAATACACAGACAGAATCACACTTCCGACCGTGACCACAAGACTGAGCCCTAATGGAGCCTCTTCTTCTGTCAGGTTACCCTTTGAACCTCGAAGGAAACAAAAAGCTGACATGAGTCTTTGATTTCTTCTGACAATATCACAAGCCACAAGTATTCCTGTTCAAAAAAGGCTCTAGTTCTCACAGCTCAGAGTACATTGAAATACTGGCCTGAATCAAGGCTCTGTCAGTAAATGTAAGAACAAACCCAAACACCAATGGACAATCCATTTCTTGCTGACTGGAGCGAATCTAAATAAAGAGCAATCAGTTGATACTCAAAGTCACAATGCCAACCCTTTCTTACCACAGATAATCAGTTCCGAAACTGCAACCATTTTGATCACTCAGCCTGACCCTCTTCTTAATCAACCATCAAACTTTCCCCAAGTCCCCCCCAGCCCTGCACTTTGCGTGACAACTCAGTGACTGCAATGCACACCTAAGGGCATCCAATGCTGATTTTAAAATCTTATGCAATATAGAATCTTCTATATTCCCTGCTAATCTATTCCTATTTCAAATTACTATCATTGTGGAGAAGCTGCACTTATCTCTTCCTTGCATCTTATTTCCAAGCTAGTCTCAGTAGATTTTGCTGTTTAACTACATTAGACTTGAAACTCACTTCTTTATTCATCCACCAGGCTCCAAGCAAACATATGCAGAGAGCTTTAAGGCAGCAGGCTAAATTCACCCCTACAGCAAGTCAGCTGAATTCAACAGAGACCCACCTTGCATAAATGTCTTGGGTATATCGAGCACAGATTTTAACAGTAACTTGTTTTTTTCAAAAAAGGACTTTATGAAGTTGTAGCAAGCTCTGGACAGGGGTCAGGAGGCCCTCTACGCTGTTCTGGCTTAGTGAAATGAAGACGTTGGAACTGGTACGTGTCTTTAGGAGTGGAAGGAAAAGGTGTAGTCGCAGTGGCAGCCATATGCTGCTCGGGGACGTCCTTAGCGTTACCCGTTCCACAAGGCTCCGGCCATTTGGTTACTTGTGTACACTGCTGGAGCAGTTGAAAGGAGCTGTATCGCCTCAGAGAATGGAAATCTCTCTGTTTCAGCACGTTCATTCTCACAAGTCATGCTCAATTATAAACAGCGTAACAGCATTCTAGCTGTCCCAGTTACGTTGCTTTCTGACAACCCAGCTATTGGTTTTTGATGGCATTATAGATTATATTTCATATGAGAGCAAATTCTGTTTGACCCTCTGGCCAAAAATATTGATCAGTCAGATAAAGTTTAATGACATAAATGAACAACAGTCTCCAAAAATCTGCTAGTCTCCTAAACTAGCATGTTTTGACACACACTCAATTTCAGAATGATTAATGTTTAAAGACTATATTCCACTGAAAAGGCACAGTGATAACATGACATACCCAAGTATAATCGGAGCACTTCAAGAATGGCCATAATGAAAAGCAAGGCAAGATCAGGAGCCAAAAAATCATCTGGATAACTGAAAACTTGACCTGTAGAATAAGACAGTGTAAATAAGTGTCATGGTTTGACCCCAGCCAGCAGCTAAGCCCCACCCAGCTGCTCGCTCACTCCCCCCCGGTGGGATGGGGGAGAGAATCGGAAGGGTAAAAGTGAGAAAACTCGTGGGCTGAGATAAAGACAATTTAACAGGTAAAGCAAAAGCCGCGCACGCAAGCAAAGCAAAACAAAACAAGGAATTCATTCACTCCTTCCCATGGGCAGGCAGGTGTTCAGCCATTTCCAGGGAAGCAGGGCTCCATCACGCATAATGGTGACTTGGGAAGACAAACGCCATCATCCCGAATGTCCCCCCCTTCCTTCTTCTTCCCCCAGCTTTATATGCTGAGCATGACGTCATATGGTGTGGGATATCCCTTGGGTCAGTTGGGGTCAGCTGTCCCGGCTGTGTCCCCTCCCAGCTTCTTGTGCCCCCCCAGCCTGCTCGCTGGTGGGGTGGGGTGAGAGGCAGAAAAGGCCTTGACTCTGTGTCAGCACTGCTCAGCAGTAACTAAAACGCTGTTTCCAGCACAAATCCCAAACACAGCCCCACACTAGCTACTGGGAAGAAATTTAACTCTATCCCAGCCAAAACCAGCACAAGGGGACAGGAAAATACAGTAGGCATACCGACAAACCACAGCCATGTCATAAGCACACAGCCTGCTTCTGTGTTAGAATACATGCAACTTACTTTTATAAACAATCATTGCAAGAGTCGCCAAGAAGTAAAAGATGTAATAAATCCCATTTACGTAAAATAGAATCTGTAAAGGAACAGATGACAGCTGATAACTGTTGTTAAGGATTTCTCATAGCAATGAGGTGGGATCCATTTCATAAAATCGCCATTTCCCAGTAACCTCAAAATATACTGCTGTGCCTTTTTATACTAAATGGTTCAACTATGACTGGCCTACTGGGTAGGGTTCAGAAAGTAACTTGAGATTGCAAATACCAAGAGTTAGGATACAAGCTTGTTGTTTCAGGTGTGGCTTTAGTTCCTTTTTTTAAAACATTTATTTGGTATGTAGTGGGGTATTCGTTAGCCTAAGGAAATGAGGGGGGTGTGTACATGTGTACATTTCCCCAAACAACTTCTATACCTGTTAGTCAGCCTTAAGCAAGTTGACAGAGGGTTGGCAGACTCCAATACATCAAATTCCTGTAAGTTTTTGAAAACAGGTGGCTCTGTGAAGCAGACGGGCCCTCTTACTGCCCACATGACGGAAAGTCTGAAAGCCATGCTCTGTCTTTGTTACGTGCCTGAGAAAGGCCACGAGCTCAACTTTGAGATGTAAATTCATAAGAGACAGACTTCCTTGATTCACTGCTCACAAAACTAACTGTTGTATACTATGAGGTAATATTTAGCTCTAGTTATTTGTCTGCCTGTGTGGATCCACTGCCAAGGCATTCGAGAGCTCCACAATCCTTAATACATCCTCAAAATGCCCCTGAAGGACAGGGAATATGGTGCACGCTGTCACACAAATAGGCAGAAATTACTTGCAGGCTCAGGACAGATTCAGCTCGCCTGAGCCATCAGCTCACCTGTGGCCACCCCAAGATGATAGCCGTCCTAAAGTTATGCGAGTGTGACTTAGTCGTCTGTGCTCCCCCTGGAGTCAGCGGAGATAGGAACCTTCCTAGCCAAGCAGTTCCCGAGCAGGGTGGGATGAACTACTGTCTGGTGTTAAACCGCGCCAGCTCCCTCTCTGACTACAACGGGAGCTGAAACGCCCAGATTATAGGAGGTACCTAACAGCCAGATGTCTTCAAGAGCCCACCCACCCCCACAGATAGGTACGATTCCTATATAGCAGGTACATACATACTGAAGGAATCATTTTCTCCTGAGGCACAGCAGCATGTTATTAATGCAATATTGGAGACGCGCGTAGGACGTCCTGGGGCTCACCACCACAGGGAGAAGTTGGAATGTAGCTCCAAGAATCCAGAAAGTTTGGCCATTCATATGTATTTTTGATAACCAAATTATACCAAATGCCTTTCTTAGCCTGAAATAATACAATGTAATTTATATAAGGAAGTTATCAGTGCGGATTTCATTATTTCCACATCTCTATACTCAAAATATTCTTTATCCTCCCCTCTGTCCCCCAGCCCTTCTCAAATCCTCCGAGTATCTATCTCCAAGCAGGGACTTCATCCCAGGCATCTTTAACAGGAACTGCCCATCCAGTTTCTGAACGGAGCACCCGCCCACACGCGGTGGAGGTATTCCAGTTCCCAGAGAAGCTCACTTTATTAAAACAGAACCAGTGTTTTTCCAGTTGAAGGAAGGTGGAGCAAAAAAACTACTAGATAGGTTCTAAGCATGGAAATCTCTGAAGCCAAGGGTGTCTCCTCTTAGGAGGTTACTTAGATCTTGGCAGGAGTAAAGGTAGGGTGAATTTACTACTGAAAGCTGCTTTTACTACCTCTTGTTGGCTGTGTCAGCTGTCTGTGAGGTGTGCTGCATGGGGTTTGTGTCCATCAGTCCACAAATCCAATTTTTAGCCTTGCTTCCTACGGAAATGAGAGTTACGTGATCATAAAACGTGGCTGCCAGCCCTCTGTCAAGACTGCAGGGTGGGTTAAAGGGGTTTCTGCGTGAGTGGGAGCCGATCAGGGGAAAATCTCAGCAAAACCCCAGCTACTGCTGCGAAAAAATCTTCCCTTGGAATAAATGTTTCACCAGTTTTGCTTCCTATGGATGGTGCTGATGATGGAAAACTGAAAGAATAACACAAAAATGGCATTGTGCAGATTAGGCAGGAAGATGTGAATGCATTTCAGCCAGTCTTCCTGAAGATTCCCGCATGTGAGGGGTGAAAGGTACAAAAAGGATACAACTGATGAAGTTCTTCCTTTCCGTTGAGAAGGAAAAAATAAAGAGAAGAAAATAAGTCTAAATATTTACCAAAGTGCTGCAGAAACATTCAGACAGCTGATGTTACTAGAGAGGTCAAGCATACTTGTAGAATTTTTTTTTTTTCAGTTCACTGGAAGATTTACTATTTTCTCAGATCATGCAGTTCAGGTTCCAAAAATAACTTTTTCAAATACATGAATTCTAAAGTAATTTGGGGGAAATCCCTGTTGTGAAAAGTCACTTTCACGGAGGAGCCCGTCTCTTTCAAAACATGAAGAAGTACACAGGCATTACCTAGAACTTGTTTATCCTGTCCTTTCACAGCAGATGACACTTCATCCCCTCTAACTATGCAGGGACGAGGGAAACATGCAAGGGAACCAGAATGTACCAGCTGTTTTTAAATTGTGAGAAAGTGTTCATGTAGAACACAGGACTCCTGGTTCCTCTAAATAACATCCTTCCAAACCGGTTCCCTTCAAAAGCAAAGTCATTCTATGTAAAACCTTAATACGTTCTGATCACCCACAGAAGTCATACCAAATATTTTCTGTAAGCTAACCAATACATTTTACTTTTTTCTTTTTTTTTTTCCCTGAAAAAACAACAGATAAAATTCCCCTGCAACATGATGGCACTGACCTACTCAAGTACCTCTTAAGTAACTCATTAATATTCTTAGCCTCTTCCAGACAACACGAGGAATTGAAAAGTCACGATCTCCGTTTCACAGAGAGCAAAACTGTCTGTGAAAGGCCATTTCATCCATCTTCTCAGAGACATCTCATCATCACCAAATCAGTGGGACATACTCACCTCACCACCCTCGTCCCTGGGCTTCTACAGGTTAATGTCCTCATCACCTAATAGTTTTATGCAGTTGGGCCCAAATTAATCCCCACTAACTTTAGGCACCTAATTAAGGTATCCAGTTTGGGAACGCAGTGGAAATAGGCAAGCAATTTTAGAAGGTGGTTCGTACCATCTATGATCTGAAATGCCTCCTGGACGTGCTTCATCTCCTCTCTGCTTTCCGTAAAGGGACTACAGGCTCCTAACAGACTCGTCCCTTCACTTAGCCAAAATGTGTTTTGATGAATGCTTTATTTCTTTTTGCAGAAGGGGAGTTAAAGGTTTCATTACACATCTTGTTCTGCAGTCACTAGTGGTTAAAGATGTGTCTGTATTTATACCCTGGTATAAACCCTCATGCGAAAGTAATGCCTTGTGTCAAGGTGATGCGCTTCCTTTCTCGCACAGCAGTAAGGAGATGTCTCCATTTTAAGGTTATTTTAGACCGTGAAGTAGGATGTTAATTTGAAATACCACAACTGCATGGGCAGACATGTTATTATTCTGCAAGAAGTGTCCAGATACAGAACTTCTTCTGTATAACCAAACGCTAAGCTGTACCGGCATAGCCTCATCCATGCTGGGCAGCTACGCTGCCGTGGTGCCGGTGGTATAGTTAGAGTAGTGCGATTTTACCCTCCAGGGAACCCCTAGTGAATTCCCTAATGGCAGTTCCCCCACTTTGCTTTTTTAAATCATTTTCCACAAGAGGGCAGTGACCACACTCCTGCATCCGTTCCAAGGAGGGGTTTGAGAGCCACTGTTATTTAGAACATGCTGCCTCCCCCTGAGCAACAGGGGACATTTCGCACGGGTTAAACATTTAAACCCCACAACACACCTGTGAAAGGGATACTGCAGTTAAGCAGTAATTATTATGCCAGTTGAATCTATAATTTCAGGTATAACAGCAGGCTGCTAATCCCAACACCCTGAGATTGCCTCACTGCTAGGATTAATGAAGTCTGCATTGCTGCTGGGGGATTTTTAAGTTGAAAGTGAGCATTCTGGCACAGGAAAAAAAAAAAAGCACAGTAACAATTTTAAAGCATTTATATGAAGCACACGAACTCGCAGCAGCAAGAACAGCATTCTGCTAAGGGGGGCACTGGCGTTAGTGAGACCTGGCGTAGTGACTTTCCACCGCGTGCAGGTCGGCACCCGATTTCTGCCTCTTGGAAAGCTCGTATGGTCCAGAAGAAAACAAAGTGTACCACCACTCGTTTCCAGTTGTTTAAGTTCTTTAATGTAGGAGGGTAGCTCCCGGGCAACAAGGTATTTGCACTTGGGATGAGCACGGATTGTGAGCGCGAGTCTTTCCGAGCTGCTCACGTACCCAACCCGATTCTTGGGAGCGCAGCAGCTGCCCACCGCGCGGGCTGGAGTCCGTCTGCACGTACGCACGCCTCCACCACAAGTCCTGCTCTCAGACAGCCCTTTAACCAAATCCCGCTGACTTTCCTGGACGGTTTTGTAGGTAACAGCGACAGACCACGCTCCGGTTAAGTGTTTTACACAACAAAAGCGTGACGACTTATCCAGGCCGCTACCGATTTTAGAAATGATTGTGAGTGACGCTGTGCACGCTTAACTTGAGGTAGAACGTGGCCCATTTCCTAAAAAACTGGTTTAATTTTTTTTAATGCCAAAACTGTACTAAAAGCACGCAGCAGCTATAGTTAACATTACCAGTGCACCTCGTTACACAAACTTGGTTTTAGGACTTTGGCAAACGCTAACTGCTCAAGCCAAAGTTCTCAAAACCAACTTTGTCTACTTAGGGCTGAAATTTACATTTTGGGGAAAACCTTGGACCTCTCTGAAAGAAGTGGGAATTAATCATTTTGACCACTCTAATGAAGAAGAACTTTTTTTCTCTTTGAATCCCGGCGGTTCATAATTTGAAGCAAAGACTTGAATTTTCGAGGGGCGCCACTCGGCCTCAGGAAAGCGATCTGCCTGTGGATAACGGTGCTCCTCAGCCCGCACAAGCGCCAAGCCCCTGCTCACGCTGACACAGGGCCCGCAGCTGCCGGGATTTACCTCAGCGTGTCGGGGCTGTCGCGATACGGCTATCGGGCTGGGCTCGGCGCCGAGGCCTAGCTCGACCTCGGCCCCCGCCTCGCTCTCCCCGTGTCCCCCCGCCTGGGGCGGCGAGAGATAACCTCTAACACGGTGGGAAACGCCCACCCCCGGTCACCCTCCGCCCCGCCGGGACACGGGGGGAAACGGCTGTCGGTATCGATGGCAACGCGCCGCTCACCTCGCCTCACAACGGCCATCTTGGCGCCCCGCCCCCGCCGCCTGCCAGTCCTCCAGCGTCCCGGCAGCCTGTGCGCCGCGACCGTTCGTCCGCGCGCGCCTGGGAGGAGCTCGCTGTCCTCCCCCCGCCCCTCTCCCCCCCCCCCCCCCCCCCCCCGCCTTCGGGTGCGATCGGAGCGCTCGGCCCGGTTCGGTCGCTTTCGGGCGGATTCGGGCACTGCCCGTTCGGGCGTCTCCGTTCGGGCCGGCGAAGGGGAATTCGGGCGCGATCGGAGAGGACTCGGCACAGCTCGGCTTTCCTCGCGCCCGCCTCACCCGCCTTCGGGCGTGATCGGAAAAGACTCGAGCGAGCTCGGGATTCTTCGACCCTCCGGGCCGGACCGCTCGGGGACTCGGCCCTGTTCGGGCGGGCTCGGCTCCCCCACCCGATCTGTCAGGTATCGCTTCGGGCCGCGCTTCTACGGACTCGGCCGGGCTCGGCTGCGTCCTGCCTTGGGATTGGCCAGCCGGCAGGAAAACGCGGGCCCCGCTCGCCGGGAACCATCGATCGCCTTCGGACGAGGCCTGCAAAGACTCGGGACACTTCGGGCACCATCGGAAGCGGTTCGGAAGCGCTCGATTCCGCCCGGGGAACACGTTCGGAAGCGCTCGGGCGAGCTCGGCACCGCTCGGCGGCCCGCCGAACAGCGCTCGAGTGACCTCGGAGGACCGGGCCCCCCCACCTCGCGGCCCCCTCCCTCCCCCCCCCGGGACCCTCCTCGGCGGCGTTCGGGGGGGAGCGGCGGGCGCTGGGGCCCGCTCGGGCGGGCTCGGTTCCCCCCGCCCGCTGGCCGCCTCGGATGGAGGACGCCGACTCGGCGGCAAAGCAGCTGGGCTTAGCGGAGGCGGCGGCAGTGGCGGCAGCGGCCGCAGTGGCGGCGGCGGCGGCTGCGGCAGCCGCAGAAGGACCCGAGCAGCAGCAGCAGCAGCAGCCGCCGCAAGCGGCGGCCTCGGAGGCGGAGCCGGAGCCCGAGGAGGAGGAGGAGGAGGAGGAGGAGGAGGAGGAGGAGGAGGAGGAGGAGGAGGAGGAGGAGGCGGCGGCGGCGCGGGTGACGGCGGTGACGGTGATGGCGGCAGATGCCGAGCACATCGAGATGGGAGCCGAGCCACTGCCGAGCGCCGACGAGGCCGCCGCCGCCGCCTTCGCAGGTCAGGGCGGGCGGAGTGCGCATGCGCAGCTCCCCTCAGCCCCGTCGCCTCAGCCCCGGCCGCAGCGCCCTCCCGTCCCGGCCGCCCTGCCCGGGGGCTCCTGCCCCGTAGTCCCTGCTCCCGGCCCCCACAGCCACCGCTGGTGCGCCGGTCCGCCGGGGCCGGAGCCGGCAGCCCCGGCCGTTGGCTCCCGGGTCTTCTCCCTGCAGCGCTCCCGCCCGTCCGGCGTGCAAATGCCGTCGTTCACCTCAGGGGGTGCAGTGGAGAAGGGGCAGGTCCGAGCTGAGGCTTGGGTCGCTCCCACACTCGTAGAAAATTACACGCTCCTCACTTCCACACTACATAGCGTAAAGTAAAATGAGCAAGAGCTGCCTTTGTGCATCTAAAATGACTTTGACCCCGTGTCCCATTAACAAAGTGCCCCGAAACACGCAGAGTTTTGAAGGCGAGCTCTGGTACGCGGAAAATTTCAGAGCCCTTCATACCTAGATCAGAATCTCCGTGTGAGCCTCAGTGTTGTTTTTTCACTCTTGCCCCACGCGTGGTACTGAAAAACCTCCGATATTAGCTAGGCAGTCAAATATGCTATACATCATAGAAACATTCGGCTGTAAGTTTGGGTGGTTTTTAACTGGACCAAGCGTACAGGTAACGGCACCCTATAAATTAATATACAGCAGAGGGAGAGTCAGTTGTTCTCTTTATCTTGATGTTTGCCAGTCACCCCTCTTTTAATAAAAAGCATCACAATTTGGTTTTTTTTTTAGTACAGATGCAACATTCATTTTTCCCTTAGTTCGTCACATGCTGATAACTACCGTTATGGTCTCGAGGAGGTTAAAGCATGTTCAACCCGAAGCTTAACAAAAATCAGAACGGTTGTGTTTATAACAACTTAAAGGTATCACGAAAAATAAAATTAATTTTGAACAGGAAGGAAGAAGGAAATCAATTATATTTCTGATGTTTATCAGGCTCTCTGGATGCAGCAGAATATTAACTTCGTGTCTGTTTTACATTTCAGAGGTCACCACAGTGACAGTAGCCAACGTTGGTGCCTCGGCAGACAATGTTTTCACTACATCTGTGGCAAATGCAGCTTCAATTTCAGGACATGTGTTGGTAAGTGTCCTTTCATTTGAGGGCCTTAGCAAAGTCCCACGTACTTTCTTAGTGTAAAGGAAGAGCTCGGTTTGTGTTTGAGCTGCAGTAAGGTCAAAGATATGTTTTCATTGCAGTATATAGGCTTTAAGCCACAAAACCATTAGCTGGGGGACATACAGTTTTTTCTTTATCACTTGGAGAGGCTTTTTTTACCTTTCCACCCCCATATTCTCATTCTGTAGTGGAACTGATGACCTGGAAGATGTAACCTTTGAATTTGGCTGGCTGAAACCTCAAAAACTAACCTAATAACTGCCATACTGGTTGGTGTTTTAGGGTACCTTTGGGAAGATTTGGGGGAATACTAAAATACGTTGGTATTTTAACTCTATCAATTTAAACTCTCTTTTTCTTCTGTAGTCTGGGAGAACGGCCCTCCAAATTGGGGACAGCTTGAATACTGAAAAAGCCACTCTCATAGTGGTTCACACAGACGGCAGCATTGTAGAAACCACAGGGTTGAAGGGGCCATCAGCACCTCTCACACCAGGTATAAGGCAATCTGTTTTTGAAGTGTCGTTCTCCCGAAGGGGTCTCTTTTTCTCCACTTCAATTGTGTTGCTAGGATTAAAAAACATTATGTGCATAATATCATGCAGTTGCCTTATAAGGATTGTTTGTCCCCTCTTCACGTGGTACTTCTTGTATTTCTTGGGAGTGGAAGAATACTTACTTTTTTTGTTTTTTTCCTGTCAGAAATATATTTAATTTTCTTATTCTTTGCCCTAACCCTTGCAAATAAGCTTCTTGAAAAATCTTGCCCGGCTGCTGGGCTGTTGCATGCCTTCCTACGCCCATCCCACCCCCAAAGGCAGATGGATCATTCTAATATCGATAATAAAAATACGAGTCTCCTAGTTCTGCACGTGGGTGCTTTTTAAAGGGTCCTTGAATACAGTTTTATCTCCATTCAGGCCCCTTGCTGATATTTAAGTGTCGCAATAGCCGATGTCTTTATTGCTAAGGGTTTCGTTCACGGCTGCTTGGCAGTTTCCTTTCCACCCACGAGATGGCATGGCAAACCTTCAGCCGTCTAAAACACATTACAGGGTCGGCCTCTGGGAAGGGGAAGACCCAGCCAGCTGCTTACACCACTCGAGGTTACAACTGCCGCCTTTAGTGCGCTGTTAGAGCGTCTTTCCTAAGCTGCGGTTTGTTTTATTTTCAGTCATTTTCAGAAAGTTCAAGCTGAATTTTTTGTGGTGCACCATGTAAACTCACGCTGCTGTGGAGAGGTGCCAGCTGCTTCAGTTAACCACTTGACACTGTTGCCCCAGCCATGCTGAGAGTGTGAAGGTATAGCGAGTGTGCTTTTTGGTTGCTGTCACCTTTCTTTTCTTTTTTTCAAAGGACCGCAATCTCCTCCTACCCCTTTAACATCCGTCCAAGAAAAAACTGGAACCAAGTATAACTGGGACCCGTCTGTGTATGAGAACGAGCTCCCGGTGAGGTGCCGGAACATCAGTGGCATTCTGTATAAAAACAGACTCGGCTCAGGTAACAGCGACCTTCTTGGGTGAGGAAGTGTGACGGCTCCTTCCTCACTTGGTGCACTCTTCTTTTAATCAGGCTACTTTTAAGGGCCGATTGTGAGGAAAAAGAAGACAGTTTCCTGGCCAGCCTAGTCCCTTTCGATATTATTGTTCTCTTCTGTTTTGCTCTTTCTTCAGAGGCTTTTTAACTTTTTTCTTAATCTGTGACGATACAGGCTGCTGTGCAGTGAGTCTCCCCGGTAATAGGTTGACTCCTCTTAACGTTCTTTTTGTCTCAGAAGAAGTGTTTCTACAGAGCTCTACAGAATCCCTGTTGGAATGGAAAATAGAGAGCTTGTCTCCTAATGGGACTCCTTAGCTGCCTTAGCCCCTCCTCTTCTCTTTTATCTCGGTGGGAAAGCTGAAGAAGCAGCAGCAGAAACTGTCTGTCAGCAAAGCCTGACTGCACAGCACGGCGCTTGCTTCATGGATAGAGAGTTTTCTTCACGACCAGAAGGATTAGAAATTTAAGTGCAAATTAAGGAAGGGCTTAAATTCATGGTGTTTATCCAAGAAAGGCTTATCCTTCTTGTGGATGAGTAATTTTTTCTCGCCTTTTGATGCATTGGTGAGGCCCAAAGTTGGAGCTTTCTAAACATGCACAGTCATTGTCACAGCCAAGATAATAAATGGGCATGGTTATCCTGGAGTGATAAGAAGTAGCTGATGGGCATATTTGGTGATTGCTATGGATTAACAGCCATTTTGTCCAGCAATTTCAGTATTTACTTCTTTAGGAAAGTGGCAAAATGATTCTTAACCTTTACTAGCGATTTCTTCTTTCTGTTTTATTTCAGGAGGCCGTGGTAGGTGCATTAAGCAAGGGGACAACTGGTACAGCCCCACTGAATTTGAAGCTATGGCGGGACGAGCCAGCAGCAAAGACTGGAAGAGGAGCATCCGCTATGCTGGGAGGCCACTGCAGTGCCTTATTCACGTAAGGTTAAGTTTGCTTCCTCCTTTCTGCTGGAAGGGGCAGGCAGAGTCTGGGCAGAGTCTGCCCAGCGCTGCAGTCCAAGCCGTGTGCGCTGCCTCTGCAGAGTTATGTGTGATGGTGCCATGGGGCAACTCGGAAGCAACATTTTGATTTGGTTGAGAGTCAGTGATGCGAGAGGAGTTTTTCTAGGTGTGTTTTCAAATAGCACAATACAAATCTTGCTTGTACTTGAAAAGGGGTTACAGTTTACGCAGGATGAAGTCCAGCCGTGAGCTGTATCGCAGAAATTGAGAAGTGAGTTCTTACCCATGATACTGTAATTCAGTAACCTGATCTGCTTAATTCTGTTTGCCTGACAAACATATTCTTCACTTGCACCATTTATTGAGTATTACTTTGGGTCCTTTATTTCCTGCAGTGTCCAGGAGTCTCATGGAGAATTTGGCACTGCCGTTAGGTTGACGGTTGATTTCTGCTTGGGCAGAAACTTTATAAAGTCTCAAATTCACATATCCTTGCCTTTTGATTTGAAAAGTGTTTGTTCTTCCTTCACTCTCCTCCCATCCGCTCACCCCATCACTATGATGTAGGGGAGCCGGCCTCTCTGTGATGGTATAGGGTCCCTAGGAGGGAATGGGTACGTCTCGCTGGGAGCTGTCTGAATCTTTTAGCAGAGTACGGTCGCGCTCTCGGTGGTTCTGGTGACTCTAATGCTGAACTAGCAATCTTCCAATTTCAGGATGGGATTTTAAATCCTCACGCTGCCTCTTGTACTTGCGCTGCTTGCTGCGACGACATGACTCTGGTGAGTTGTAGGTTTTACATCCATTAGTTTAAAACCAATTAAGCAGTCAGGCTGCCACAGCCAGTTGCGAGCAGGTGATGGGCGTCCTAGAAATGTTCACAAGTACTGCGGCTGCAGTGTGCTTTGTCCGTGCTTCATAAAGAAAGGAGATAAGGAACTGCTAGCACTATTGCATAGCAGCCTCAGTAGAACTGGATAATAGTTATTGCTTTTTTCTTCTTCTTTTTTTCTTTTCTAAATAATGTATTTATGTAAAATGCCTATTAGGGATGTCAAAACTATTTGTGATTTTTGACTCGAATTTCACAATTTTTTGAGTTGGAAAATATGTTTCTGTAAGGAAGTAATGTAATACTCTATGTTGGATCTATATTTTCATATTAAACTGCTTGGGTTTTCGGTTTGGTTGGTTGGTTGGTTTTGGGTTTGGCTTTTTGTTTGTTTGGTTGTTTCTAAAATTAGGTTAAAGTCCTGAAAGCAGAAGTCTTTCGCTTGACTTGAAGTAGTGTTTTGCATTTCTTCTCTGCTATGAACTGGATGATTTGCTTGTCTCTTAGACCTGAAACTAACTGCTTCCTGTCTTCTCCTCACTCCTGTTCTCTTTTCTTCCACCACCTTGGCCAGCAGTCAATTATTTGCCCAGTTCTGCTCCTTAAATAATAGTGGGAAGAGGCTGAATCTGTGCCTCTTCAGCTGGAGGGAGCTGAGCGTAACTTTTTTTTTCACAGAGTTCTTTTGGTTTGGAGAAGTAGGAGTTTTTTTGTCAATTGTTGCAAACCACACATCTTCCATGGGGATGTGTGCTGCTTGACCTTAGCTGCATCTGGAAAGACGAGAAGTAAACCCAAAGTCCCCAAAGAGGTGCCTCAGCTAATGCCTTTTCCTTTTTTCTTTTTCTTTTTTATTTCTGTGTTTTGCCTAGAGCGGCCCTGTACGACTCTTTGTACCATATAAAAGGCGGAAAAAAGAAAATGAAATGCCTGCAACTCCCGTGAAGAAGGACTGCCCCAAAAACATCACTCTGCTTCCTGCCACAGCTGCTACTACATGTAGGTTCTTTGGTAAAAATTGCTTCCCTTTTTTGATGAAGAGTTGCCACACTAGATACTTGATGTCTATCAGTGGCCCCTTGGAACCAGCCAACTGAGAAAAATGTCTTATTTTTTGCCACTTCCTTTTCATTGGATAGTTTTATTGGCTCAGTGTCTTTAGCTAATTTTACTTCCTATTTTGTAGAAACTAGCACAGTGTTGCCACGTTGGGACTGCAAGTCGAGTAGGAAAAAGTGAGACTCGGTTTTAAGCATCTTAACATCCTTTTGCAGTGAGCAGTAGGTTTCATATTTTGTTCTGAGAGAGGTCTGGGTTATATTTCCCCCCTCTGCCTGCTCTCTCAGCCTGGCAGGGCAGGGGGAGTTGTGGAGTCCTGGCCTTGGTCCATAGTGGGTTTCAGGTAGGTTTTTCACAAATGACAATTGAGAAATTTCCTCCTGTTAAAATTAGGTTGAGGGGAAGGCTGGCCCTTCTCTGCTGTGCTGGAAATCTCCGTTCCATCCCCTGAGCTTGGTTTTCGTCCTTTAGAAGCTGGTGGGGGCTATGGAGTAAGATTTGTGCTATTTCTTGAAATATGTAGAAAAGTTGGCTCTAAGTGGCTGGAATGAAATCCACAGCCTGAAAGTCGTTAATGAACGAGGCAGAAGGTGATGCTTTCATCTGCAAATTCCTCCCTAACATTCAGGACACGCTTTGTTACTTACTGTTTTTGATTGCCAAACCATCTGTGTGAGAACAGAAATTAATTTGCAAGCTCACCCAGCTCACACGTTCCCAGTCACATTCATGTGTCCTCCTGCTCTCATCACACTAGCAACACCTGGATGGTAACATTACAAAGTGAATTGAGGAGGAAGCAACAGAAATCCAAAACAGAACAGCCAAAAGTAAGATTAGATTACCAGCAGCAGCAGGAAGAGAAATACGCAAGGATTCTATAGAGTTTGCGGGGTTTTTTGTCCCCCAAAGAGGTTTAATCCATATTGGTTCATTAATGTGAGGTGCTGTGAGGTCGCACGTTTGCTCATGCTGGCATCAGGAGAGGGGAGAACTGCTTGTTTTGGTAGTAGCCACATATTTCACCAGGCATGAATCTGTAGCCTCAGTGTCTTAAAATTGAATTATTGTTTGCGAAAAGATCCTTCTGGCTGAGCAGTGTGCCACAGAATCAGCCCGTTACCAAGCAACGGTGCCAGGTTAATTAATCCTGTTTAAAAAGGGGTTTAAGCATTTTGGGGCCACTCAGGTATATTCATCCAAAAGGGTTTTGTGACTTGTTCCTTGCATTGGCCAAGCATATTATATGACTCTGTGGAGATAGAGTCCAGCTAACCAAACTCTCACAGAATTAGTTGTAATCCACAGGTTTTTTATGTCGCTTTAAGTAGTAAGATCCACTCTTGCTAAAGTTGTAATAAATCGGGATCAGCCAGAAGCTGATGGGTTTTGTGGCCTCGCTGGATCTTTCTGGTAGGTGTTAAGTGTTTGCTCATACAATAATTGAAAAGGTGGTGATTTGGGAGGCAGTATGTTGTAAGTGAACATTCTGGCCTTGTACACCCAGCAAATAAACGGAGGCCTGCAGGAGGCCAGCAGTGCCTTCAGAAGCCAAATGGGGCTTTTATTCCCATTTCCAATTGTCTTGGTCATAGGTGTGATCCAAACTTGGGTTATCGCGGGCCATTTACTGATCTGTGAGTTCTCTGACTTTGGATGATTCAGAACAGGGATATCAACAGCTAAACAACCGAGGCCTCCGCGCTGAGTGTTAATTATGAAAGTACTTCTAATATTTCCAGTCACCGTGACTCCTTCTGGACAGATCACTACCTCCGGTGCTCTGACATTTGACCGTGCATCAACAGTGGAAGCCACAGCAATTATCTCAGAAAGTCCGTCCCAGGGTGATGTTTTCACTGGAGCCACTGGTAAGAGTTCAGGTGTATGTCTGCTAGACATCCGTGAGAAGGAGGAAAAAAAAGGTTTGGGTGCCCCCTGCTATAGGAAGAAGCATTTTGAATGCTGCACGAAGGATTTATTTCTCAAGAGCTTACAGAGAGACAATACGTAACCTGCTGTCCTTCCTTTGAAATGATTTCAGCAGCTTGAAATCTTACCAGTTGCACAAAAGAAGTTAAAAGTTTTTTCCAGATGTTGCAGCTGCTAATGTACACCTGATTTCTAGGGTTTTATGGTCATCTCTGTCATTTTTTTCACTCCTCCTTTGTCCTAAAATAATACCAAAGAAAGAAAACTAGCGGAGTGTTGAAACTAAGTGAAAAATGCTGAATAAATGCTGAAAAATGCCAGAATAAATCAAACAAAATATAAAAGCATGATATATATTTCAGTTCTTTCAGTTTGATTCATACCCGGGGTTGTGAGCTCTGCTGAGGGAACTATCCGGCTCTGAGAACCGCAGTTTGGAGGCCTGTGATTATTGTAAATATGTAGGTGTGCGGGAGGGAAGCCAGCGGTAACCTTTGCCTTTAAAAGTGAAAGCAGAGAGAGATGAAATCAATACAAGGTTGCCTTGCTTGCTAACTGTGTAAAATCATGCTACTGTTTCTCATTTGCAACCCCTGGAATTATCATAGTGTAGGAACTTGTATAAAATGTAAAAAAAAAAGGGTGAAAGAAGCATGAGAAATGCCCGACAGCTGTGTTATACAGTGATTCGTAATGCCCTTGTTCTTCTGCAGTTCAAGATACCAATGTCCAGCAGCCTTGCCGGGTCAATCACCCAGAACCTCACTATCCGAGTTACCAGGACAACTGTCAGATTTCACCTTTTCCTGAAGCTGCACTGCCAACATCTCATCCCAAAATTGGTACGTTTTATGTCCATCATGTGAGAGACAGAGAGCAGCGCTTGAATTTACTCTCTAATCTTCTTTCTCAGCAAAGGTAAAGATTGAGGCAGAAAAATAAACTTTGCTCTGTTTTGCTGATGAGTTTTGAGGTTATTAAGATTTGGACAAGCAGATTTTCCACTCTGTGGAAAGTTTTTCACTCCGTTATTGAGAACTGTGATTTTTTGGTTTCTACCAGAGGAGGCTGTTGTGATCCTGCTTCCTAAATCATCTTGCAGTCCCCTGCCTTTCCCAAGGCTTTTGCTTCTAGGCTTTTGTCACCACTTGGGCACTGTGGCTAACGTTTATTTAGTGTTTGATCTGAGGAGACCATCCCCTTTAAAATTATGTCACAGAAGCTTTTCTAAAAATTCTCACATCTCTTTATGAATCCACTGATACATGCTGGAGGCAGTTTTGGGCAGGTTTGGTGTGCTGCTCTCGCTCCCAGTGTCAGTTTTCCCTCCCTTGACGCTGACGCTTGTGCTGGAATGATAGGTGCTGGTTAACAAGTGCAGCGAGAGCCTGCCCTGCTGTGGTCACATAGACTCTGGAGTGGAAAAAAAAGACAAGACGGTATGAAAAATGACGAATGCAAATCAGCCCTTTAGTGTTTGATAGGACGGGTTAAACTGGTTACCAAACGTCTCTTCAAATGTAACTATATTACGTAAACTTAATGGCCTTTCATTTGTAGAGCTGACTGATAAATTAAGTGAACTACAATGCTCGTACTGATAGAAACTGGAATTGCAAACTTGGAGTGTTGTTCTTGCTTTATGTGTTTTTATCGAGCCTGGACAAGAGGTACAGCAGGGAATAGTCTGCCGCTGGCTGGCTGATGGATTAGGCGATTTCTAGGCCTTTTACTTCTCTAATTTCTATGATTCTGTGAAGTTACTCTGATAATTACTGATCTCGCTGACACAGAGGAGCTGTAAGGCAGGTTTTGATCCCTGTTACTGTTCTCGCAGACGTCAGGAAAAGATCATGTAAACATGTTGTATTCCTTTGTGCAGTCTGAAGTCTTTCTTTTTTAAAGCCTGTGTTCTCCTCTCTGTATGACCTTTTATTTACTTATTTGGAGCAGCACAGTGTGTTCCTGCTCTGTCCGGAACGAAATCTTGTTGTTGGTTTTCAGTCTTAGTCAGATCTTGATGTTACTAATTAAACATTGATTTTTTTTTCACCGGTGAATACTTTCTCTTGACTGATACACCTATGTCAAAATAAGGAATCGGAAGTAATTCCTGTTAGATAAGTTATCAAATGCCATGCTGGGATAAATATTGTGCTGGAAATGTAGCAGTGGGAAAGGCTCTTCTGCAAGCAGCTACTGATAAAAGACCGGTTTACCTCTTACTCATATCTAAGCGCAAATAGTTCTACGCCAGTCATGTGGAAATTGATTGAAATTACTGTTTTAATTAAGGGCCGTTGAGCGTAGAACATCTGTTTACCTGTATGGTGAACTTGCAGTGCTGTCTGTCGGAAAAGGTCGCACAGGTAACGCAGGGTGACCTGCAGTATCCTGGGTTTTGAGACCTGTTCTCTCCAAATCTGTGCTGGATTCTTCCAGCTTTTGCTGCTTGCATGAAAAACTACCAGATATGACTTGAAAAGGGTTAAAGTGTTAATACACTTAAATTAGTTGCTGTCTTGGAAGATATTCAGTGTTCAATGCAGTCTTGCAAGAAGTCTTGTTTGTCTGCAGATGCTCTACTAAGGAGGGCTTCACCGTGAGCGGAACTGCTGGATTGCAGCCTGGTACAGGAAGGTGTGTTGGCCTGTTGCTGTTCAGGACAGTATTTATAGCTGAATTTTTTCAGGACAGTATTTACAGTTGAATTTTAAGTACCATTTGAAGTGTAGTCAAGAAGATTTTTTTCTGAATGGGGGGGATCTACTGTTCTGTGTTTTTAACTAGGGTGTGCAGTTTGCTATTCCATGTCCCTATCCTTGAGTGAGAGAGGGTTGAGGCTTGTTTCTGCCTTTCTTTTTGGAGCCACCTTAGACAGACCAGCGTGCCAATATCTGTAATGACATCCAAAAGGGATTGTGATGGGAGACTGGTAACAAAGTAAATGAGAATAAAGTGCCTTTCAGACACTTCAGCCTCTATGTTTTGTTCAAGAACTTAGTAAATTTCTCAACTCTGGTTTCAAGGCAAAGAATCTGGCTCCAGTAATGGCCCATTTTGATGAAAACGATGGTCAGTACCCAGCAGCGCATCTGTGCTGCCTGCAGCTGTCTGTGGGGCAGTCCCCTGTAACGCTGCAGATGCTCAGGGACATTGCCAGTGTGTTTTCTTCGGTAGCATCAGCAGTGCCGGGAGCTGGGAGGCAAGCTGCCTGGCAGAGGTGCTAGAAGAGTTAAGAATAATGCCTCTAAAAGAAAAGCAGACACTGGCGGGATGCGAACAGGATTTAAATGGCTCAGAACTTCTGAAGTTGCATTCCCGGCTGTGTTCAATGTTTCTCTGAGGGCCACAGCATCCATCAGTTGGAGCGGTTCTGCGCTTTTTAGATGAACGTGTCACTCACTGTTTCAAAATCAAGGAAGCTAATTGGCTTTTGGTGCCTGGAATACTAACAGCTCTCCCCTTGACAATGCAGAACTATCCAGGAAGGAATGTGGTTTCTCAGCTTGCAGTACTTACTGTTTTTTCTCTGTGCTGAATTGTTCTGAAACTCCTACCTAAAGATGTGAGGAAAAATCCTGAAATAGACTATTAGTAGATTTTGAGGCAATAAGACTGCACAGCCCCAAAGTTGGTGGTGCCGTCTTTTTTCTAGTAAACAATTTAGTGAGGAATTTAGAGGTCAGCTGTTGGTAGATGTGAGTATCTTGGACTTAATTTTATGGCCGATGGCGAGTATTTATCGCTAGTTAGAGTTAAATTTTGGAAAAGTAAGGCCAGTAAAGCCAGATAGCATTTGCTCCTGGAAAAATATTGCCTGAGGTGAGCTTACACCGTGTATTGTTGGGTTCCTGGACCTAGATTTAATTTCCTCCCACTGTGGTCTCCCAGTGTATATGCAAACCTAGTGTTGTGAAAAGTGGACGTTTTAGTGACACAGTAACTGCTGTTTTTTTGAAACATTTGCAAAGGTAAGGCTAAGACAGACATCGTTGGTTTTCTAGGACTTTCATTTTCTAACACAGGCTTCGGGAAAGGGAGGGCGGCAGAGCCCTGATAACGGGGGGTTGGAGGTAAGTTCAAGGAAAGTGTGATTGGGTTACCGGGACAGGAGTTTAGCTTCGTTCTGGTGGCTTCCTACAAACCGCAGTTACTGTTAAGATTATGGTTAAGATATGAAAAAGTAAAGGCTGCAACACCTCAATAATTGTTTGGTTTGGGGTTTTTTTTCTTCTTTCAATGTCCCTTGGAGTATGTTTAGAAGCATTGCTGGGCTTCTGTACTTTTGTATTTAGTTTCATGCCTGTGGCATTCTAGTTTATGCAAGAGTGAAGAGCTGTAGTTAGGGTTCTGGAGGAAGGGGCCGCAGACAAGAAATTGCTTTCTTGAAAACTGTCCAACACAGTCAATGTAAAGCAAATGTCAGGAGACGTTAGTGTCTGAAACTAAAACTTCCACCTGGACTGTATACATCCACTCTCACCTGTAGGATTAGGCAAGGAGAGGTTTCAGAGCTGCAATGAGCATTGCTGTTCAGAATACCCAGGATATTTGAAACAGATACGTATAGCTGTGAATACCTTTTATTAAATTTTTTGGTGTTTCAGTGTGGTATGTGTATTTTTATGCCCATAGTTCGTTTTGTGGGTAGGATGCAGGATGAAGGGGTCCAAAGAAATTACAATTGTTGAGAGGTTTTTTTAAAGGGCTTCCCAACCGGTGGTTTTGGAAAGCGCATGTTTGTAATACACGTAATTTTGAGGTGATGATAACTGTCTTGTTTTTATTCCAGTCTTGGGCCAGGGTTATGGTTAAGATCAGAATTCAGGAAGCGTAGGGGAGTGTGGTGTGGATCGGTGCCTATTTTTTTGTAGTGTTGCAACCTGAGAATTGACATCTGTATAGTGACATCAGGATGTTTCAGAAAACTTGACGTTTTGGGTCACTGAATGACTTATTATAACCTTACTTAGCGATAGGGGAAACGTTAGGTGGAACATTGTGATGATGGTGGCGGAGGAGGCCCTGGGAATGCTGCTTTCACTGCTCAATTGTGCTTCTCTGCAGCAGTGGTGGAAGGTGTTCATTCCTTCCCGGAGCAAACAATAGGATTGGGAGTACACGTTCTTCTGTCCTCTGGGTTTAACAGTCCCCCAAGGGCTTGTTCTGCACAAACCGATTCTGTGCACTTTGGGTCACAGAGGGTAGGTCTGCTTAACAAAAATTTAGCTGGATTGGGAATTTTTGCTGACCGTATTTTTAAAAAAAGCAACTAAACAACACAACAAAAAACCCCCACCACTTTATGGAAATGAAATGCCCTAATCCTATATATTTTCTTTCTCTTTCTTTATATTCAGTGTTAACCTCGCTCCCTGCCCTGGCGGTGCCCCCCACGACCCCCACCAAAGCCATATCCCCTTCGGTGGTGAATGGGCTGGAAGTGACGGAGCAGCGGAGCTGGCTGTACTTGGAAGAGATGGTCAATTCATTGCTCAACACCGCCCAGCAGCTGAAGACTCTCATTGAACAGGCCAAACAGGCCAGCTCCTCCTTCCGCGAGGCTGCTGTCACGCAAGCAAAACTTCAAGCTGATGTGGAGAGGAAAGAGGTAATTATGCCAGAGGAGGTGAGAAGACTCAGCCAAGGGCATCTTTTTGGCTGAGTGATGAACAGAGTAGTACCTCACTGGTTGTCGCTGGCTGTAACAGCGGTAGCCCTTAGAAATTGTTTCTCAATGCCTTGAGAGCATTACTACCAACAGAAATCGTTCGGAGTTATTTGTATCATGGGGAAAGAAATAGAGTGCTCTGGGATTCCAAGAGCTGTGGGTAGCAGGCTAGTAATACAAACTGTTTGGTGTTACGAGTCCTGAGCTGTCCCCATCAGCCATCCTTAAATTTATGAGATGTGGGCACTGAGTCCTGGTATGGGAAAGATGGTGAGTGTTCAGCCATGCAGCGGCCGCTTTCTTTATGTCAAGTGAGCGGGGCTATCAAAGAGGGTTTTGATGGCCCGAAGAGGCAGAGGGATAAAAAGAACAGCAAGCTGTAGAGTTTATGGGGAAGATAAGCACTAAAATTTAGAGGTGTCTTGCTGAGCATTGTGCAAGCAAAGCTGATCTCACATGAGTCCTGTGGTAAGACTGCAAGGCCGGCTGGCATTACGGGAGTATTGGCTTGTACCCAGTGGCCCTTCTCTCCTCTGTAAGGGATTATCGACAAGGACTACCCTGTTCTCCCTGCTTTCCTTCTCTTTAATTGATGCATGGTAGGGACCCTGGATTCTTCTTAACACCAGCTCATGCATGCACCCTGAATCTGGCTCCATGCACTGCTGAATGCGTTCCCCTTCTCCCCCAGATCCACAGCTGCTGGTGTGGACTTGAGGGAGAGAGGTGGGGGGCAATGTACTGTGAAACTGGTGTCATTGTCGGTAGCTGATGAACTCCCTTCCCGTACACCACACTATCTGCTGTTGCCATCGGCGTTATTGCTAACGTCAGCTTTCCACTGAATTCATAGGCACGAGTGTGCAGCAAGAGACCTTGAAGAAATGTGTGTGGGAAGACTTTGCTGAGAACTGAGAACCCCTATGACAGTCCTTGCAGCGTCTTTGATATTCTTTGCCACGTTGTCTCTGCTAAACTCTTCTGTACGCTGCATCCTTGATGTGCAGGTGTGTGATACGTTGAGAGTCTAATTCTTCCCTGCCTTCCGCCTGGACAGAATGGGTATTCGTGCTGCTGTCCAGGTTTGGGCCGTCTGCTGCTAAAAAGCTGTGTAGAGCGTGGGATACTGAAAAATTGGAAGCTTTGACACAGTTTAGAGATGAACATCTGACTTTGTTTAACTTCGCTCTCTGCTCTTTTTCCAGTTTATGTGCTGTCTTCCCTTCTGTTTATCCTTACAGTGGTTTCTGGAACGGTTGTTCAGAGCCCGTTCCCCTCACCCTCTGATCCAAATCCAACTCACTTCAGTGTACTTCTAGTTTCTTCTTGCCCCGGGAATGGGAGTTAAAATCACTCCTGTGTATTGATTAAAGTGCTGACTTTACAAGGCAAGGATGAGCACGTGTTTGTTTCCAGAGAAAGTCCCTTTCCCAGTAACTATACAACTTGTGTGTCTTACCATTCTTACTGTGTAATGGGTACCTCAACAGTTTTGTATTTTGATAAAAACACTTACTCGTGGTGGTATTTTTTTAATATCCGAATAACAATTCTCAAGCTTGCGGCTGTGTGCTAGCTTCTGGAACCATCTGGAGGATATTGCAAGTAGCTATTTCTGAACTCCTTCTAGTGAATTCCATATTTGGAAAAAACTCTGGGTTTCTGGGTACAGGCCTGGCACTGGAAGTAATTACAATAAATGTCAAATAATTGGCTGTCTGCTTTTGTGTTGGTCAAAGGTGCTTTTCCTGATTTCATGAATGTTTTCCTGATTTGTAACACAAGTCTCTTTCCCACCCTGAAGATGTGTGTGGCCAGACTGCTTTTTTTGGCAGTTAAGGTATACGAGAGGGAGAAAGAGGTGTCTTCCGGCCTTGGTTCTTGTTGATTTTTGCTGGACTGATTTAATACAAAGGAAATAGGTGCTTTATCGCTACTTTGTGTTTGTTACACTGACGGAACTTCCAAGAGCTAATGACCAGGGGGAATCTTCTCGCCACCTCCTCCGTTTGCATGAGCGGAGACGGTGGACGCGGCAGCGTGGGTGCTTCCCTGCGGGAGAGCCACCAGTTAGCAGAGTTTCTGTGCAGCAGTAGGTTCCTAGGTATTTAGGAGTGAAAGACTGTGACACTGTATCACAGCTGCAGAGCAAAGGCACAACAGATGAAATTGTAATAGAGCTGTAGACTCAGCTCTTCCTGGAAGAGTGACTTAATACGTAGCGGGATTAAAGAAATCTGTTAGGAGCAGGCTGGTTCCCAACTGGATACACAGACGTCATTGCCATGACTGTAAATAATACGTATCCTTAGTTTTCACAGCGGTGCAGAGCTATTCCCCCAGTTCAGTGTCCCGGCTCTTGAGGGTGTTGAGTTCAAGCACTTTAGATCTTGTGACTGTCCGTATCCCTGACCATATCCCTCTGTGATCCCTGCGAAAGAGGGAGATGGCCTCTGCCTTCCGACGGAAGAGCGAGGCAGAGCGCTTGCGACAGCACTGTCTTTACCTGCCCTTCAGAGGAAGTCTGAACTGGCCCCAGGTTTAAGCAGAGTAGAGAAGAAGTGGCAAGAACAGCAAACACGTAAGAAAACTTACTTGGGTGCTAGTTTTGTTTCAGTCTTCCTAGAGAGCAATAAATTAAGCATTAAGAATTTTTAATCACAGCTTATATGCTTTGTTGTATATTGCAAATCATTTACTATATTGTGTTTCACTTATACTTACTATTTAGTGAGCTTTGGAGTTCATTAAATATCACAAATGAGCCCGTCTGCTCCCATATAGCAGCAGTTTGGTTGACTTGGCTTTAAATACCAGAAGTTGTACTCTCTCTTGAGCAGTGGTAAGTGCTTGTGGGACTTGCAGAGCTCTGAACTGTGAAAGGCAGGCTTTTGCTCTGAGTTTTCTTTGAGCAGGGGAGGCGTTTGTGCTGCCTGTACGCTTATGTTCTTATCTGTGAAGTCAAAGAGCGGACATCACTGTTTCATTCTGGTCACGCTTGCTAATGATATTATCCAGGACTGTTCAAAGGACTCTTAGGAATACATTATTCCCCTCGTTTATATCGTTTTGAAGGTGGAAATGCCAACATCAGAGAGGAACTGTGGCAGGAAGGGGATCTGCTAAATGTAGCAAGGGAAAACCATAAAAAATTGTGAGTGCAGTATAAATTAGAAGCATCTACACTGACGTTCCTTCCTTAAGATGGCACGGCTAATCTGAATTTTGCAGGAGGATTGGATCCCTAATTGCAGTTCCAAACATGTGGTGATACCTAGATACAGAGTCCTCAAAAGCAACAGGGGGGCTGAATTGGGAAGTGCCGAGCGTTCAGGCGTCGGGCGGTACAGTAGTGGGATATAAATGCCTGTCTCCATAGGCAATTGTAGAAAATATGGAAAAATACACTTGCCTTCCACTCTTCTCTCGTGTCTGACATCAGGTTTTTTTTCCACTGTGCCTCCCGACTATACGGTTACAGCCATATAACACCCTGTGTCAGGGTCTGGTGACGTCCTTAGCTGTTCTGAAGAAAGTGTAGGTCAGATTCCAAGTGCTGGAGCTTAAGGCTTCACCAACAGAGTTTTTCTTGCACGTAATTTTGTAATTTGGAAGTCCTTGCATGCACTCTGTTGCTGTCTTTGTCCTTTTTAATTTCTGTACATTTGTTTGAGGATCCTGGTTTGCTGGGCAAATTTCAAGACTGAGGATCTCTTCCAAATTTTGTTTCCATCTTTGCCTCAAGTTATTTAGATGCCCCTGGGTAAGTCCTTGGCCTCTCTGGGCCTCAGAGCCTGCTCTTTAAAATAAGGATAACACTTCCTTCACAGGGGGCTTGCATACCAGTTTGCAAAGCGGTAGGATCTCTGGGTAGAAGGCTGTGTAAAAAAGCCTCAACTTTACAAGCCCTGGAAATAAGGGCAATTTGTAAACCCAAAATCTACAATGCCTGCATTTATGAAAAATCGCTTTTGCAATAATTTTTTCTGAAACAAAATTGTTCTAGAGTCGAAGAAAGTGGTTAAAAATACCTTCCCTGTTGTGAAGGCTGTCTGCACTATCTATCTCATGTGCCTGTTGATGATGAGAACTCCTTAATTAATAAGCAGAGCCCTCACAGAGTTAGTTCCAGACATGAAGCTGACTGTTTAAGAAACATTGATGGCCATAAGCCTTGTGCTTTCTGTGCGTAAATGACAGGCGCGTGTGCAGCTGGTGCTCGGCCTGTGTACGGCTTTGTGTTGGCAGACACCAAATGTAAGTTGCATTTACGGTGCCTAGAAGTCTCGGGGAATGACATTCTGAAAGAAAAGCAAACCATAAACTCCCCAGCTCGGTGTTCAAAGTAACTTCTGAAATGCGTCACGCTTATTGCAAAATACGAAAATATCAAAACATTCGTAAGCTTTTTCTGCATTGCAGCAGGTTGCGTGAGATTCATTAAATATGACTGCTCTGTCGGAACTTCACGCAGCTGTTAGGGGAAAGTTCTCCACTCATTATTAATTAGCTTCTGACTGACTGTCTCTGAGCCTTTGGTTACTATCTGAGTGTTGGGTTTACTGCATTTTTTGATTTAGGGAAAAACATTTAGGAAGAGAGTGAGTGGGGCAACAAAGGCTCAGTGTCTCTCACAAGAGAGATTTGACAACTTGCAGGTCTGGCCCACGAGGGGCAGATTAAAGACAGTACTTTACACAGAGGTCTGTGCTTTGGCAATGTAATTTTTCTGAGTGTGCATTAAGCCATCGTTTATATCAGATAAACTTTAGGAGGGGGAGAATACATGAACTCACCAAATTCTGTGCCAGAAGACATTACTGGAAGATAATAAAAATATGCAGGAAATGTGTTAAACAGTTTTTCTGTATAAATTTAAAAGAATCGGTGTCGAAATCTGACAAGTGTTTTAGTTGACATAGCCCTCTTCCTGTAACGCAGTGATGCCTTTGGAGCCCAGCCCATTTGAAAACAAGGTGGAAGATTAAATCAGCTAACAGCTGGGTCATCTGAATTCTTTTTTAGAAAGATTAAAACAATTCAGGGCTAGAGAGTATGAAATTAACCTAAAAAGGGTTGGGCGTTTAAGAAGCGTAGCTCTAGTAAGCAAATAATGGTTTGTGCACTCCAAAGCAGCAGTGAAAACAGTCGAGAATTGGAGGTTATTGGTTTTCTGGAGCCAGTTTTGTGAGAGACCTGGCTGTGTCTGGCTTGATCCCTCCCCCTTATCACACCTTTTCCTTCTCCATAGTTTCTAACTGGCTTGAATCCTTCACACCGTGGGCTGTGCAGAACCAGAGGACTCGCTATGCGGATAGATAAAAAGTAGCCAGAAGGGGGTTAAACGTGTGGTTTCCATCAGCAGGTTCCGGGGGCTGAGAGCAGAGGTGGAGGAGCTGCTGTGGCTCAGACAAGGACAGAGGTGGCTGGACTTCCTCCTGATGTCTTTCTCATTGGCAGTCTCCCTGGAGAACAGGATTAGCCACACTTGTAGAGGATGAAGTGGCGTCTGGTGGTGGGAAGGGTTTTAATTCTGGAGCTGCGGCACTTTCGCAGAACTGGAATTCAGCGTGTTCAGCCCTGGCACTGTCTCTGCATGGGCTGTTGCAGAGGGGACGGTACTAGCTGGGATTATATGTGCAAAGGTTTTCAAGCTGGGTTGAAATGCCAGCCCACCGCATGCTTTGGTATCTGTATTTCCACTTTTCTTCACTAAAAAGTAGTTTAGCAACGTTACACAGTTTTCCTAGGCCAGTACTCTTAACACGGGTCATTTGTCTTTCACTTAACAGTGGAAAATTCATTTTAACCTTTCCTGAAGAATCCACAGTTTCCTGCCAGCCCAGTTCTCTGCCTGTGTGCAGGGTGGCAGAGGGCAGAGGCTGCGGCACGAAGCGTTGAGTCCCAGCTTCTCCACGGCCGGTGCTCACTGACGTTAATGGTTCTCTCAAGAATCGAGGTCATTTTCTTCCTGAGACACGGCAGGATTGATTCTTAGGCCAGAGGCCACATCTCAAGCTTGCCGGCGTATTTATTCCCTGTCTTCACAAGAATGCTTATGGCTTGGACACAATTTTGGTTTTCAAAATAGTAATTTTGAAATGTCCGTGCACGTGATGCACACTTCGCCTACGCAGAACTGGAAGCATCGGGGATGCTGTGCATGTGTCCTGTCTTGCTGATTAGCCTGGCCTTGCCTATTTGTCAAATAACGGCAGAACGCAATCGCGCCCCTCGCAGTGTACAGCGAGAGGTTTCCCTGCCACCTCCTCCGTCCCCCTGGAGTTTTTTAATTTGAATTTGTGTCACGGTAATATAAAGGTTTTGAAGGTTGTGATGTCACAGGAGAATAAATACTGTGATGTCAGGTCATGGAGACACTTGTAAATTAAGCCTTTAATCTCCTTATGTGTTGGGTCATAGTCACTCCTGGATAAACCTGCTTTGCCTGAAGGTGGGGTTCGGGTTTTTTCCTACTTTTTAACTGTTCCCAATAAATTTAACTCAGGGTTAGCACATAATCTAATCGGGATTGGTTTTGAATTCCTTTGGTTGGCTGCTGAGCATGGCAAGGCAATAGGTGGAGCAGCACCTGGCTGGACTTGAACTGGTTTGGAGTAAATCTGTAACACACCCGAAGTGTGCTTTAAAAGTCACCTCCAGAGGGCTGCTTAATTCAAAAACTGTTTGAAAGCCCTTTTACGCTTTTATTAAAAGGAGGAATAATGGCGATGGTTGATGCTGTTTCTAAAGTCTTTGAGTGTGTTAATTTTGTCTGTTTTTTTCCCTAAATCCATTCTGTTGGGCCGTGCCATCCCTTCAGACTCTCTTGTCTGTTAGTGGATTAGGATCGCTGGACTTGACCCAAAATTTGGCCCAAGAAGATGGCACTTGGCCCTGTTCCCTTGGCATTTGCCTTGTGTTTCCTTTGCTAACTTCTTAGGTTCTCAGGTGGGGGGGTGCAGTTCCCTTGTGGCAATTAAGCCACCCGTTTTAAGAAGGAGTGCTTGGCTGGATGGAGTGGGGTTTGAGTAAATGCTGTACTTAACTGGCAGTTTGTCACCTCAGGCCGTTTTCTCACAGGCTTCTTCATCTGTCTCCGCATAAGGTCATAGTGTCCCTCTCTTAGAAGGGAGGAGTGAGGTTCCCTTCTGTCCCCATGCACCTGCAGCTTTGGGCTTGCCAGAAGCCAGCTCAGTGTCAGGACCCTCCATACAGAGCACCCTTTTCAACCCCTCACGTCATACTCTGGCTGTGAAATGACGAGTCTGGTGTATTTTTCCTTGCAGCAATATCAGAACCAGTTATTTCAACAAACAGAAGATGTGGATGGGAAAACAGAAATCATCATCAAGGTAAGCTGGGGATGTCTCGTATTTTATGAAAAGTCTTTTGTCCTTTGTCTTGTTCCATTTAAAGATGCAGAGTTTTTTATCCTTGCTACAGAAGTCATATTCTGTATCTGGCCTTGCCTTCTGGCAGAGATCCGAGCTTTCCCTAGCAGGACTGATGCTCCGTTTGAGCAGCGTGTGTCCCCTTTCCCACGCCTTCCAGGTTTTCACAATCCTTTATCGTCATCTGGCCAGGTTAATCAATCTCACTCACCTCCGAGTAATGGTATTGCAGCTCTAATGGATGGCTGTCACTGAGGTGTGATAGGAAGGAAACTCTCTTCCTTTTTGTCCTGTGAGCTGGTTTTCAAAACTGCACGATTCCCTCTGGCTTTCGGAATGGGAGTATGAGTTGAGTTAGTTCAGGACCCGTGATTTAAGCCCTTATAGCTGTATGTGTTATTCAGGAGTCTTTCTAAGGTCTCCAGGTACAAGTGCCCACACTGTATATTTTCAACATTTTCCAATACTGTACAGGTTATGAACAGCCTCCATCAAGTATCCCTTTGGGACAGGCTTTGCAAGTCCCAAAGAGCAGCTTTAAGCCCCTTTTTGGTGGCCTGGATCCCCGGCTGTACATCAGGAATACAAATACAGTTCAGTCACACCGACTATTAATTGTAGGCACATTGGTAAGATGTGAGCAGACAGTGTGATGAAGTCGGTGTTAATCAGGGCGCTGCCTGTTAGGTTGGTTGTGCTCAAAAGAGAGAAGGAGTCGGTGGAACTCAAGACGCCTGCGATACTTTCACAGCCGAGAAACCCTTCCTGTCACAGCCTCACTGCTGCTCTGACGTGCTAATGATTTGTCAGTAATTTAATGAGTTGGAAGCGGAATGCTCTGTGAAGTGCTTTTTTTTGTGGTAGTTCAATGATATTTCCACCTAAATATACAGGTTATGTTAATTGATGTCACTGATAGAAGATTAAAGCGATAGACACAAAAACATCCTTTAAAACCCAGGTGTGATTTTTCATCCATGTATCCTATCTCGCCTTACGTCTAGGTTTAAGTCCTTGCTCCTGTTACAGCCTTCTTAATTTTACTCCTCTGTCTTCCGTTTCCCTGTTGGGACACTGCTTATGTAGTCATGCTGCTGACTGGCAAAGGAACAAGCCTGCTTAGCCCGTAGGAGCAGATCCCTTTTTCCTCTCAAAAAACAGGGAAAGATTAAACTGAAGGATCCCATCCTTATGCCTATTCTCGCTGTCCTTCCTCAGACCCTCTCTCAGACATATGCAGGATTATAAACCAAACAAAACCACCCACCAAATCCGCTTTTAAAACTTTAAATTTGAGATAAACTCAGAGCTTGGGTATCGGTGGCCTGTGCGTAGCCGGTACGCTGCTGTTTGGAACACACCTGCCCTTGGCTGAGACCGACTCCTGCTGAAGCCTGCAGTAACCTGGCAGTGGTTGATAAGATACGTGACCTACGTGGAGGGAGGCATCTCTGCGGTACCGTGGGCAGATTTCCATGACCACCCAGTATCTCCCCCGCGGTTTTGAAGGGCTTCTTGCCCACCAGAAAGGAAGACAGAAGTGCTTTTCATTTTCCAAAGTGATCCCTGCTAACGCGGCAAGGAGGGTGTTTTGTGTTCGCACGTTGAGGGTATATTGGGAAATGGGGGCTTTACCGCTGCTCCTGCATCACGTCATATTGCAGCACCTGTATTACACTTCGGTGATCTCCCTGTTGTTGTTATCTCTGACGTGGTCACTTTGCTGTCTGTTTTCACAGCAGTCCTGTGTCAACTGCGGCCGTGAGGCAACGAACGAGTGCACAGGATGCCATAAAGTCAACTACTGCTCCACTTTCTGCCAGCGGAAGGTATAAGCTTGTTTGTGAGTTGCAGATTCAGTTGTCTAGAGGGGGCTGTGTGACCCTGGGGAGAGCCAGGCGGCTCTGCCTGCTACCTGACGGGCCTAAGCACGGTGAGAGGAACTGCCCGTTCCGGCAGAGCTTGCCGTGTCGTACAGGCAGCCAGAGCAGAAGCCTTGCAGGGGTCAGCAGCCCCAGCATCCCAAACCCACCCTGCCCGGTGGACCTCCAAGCAAGGCTGTAGTGATGGGGCAGGTCTGCGGGTCAGGGTCCGGATCAAATGGGTCGGGAAGGTCCCAGGAGTTGCACACACCTTCTCAAAGGTGATCAGAAACTCAGAGTAACACCAGAAATGAGGGCGTGGACACCTCGTTGTGTGAGCTGTGGGGACCAGTTAGCTGGGAGCACTTTCACAACCCTTCCCTGCCGCTTCCTGGTAAGCTGAACACTCTCAGTACCTGTGCTCCGCTGTGTCACTGAGGACATAGTTCTCTTACTTGTGATGCTACAGTGGGACAAACCGAAAGATTTTGAACATGGGAGGTGGAAACAGATATGAGGAAGTACGGTGGAGGAAACTGCTGTGCTTCATGTTTCGCACAGGTTCCTTACAGAGACCCTTGGCACCCAGCTTTAGAGGAAAGGATAATTTAGTTTGGCCAGGGTTACAGTTCTGTGGGCTGTCCAAGTTCAGTCTGCTTCAGCTGAGGCCAGGTGTATCGAGGAGCTGAAGAATTTTGACTGTTTCCTTTTGCCTGTAACGAAGTGTAATGGTGGCCAAGTTCCCTGTCTGCAGAGCAGAAAGACTGAAAATTCCAAAGCATGAACAAATGCTGCTTGCAGAAAACTTACAGTCTACCTGCCGCCTCCCCAGGCATCTCACGGACAGCAACGCCACCCTGTTGTCCTCTCAGTACAAAGTGGCCTGGGAGGCGGCACCCCGTAGTCACCTTTTGTTCCCCTCCGAGACAGCTTGTCACTTCTAAGGGGACATCAGCCCATGCCTGTAGCTGGTGCTCTGCACTGTAATAGGGTGGGGGAGTTTGAAGTGCTTGTCAGTAACTGAATCCTCGAGATTCCCCCTGTGTTTGTGATCCATGATGTGCGACCTCTGAGTTGAGCAAGTTAGAGGAGTATTTTGTTAGTTCAGACTAGAAGTGAAAGTACGTACGGCTTGGGAGGAATTGTATTCCTCTCCTTCGCCATTACTGAACTAAGACCCCTCGTACGGCGCTGTCCTTCAGGAGTGCTAGCTTGTAGTGAGCTGTCTTTCAGCAGAGGGTTTAAGTCAAGGTTCTGACACTGTTTTAGTAAAATTTTCCACGACCTAACTGACATTGATGTCCTGGATTGGTTTTTGGGTTGAGAAGCCAGCATGCTGCTTAGTTTGTGTCCGCCTCTAGCATTGACCCAGTGTGTGGATCCTTTCCTGTCCGTCGTTCATCTTGTTTGGCCGAGCGCTAGAGACCTGCTGTAGCCCATCTGTGCTGGAGAAAGCGCTTCTCAAACAGGGCTTCTGTTGGGGCCCAGTGTGCTTTTGCAGGCTGCGCACTTCCCAAGGGCCCTTTCTCTTCATGGCCTTTGCATCTGCTCTTCCCTCGCAGGACTGGAAGGACCACCAGCATATCTGCGGCCAGTCGGCCACAGTGACGGTGCAAGCCGACGAGGTGCACGTCACGGACAGCGTAATGGAGAAAGTCACTGTCTGAGCACACCTACCTCTTCAAACTGTTCACGAACAACATGGTGCGGCCGGCTGGATCGGCAACCCGGCGTGAACGGTCTGTCCTTTACAAACCACACTCCTTTCTCTTAGCGAACTCATTTTTGAAAGACTTTTTGATACTGTGACAGCATTTGCCTACTCCCGATCCTCTTGCAAAACTTTGAATAATACAGAGACTGTGAAAACCTCATCTGGGAAAAACACCCCCCCCTAACTGCAGCCTAGCAGCTGGGAGCCCCCTTCGGCTTAAGGAAGCTTCGACTTTGCCAGACTGGAACCTCCACCATGTGGGTTGCAGCGATCTCATCATCTCTCTCGAGATGGAGCTAAAGCAGGTGCTGCAATGAGATTTGCCAGTGTGTCCTTCCCCCTGTGCCTCCCTACCTCTTGTTTGAAAAGAGAAACGAACCTTCATTTGGTTTATTTAATTGCCTTGACAAAGTCAGTACAAGTTCTTAGTTTGCCATCGGAAGGACTTTTTTTTTCCTGTGTTCCCTCTGTGCTGGGCAAATTTGGAACACACTGGAGCTCCTGCACTTGAATATAAGTGAAAAATAACATGTTAAATAAAATGCGGTGAAAGCATGAGCGTGCCCAGCGGTTCTGTTTAATTCCCACGGCAGCACTTTAACGTACTGATAAATGCAGGAAGTGGCTCCAGCGTGGCTGTCGGGAGTTGGTGCAGCTACAACGCAGCTGCGGTTACACGCACACGTCTTTACCCTCCGTCTCCGTAGGAGGCCGGCTGGGACGTGGTTTGTTCAGCAGGGGAAGCGCGGTCTCATCATGTGGCGTCCCTCGGCTGTAGCTCATAGCGGCCATCTGGCCAAAATCGGATCTGATCAAACCCAGAATAAGAGTGTATTAAGCGAGTGCTGTCCTGTCCCTGCCATTTAGTAGCTACTAATTAAAGAAGCGGTGAGCATTAGGAAGTTATTTGCTTTGTTCACTGCAACAAAATAATTTAATTATTAATGTACTTCTTTAATAATTTAGGCTAATCAGACATCTTTATTCGTGCTTGAAGATTAACGCCCCGGGCTGGAGGAGTCTCGGTAGACACGCACACCTCTCTGGTGGTTTTTTTTAGCCTTGGGCATAACAGCTGTGAGGGGTTGCTTGTCCTGTCTGGTTGTTCACTCCGATTTAGTGTTGGTGGGCGAGGAGGATTATTGTTTAGCTTGCACTCCAAGTGGGGTCACCTCTGAATCACAGTGACCCGACGCAGCATCGTAAATGCTGTCGAAAGGAGAAAATTCTGTCCGGAGTTGCAGGAAGGTAATAATAGAGAAAAACACGATGGAAAATACTGAAGTCTTACACTAGCGGTTTCTGACAAGTCCACTCCGTGAATCCGAAAGCTCTGGTTACGTTACACTCCTTGTGTTACAAGGAGATGGAGGCCGGTTTATCACCTCTCGCAGCATTTGCTGCGCTGCTGAGATCTCTCTTCAGAAGCGCCCGTCGGTGGAGTTTGCCTGCAGCACCAGCTGCTGAGGCAGCAGGCGGGACCTTTCCGTGGAGGGCGGGTGACGGGTCTCCAGCACAGGTCAGCGGCAGTTGATGGATGTCACTTTCTGGCTGTTTACTGGAAAAGTTATTCCCCCTAATGCAGAGCTTAGTGGGCAAGGCGGGCAGCAGTGCCGACGTGCCCATCAAGGGTGAGGAATTGGCGTCGGCAGGGGGAAGGCAGCAGCCTGCCGGCCTCCTCTGAAGGGAAGCGTTCCCTAAGGGAAAGCCAAGCACGAACTGAAGCAGGACGAGAACAGAAATTACCCGTGTAAAACTCCTGGGGAGGAAAGAACAGGCAATTCCTTAGATTCCCGTAGCAAAAAGCTCGCTCCTCCTGCTTCCCAGAGTAATACTCCAGTATTTGTAATCGTTTCTTCTCACTCTGTTAAATTATGATTGCCTCTTTTCTAAAGCTTAAAGACAATTAGTTAATTGAAAAGACAGTCTTAATAGAGCCCACAGTCATACAGCTAATTTACAGGGTTTCTTGCCTCTGTCTGTTGCCCATTAAGGTTCTGACTAAATGGAACAGCGCAGAATGTCCAACACCTCACGCTGCTGTGGGGTGACACCGCCCGTTTCTTTTCGGCGACCTGCCTCAGCAGCACCCTGGAGTAGGCGCAAAGCTCTCGGCACGACAGCGCCGCGGTGGAGGTCTGTGTGTGCACCAGAGCCGCAAGCTGGCCGTTTAGCCGCCGGCCGCTGCGGCCGGGCCAGCCCAGGGAAGGGCGGGCGGCAAGCAGTGCTGCTGCTGCAGTCCGACCCCCCCCTTAGCGCTGGTGTCTCCGAGCAGAGGTGCTGTTCTCAGAGGAGGCTGCCAAGTCGCAGGCTGGCGAAGCTGTGGGTCGAGTCGCTCTGATAAATGAGGGCGAGACAGCAGCGTCTCGCATTAGAATGCGGCGAAGGTTGGCTCTGAAGCGGCACCTTTGGGGTGCTAAAGCTGCACTGTCAATGTCAAACACAGCTTTCAGTTGGAAAATATTTCTGTTGCTTCACCCCTTTGGCTCACCTTGCGTTCTCCACAGAGACCCGTCCCCGTACGGTACTGCTGGTTTGAGAAGCAGAGCTCTGCGTGAATTCAAGGCCAAGTACAGCTACGTGAAGAGGTCAGCTGAGATACCAGGTACTCAAGCTTGCCAGGGCTCCTGCTTGTGTAGGTGACTGGGCAGCAACTTACACAAACACATAGCAAGTGCTCCACTGGCCTTACTACATAGTTTGTGGCCGAGTACAGCTGAGCCTTGGTTACTGTCTGACACGTGGCTTTACTGAATCCTTTAAGGGAAAAAAAAAAAAATTGGAAGAGAGTGGGGCAACCTTCCTAAATGAAAAAATTGTAGGTATGAGTCATCTGTAATTAAAGCTTTCAGGGAGCTTCCCATCAGAGCCCTGGCATCTGGGGCGGCTGTGCCCTGCACAGTGGCAAACTACAGAACTGAAAAATCTACAGTAGAATCACTGTGGGAATTTAATATGTTTATTTGTTGATGATAAATTGATCGAGCAATTGTCATTCTTAGTCAAAGAAAAGCTTCAGACCGCCCTGCAGTACTTTTTTCCTTTTGTTTCTAAGCAAACAAATCCCCCCTCGGAAAGCACCAACCCCACACAAAAACCATTACTCAGAAGATTCCTGGTTTGTGCAATAACCATCCTCTTCCCTCCTGAGCCTCGGAGAGCGGCATTAGCTGCTCCCCCTGGCTACCCTTGGTGTCACTGCGCTCAGGTTTACCAAAAGGTAGAGGGGATTTTTTTCCTGCAGGCTGGAAATGGTTCCTGGCGGGTATCGTACGGCTTGATAAGGAATTCTGGAGAACTAGCAATAACGTCATTGTGCCTTTGGGTGGGTAAATCTAAAATTAGTACTAGGCAGCCGCATGCACTCTTACAAGGACCTCACGACTCATCCTTGCGTGTTCTGTGCCCCAGCAGCCTCAGCGCGACCCGTCACCATTCCCAAGCAGGGGAAAATACAACAATTAGCAAGACAACGCTGTTTTGTGAACTGGTAGCGAGTGAGGTGGCTGCGAGCCGTCAGCCGTCCTTGGGTCTCCTCCTCATCAGCCCGGCGTCGCTGGGTGCTGGGAGGGATGAGCGATACCCGTCTTTCTAGTGCGCTGGGAGAGGCCGCTGCGCTTCAAGCTGCGGAATTACAGAGCAGTGCTACCCCACTGCAGTCACTTTAGATTTCTCCAGGTCTTGGCCAAATTTTGGCATGTCGCAGCCAGGGCCAGCCTTCCTGCCCCGCGGGGGTAAGGAATACTGACAGGGCCGTTTTGTTTGGGGTTGGTTGGGGTTTTTTTTTGTAGGACCTTAATGTCCCCTTGTCAAACATGAGTAAAATCAGTCTTTGGATTTAAAATTACCAAGGGCAAGGGGAAAGGAGGTTGCACAGGTAGGTACACCCTCATCTGGCATGTGAACATCTGGGAAATGAGCTTAACAGCTTGCAAGTAAAATGATGCAAAGAAATGTAATTTGTGATCCTCATCAATCTGTGCCAGGCTAAAGCTCTGCCCAGAGCCACTTCTGAACTACAGTGGGCTGAAGAGGGATGAATTACTGCACTTGCCCTTTCCTGCACCCCCGGGGGCCTCTTTGCCGGGGCGGAGGAGGCAGCCCAGCCCCCGAGAGAAGCTCTGGGAGACACTCGGTGTGTCCTAGCGTGCATCAGCAGGGCTCGGTTTTGCTCTGCACTCACGCGCTTGGTTTGTCCTCGTGGTTTAAATCATACGGAACTGGTGGAGATGGGCCGTTGCCAGGCTGGGCTGCCGTGAGGGGGGGGGGGGGCTCCTTCAGTAACACTTCTTGAGATGGAGCCGGGAGGATTCCCCCCGTGCAGGGGTGAGAGCAGGGAGTTTGTCTGCGACTCTCAGGGCCAGAGCAGCCGCAAGCTTCAATGCGCTCCTGCCTCCCTGGATCGTGGTGGGGATGAGGGGCGTTTTACTTTGCCTAGCGACAGCTAAGAGAAGCCCAAACCAGACCAAACACCTAAATCCAAAGCAAGAGCTGTTCTGAGAACCATCCCTGCTGTCTTGTGGTGTCTCCTGCTGCTTATGTCAAGCGCCAAGTGTTAAAAAAGTGGCTAAGCCTGCAGTTTCCAGTGGGGAGAGTATCCGAGCTGTATCCACCGGTACTCACCTGTAACTCCTTATTAGAAAGGGCTGGGAACTAGCATCCTTTAGCTGCCGTCTCTCCTCCTTCCCTCCTCCCCAACAAAGACAGCAGGCCTTAGGCAGAAATAGATCTTTAATGAACTATACAAAAAATAGCCTGGTCGTTCCTTCTCCCCGCCAGTTCCGGTGGGCTCAGCAGAAGAGGCGCAAGACTTTGCGGAAGAAGTTCCTGAACTCCGCGTTGAAAACGGTATAAATGATGGGGTTGAGAGCACTGTTGACGTAACCCAGCCAAGTGACAGTGCTGATGACTTGGGTGGGAATGGTGCAGGACTTGCAGAGAGCCCTGGTAATGTGGACCACAAAAAAAGGTGTCCAGCAGAAGAGGAAAGCACCTGCCAGAAGAACATTAAAGAGAGAAAGGGATGTGAATGTTAAAGAGGGTTTAATTTAACAAATGCAGCCTGGGCCAAACAAGAATGGAGACAGCTCAGAGTGCTTAGGGAAAAAGCAACAGATGTGCTGACACGTAGAGCTGGGCTTACACCCAGACAAAAAATTCAGCATGTCTTTCTCGTTCTAAACATTGATGAAAAGTCTAAGTTATGTATCGTTTTGGATTCGCATTTAAGATATGAGAAGTCACAGGTTTACCTTGACGAAGAGGTTGGATTATAAACACTGTACATACATTCCTTCCCAAGGGTGGGGTTCGTTGGCACTACTCTGGCTCAAAGGGATACTGAGGTTTTCACTGGATAAACATCCTCTCACAACGAGAGATGGGTACGGCAGGTTGTACGCCACAACCAGGCTGTTCCACAGGAACAAGGGGAGGGTGGGTGTTAAAACGAGTCCACACATGACGGAGAGGGAGGAGGACCAAAGACGTGGCACTGGGGAGGTGGAACAAGAGGGAGGTGGCTTTTAGCTCACCCTCACCTCCTCCAGCAAGGATAAAGCATGGTTCTCAGCATGACACCTCTCACCGCTGCCCAAGCACCCGTGCCTGGACAGTTTGGCTCCTGGTAGGGGAGTCCGCAAAGCATGTGTTCACTTCGCCAGGTTCAAACAAGTCCTGCCAGACTGAACCCTGCTGTAGGACAAGGCAGCACGCTTCCCACCCTTCCCCAGCCATCACCGACTGCTACTCACCGACGACGACAGGCAGCACCCGCATGGCCTTCCGCTCCCGGCCATTGATCTTGGCTCGCTTCCGACTGTGTCCTGGGTGTGAGTACTTGAGGTGTGGGTAGGAGACAGTCTGGATCCCATTGTTCATCACATAGCCCCCAGGGTGGTCAGAGCAGGCGTAAGGGTTGCACCCCTCTGGCTCCAGTCCGGTCTGCTTGCTCTCAATAAAGGTTGAGGGGTGATACAGCTTCCTGTTGGCCCCGTAGATGCTGCCCCTCAGCTTGACTTTCCTGGCTTCTTCCCAACGCTTGAGTCCTTGGAACATGGCGCAGTAGAGCACCAGCATGACGGGGCAAGGGATGAAGAAGGAGCAGATGGAGGAGTACACGATGTAGTTGTCATCCTCCAGCTGACACAAGCTGGGGTCCCGGTTTGGGACGTTGTTGAGGCCAAATATGACTGGGGATGCTACAGCAAAGGCAAATATCCAGGTGGTGGATATAAGGATCAACTGCCGCAGGTCGATTTGTCGCCGGTTGTAGTTCAGTGGGATTGAAACAGCGATAAACCTGCCAATACAGGCCCCAGGTGAGTCAGTCCTAGTATGGTGGTATCGCCACTGGTAGCATAAGCGAGTGGTCCCAAAGCTGCTTGCCACTGCCCTTCCCCCCTGTTAATTTACTTACATAGCCAAGGCCTGGGCTACAACCAGTCTCCCCGCTCAGAAGAGCGCCCAAAGGGACAGCTCTGGCCGCCTCACACAACTGTGCTTTCAGCTTGGCCACCGCAAGGGTACTGATGGGACACAAAGCTGGTGATGGGGGAGGATGGTAGGGCAGAACACCCTCCTTAGGAGAGAACGGGATCTGGCCTCCCTGCATGGGACCCTTGCAAGGGCGTGTATGGAAAAGCAGCTTGATGCCAGGACACAGCGCTCCCTCCCCTGGCATGAGGAGGGGGAAAGGCACTTACCGATCCACGCTGATAGCACAGAGGTTGAAGATGGAGGCTGTGCACAGCATCACGTCCATGGTCATCAGGGCATCGCACAGCACCGTGCTGAGGGACCACACACCTCCCTGGAACTGAAAAGATCCCCGGGGTCAGCAGATGCCAAGTCCCACTGCCTTTAAAATGACACGAACCAACTCCGTGCCTGGGCACCTCAGCCGCCCACGTTTTCCTCCAAACAAGCAGCCTGAAGTCGAGCAGTCCTGCCTGTGGCACGATATTCCCTTTCCAGCAAAGCAGTGGCACACGGGAATTAGCCCCAGCAAGAGTTCACAGCTTGCTTAGCGCTTCGCGGTTCTGGCCTGTGCTGTGAACCCGGCTGTTGGAAAATGGGAATGGAAGGAAAAGCTCAAGGAGCACAGAAATAAGTCAAGATTCATTAAACCCTTCTTCAGGACATGGCACCAAACGCTTGTCCAGACCCTCTTGCATCCAAAGCTGATGCACTGAACGTCAGTTTCCTTTCCTCGCACCAGGACCACTGCCTCTAGGACGAGGCCATAAACAGATTTTTTATGAAAATTCTAATTTTAGTACAAGAGAAGGTGCCTTTTTGTTTTTCTCTGTCAGTAAAAGAGGGGTTCAAAACCCCGCTCAGCTCAAGCTGAACCCCTCCATCCTAGTTTAGCAGTTGAGAGGAAGAAAGGCTCCCTCGTTCCCCCTGTATCAAACCCATATAAAGCTCTGTCATCCCACACCATTCAGAAGCCACGCCACTGTGTGTGGTCTGCAAGCACTGACACCAAATTAAATTCTTGTAAAAAACGCTCAGTTGCAGGCACAACAAACCAAGCCTCTTGCATCTGTTGTAACGGTGTCTCGGGCCTGCGTGCTATTTCTGTAAGGAGCAGGGCACAAAGCGGTAGTGTTGGCAGGGAACAGGGAGAGGTTATCTGGCAAGAAATAAGATGAGCTCAGCAAGAAACACACAAACTCTCCTGAGGGACAGGTCTGAGCTGTCTGAGGGTCTTTTTTTTGGAATGGAGCACGTATTTCACTTGCCAGGCAAAGAATCCTCTCTCCCTGGAGGTTCAGACAAATCATATTTTGAGATGGTGCTCTTCCTCCTAAGCATCACCCTGTTTCGGTCCCGCTATGGCTGAAACAGGAGCTAAAGGTACTTTTAGATCTAAAGCTGTCCTCGCATGACGACTGGCACCGCCACTCCCAGAGCGGTGGAGCACCTTAGAGCAGGGGCTGGGAGTCAGGGGTTCGCAAGAGGCTACTTACACCTTCGCTACAGGCACTGTGAGACTTTCTGATTTTCAGCGGGGTCGTTTCTCAGCCAGCGGCACAGACTCTTTGCACAGCCTGCGGCTGCGGACAGAAGGAAGGACAGCAATGGCTTAAGCTAGCACAGCCACCAAAACTACTTGCAGGAGTTTGTTCCAACCGAGTGCCGGTCTTGCCCAGTTGTAAAACCAGCCCATTGCTTTACCATTAAAGCACTTTTTAGGCTGATGCAGAAAAAGTATCAGCTCAAGCCCATTCCCGCTCCGTGCCAATGTGCCGTTATTCCCATGAGCTTGTTCAGCACAGGCAGAGACCTGTCAATGCGCTCACACTCGCACAGGCAAACCAGGAGGGCTCAATGGGCTGTTCCTACTACGGCAGCAGAGAATTCTTCCTCCCAGTTTGCGGCTGCCAGGCAAACTCCACCATCCTCTGGGTCCCTGTGCGGAAAGGTTAGGTTAAGAACCCAAACCCTTATTCAACATGCCGTACAAATAGGTATGATTTTAGCTTGAAAATAAAGCGTTCAGTAGCAATGGCCGCTTGTCATGTCTGACTCAAACACAGGTATTTTGCCAGCAGCTTGCAGATCTGTTCTCTATCACACTAATGCTTAGCCACTCAGCTATTTTATATATACTATATGTACAAGCATGCATACATATATGTTTTTTTTTTTTTTTCCTTTAGCTCATACTCCTTCACAGTCACATTAACACAGAAGCTTGCGGTCACCCTCTAAACAGGCCTACTGCAGAATTTAAGGAGCTGAGCCGTTGCAAAAAGCACCACCAGCTCAGGGGAATGCCAGAAGCCCCTCAGCTCACGGCGGCTGTGGGTGCTGTCCCCTCCCCGCAGCACCGCCTGCACAAGCCTCACCCCAGCACCCCAGCGCCGCTTGTTGGAGAGTAACAACCGTGCTGATGTGACCCAACTACTGCCAGGTAGGGTCAGAGCACACCCGGAGAGTTCAGCCCCTTTGTGAAGTCCCATACATACAGAATATATATCTCTATATATATTCTTTATGTATTATATATATGATCTTATACATGTGTGTATTCTATAGTATACAGATAATAATAAGCTTTAAATTATATATGGCTGTAATATAAGATATATAATAAACATTTATACATATTGTGCATATATAGGGGCTTTGAAATGTTTTTCTATAATATATATTCTATATCAATGCAATAGATAACATTTTATACATTATATATAATTTATCCATATATTTCTATATATATGCTATATATGTAATACATGTATATTTATAAATTAGATTTAAAGGTATTATATTTATTATTTAAAATCAGATTGTATACAAATAAATATAAACATAAAATGCCCCTGGGACTTTGCAAAATATCAAACACTATATATACTCTAGATATACTCTTACTATTATAAAAATATAATGTGCTATATAAAAAAATTTTTTATATGTATAAATATCTATAAGTCCCAGGGACTTTCTTCTTTTTTATACACGTATAATATATTTTTATCCGTATCATTTAGCAATGTATTAATATTATGTATTATACAGTGCATTAATATATAACAATATAATATAGAACATCTATAAATAATGTCTATATTATATACCCTATATTATGGTAGTATGTCGTAAAAGACATGTAACACATAATATATTATTACTATTTACTGTGCATTCATATTTACGAGATGGGTATTGCCCGTGTCTGTACGACACTGCTGGCAGGCAGAGAGGAGTGGATGAGCGGCTCTGCCCAGCCCGGGCAGCCCTCAGCCTGCCGGAGGCCTGCCTGCAGAGCAGTCTGGGGGCCGTGCTCGTCCCCGGGCAGACACACGGCTGCCAAGGCGAGGAGCACGACCCCCGCCACCGCCTTCCCGGGTTAGCTCCGTAATGAGCACTTCGGTACCAGACAAATACTGACCAACCTGGGGAGGCAGTTGTTAAGCAATGAGAGTGGGGAGCCAAAAAAAGGAATTCAGCATCTTAGGAGAGCGCGCGAAATGCCTGGCACCTGGCGTGGGGGCAGCGGAGGAGGTGCCAAGGGTGGGGAGAGGCGTTCAGCCCATGTGCCAGTGCAAAGTGAGGAGCGATGGGATGAAGCCAAGAAGAGAAATCGTTAGACCGTCGCTGTATTTGGTTCTAAAACAGGAGAAGTAGGGAAAAGGGCTTCTGTTTAGTCTAAGTAACCCAAAAGAAAGCTGCCCAGAGAAGCAGGTGTCACCTCCCAGCACTTACACGCGGGTAACACGACCAAGGCTGAAGGCACTGGAGGCACGTCCTCTCAGAGACACCTGCGCTGTGGGAGCGGTGCAGCCATGCCCGCCCAGCCCCGAGCAGCACCGCTCCTCAAGGCACACGGCCAGGGTACTTCAGGGGTAAGCCTGGCATTTCCACTTCTACCCCACAGCTGCTCTCCAGTCTCTCTCCAAAGCAAACCTATATTAACAGTCAGCCAGTACTCATTATAGCCTAACTTTTGCTGGCCTTGTGCATGGCTTGGGAAGTGGGTATAGATTTGTTCATGTATAGATGCTAAACAATAGGCTCTGGTTTTATTCATCCCAGAACACAAAACAGAGCCACGTGGGTAACGCTCTCCACGTAACGCTGGGCAGGTGCAGCCAGGAACAGGGGGCAGGCAGCTCTGCAAGGATTAATATCGGGCAGTAATGATGTCACCCACAGGATTATGATTAGTGGAGCTGTAAAGCCAAAGTAGACTCTGAAGAAACTGTTTGGCTATTTTTATATAGCCATCTCCTTGAGAGGTAGCTTGAACCTCCAGGGGAGGGCTGGATTTAGACCTGAATGCTTCATTCAGCCTTTTCTCTAGCACAGATCAGCCACCCCAAACTGAATTTGGAAGCTGAATCAGAAAAAACAACCCTCAAATTTTTGCCAAGCTCACTGGGATCCTTACAAGTTCAGTTTGGATTACGAGAGAGAAAATTTTATTCTGGGCCACAGTTTTCAAAACCTGTTTGTGATTTTGGGGAACTAATTGGTTTTGAAAAGGGCAAGAGCTCTCAGGCTGCAGCACCTTCAGAGGACACAGCCTGTGCCATGAGATTCAAGTTGGGCACTCAGAAAATGCTACAAACCCTCCCCTTTCCCCACCAGCTCCCAGGACTCTGACTTTGGGGAGAGTGCTGGGAGAGGACTTCCCATTATACCATGTTTCTCACCTACCCACCTTAGCAAAATGTGCCAAGAACCTCTCTGATGGGTGAGTGACTTTGGATTAGAGGCATAGCTGGCTTTGCTGGGTCATGTGATTAAGTGGTACCTAATTACAAGAGGTTGCAGAAGATTAGCCCATCAAGGTACACAGTGTAAAGCTTTAGGGATCATAAACAGCTCAAGCTGCCTTTAAGAAGTGCTCCGGAGCAACTCCACTTCCATCGGCTTTTTTGCATTCTCTGCTTTTTAAGCGTGAGGCCCCTTGTGAGGCATCTCCAGCGATGCACGATCAGTAGCGCTGCTGCTGGGAAGACACAGGCAGCTAGTTGCACAGCAAAACAGATGCTCTACAGGCAAGCCGTCTCCCTGAACAGAATAAAACAAAGCTGCAAATATAACCCCACAAGCCAGCTTACCTGCTATGACTTTTCTAAGGCTGATGACATGCTCTGCACAGCTCTGGCGAGAATATAGTCTGAGCCTTAAATAGGTGAGGTTAGGCATATTAAACACCACACTCCAAACCTCCAGGCATCACGTCTTGGAAGAAGATGGAAAACTATATGGGCAGCGAGGGTCACGTGCTGCCCTTAGCTCAGCACTTCATGGCAGACAAGGAGGGTTTATAGGAAGGCGATGATGGTCGCCTCTCTGGACGCAAGCCAAACCCCTTTCAAAGCGGTATTCCAGGTGCAGACTGGGTGCTTGGTTAGCTGACCAAGGTTGGCAACCCCAGTAAATTCACATGCAGCCACTGTGGTCTCTCACAAGATACCAATATCTCACTACAAACGGCACTTAGCTTCTAGATCAACCACTATGCGCAGAGGAGGAACAAATCCAGCTGCTTCCTACAAAGAACACAAACAAGTTATGGAAAAGATTTTATAGGATGGTGGATGGCGGGAGACAGACTTGACTTCTCAAACACCCTTGCAGGCTGCCTTCCTAGCTCAGGTCATTTTGATGTCCCTATTCCTAAGCACAGCCGATTTGTAAGAAAAAATCTGCCTTCTTGCAAACAAGCCCGATGCCAGAAGAGCTGTTACACTGCCAGTGCTCCTGAGGGCATGAGCCAGGACAGGGCCAAAGGTTTTAGTCTTATTTCCTATGATAACAGCTCTTGTCTCAGTCCTGCCACGTGCTTCTGCACGGCACCACACGGCAGCTTCATACCTGCCTCTCTTGCCAGCCCTGCAAACAGGCTCACTAAGAAGTAGAGCGCACAACGTGATCCTTTGGTCTTTGGTGGTGATGGCATCTGAAGTAAGATACCCAGGCAACAGCAGCCTGCAACTGAATTAGGAGATGCCCAACTGAACTTCCAAACAAGCGCCTGCCTGCCCTCAGCGAGGCCATGGCTCCAGTGCACACCACGGAGAGACTGAAAGTGCTAATCCTAAGAGCCCAGGCCTGCCAAGAAGGCTATGACACCAATCAGAAGAGTAATAATCCTTGCAAGTGGGCAAAGTCCAGCATCAGAGTCAAAGAATGGTCCAAATGCCCACAAGAAGCTGACTCTGGGCCTTTTTTTATGAGCCTTGACGACTGCTACATTCTCCAGAAGACACAACGCAACCTGCAAGGGGAGAGGAAGGAGAGAGAGTGGGGCACAAGACAAAGGTGGCCTCACGTCTGCTCTAACGTCCTTTCTTGACTTAAATCATTGAGGTCAAAGTTTTTCAGAAATGACAAGCAAGTCTGGTCATTGAAACATTATGAGGGCCCAAAATTCAAAGACACGTCCCCCCCACTGTTGGTCACTGAAAATAAAATCCTTAGCACTGGTTTATAATTGCTGGCCTGTATCGCCTCCCCAGTGTTTTGTGCAGAGACTGTGTGGCTCAGACATCAGTCAGGCCTAGAAGAACATCTGTTTCCACTAAAGCTGTAAGATTCCAGGAAAGACTAATCTTGAATACTTCTGCAAAAAGGATGGCATGCGCTCACAGCCAGCCACAGAAAATTTGGAGGGTAGAGGTCTGGTCTCTCATCAGAAGAGCTGCATCACAGGCACACCACATGCTGCAAAAAGATTTTTCTATACCAGTGGTACACTGACACCCTGAAAGTTTTATGCAGAACAGCATCACCCTCACCAAGAAAACAGCTTGTGTAATTAGTACCGGCTGCTCTATCACTCTGAGGATCTGCGAGGCAGAATGCCTGCTTGGAAAGACTCATCTTCCCTGACCTGTAGAAGGAGCCGGGTAAACACTGATCTGCTAAAACTGTTTCCTCTTTTTCGTAACCAATTACACAGATCTTAGTGGCAAAGATGTTTACATAACCATGCCTTACACGGCTCCTGCCAGCACCTTCCTGGTGCTGGATCAGACGCCTTTCACAGCTCAGGCACTCAGCGTGGATTAAGGACAGAGCTGATCAGAGGAACAGTTTGCAGAGCGAGGCAGGTACGAGGTACGCTCTACAGCAGAGTACCAGAGTGGAAGTTGCTCAGCCTGGCGCCTGCCCTAATTGCTGGGAATGCCTCCAGTTAATGAGGACTGTATAAACTGCTGCTGTGGCTCCTGCCATTGTCACAGAGCCTTTGGGCAGAGGAAGCAGTTAAACACAAAGACAAGCCTTTGTAGCCATGCAACTCCCTCCCTGCAGATTTCTAGTGGGCAAAGCCACTCAGAGCCTGATGATATTCTGTAGTACCCCCCCAGCACCTTGTAGCTCTTGCCTTCTCATGTGTCCTCACTGCCTCAGGGGAGCAATAACCCCCATTTTCGGTGCTGTCAATGCTCCAGGAAGACTCTGGTATCTTCTTCTGGCCTCTCTTCACACAAAAGCAGGGCTTTGCCCCTGGGGAATTATCGTGGGCCCCTGGGAGTGCTCCAGGCCACCTCCTTCCCCCTTGCTTCCCATTATCCTTGCCTTACTGGCAGTGGATTACTAGGAGAGCATTTCACACTCTCATCAGAAAGACAAGGCTGCTGCAGAAGAGCAGTCTACCTTCCCCATGGATTTTTACCTCTCCCTGTCATACCACTAAGAGTTCAGATTCCCAAGCAAGTTGGAAGGTGCCTTCTGCGTATCAGGGCAGCCTGCTGTGTGGTAATTAACAACTTACAAACACTAGAACATGTCTTTGTTCTGTGTTTGAACAAGTTCAGTGGAAAGCGCTGGGCACATGTGCACCACCACACTATGATTTGGCATATGATTGCCTGTGTACATACTGATACCTGCACGTTGGCTCAGTCACCCCTGTGTAGTAGCTAACAAGACAAATGGTTTTCTTTAAAGATGGTGTATTTCTGCAAAAGAGAAACTGGCTGTAAACACTGCCCTGTCAGGAATTCACTTCACGTCCACAGTCTCAGGAGCTGTTCAATTTGGAAACGGATGCTTTAAGCCAGTGGAAAGCTGATGTTTCTTCCCCTCCCACACACAGGGTGCTTCTTGGTTACATCAGGTTGTGGAGGATCAGAACTAATAAATGACAGCAACATTTGGATTTATGGAAGGCCAGCTTCATCACATACTCTTTCTCACTAAGGCCCCAAGCGTTAATTTGAGCTGCTAAGGTAGGTAAATATGACAGGACAAATTAATGAGGAAAGAAATACAGCCTGAAGAACTCCCAACAATGCACTGTGAACACTAGAGAGAGATTTAGAACAGGGCAGGACTCAGGGGCAAACGTTCATCTCGCACAGAGAAGGCTGGTCTGTGGGGAGAAGAGGTCTACAGGCTTTCCTGCACGCCTGGAGAGAGGCACACGGCTCCAGTTCAGTGGGAGATACTGATTTCCTACACCACTGGCCTATTTCCAAAGGAAGTTCTCTCAGCCAAGGACTGTCCATTTTTACATGCGTTGAGGGAGCCTAGTGCAACAGGACCACAACTGGCCAGGAGTAATAGACACCATCTCCTGCTCACCATCAGAAAGCCATCGCACCCCCGTGGTGCTTCTCCCATAAGCTGCAAGTGTGAGGACAGGACTGGAGGAGGTTTGCATTAGATGGCCCCATTTCCCTGCCTTTCTGCCAAGCTCTGGCTCCAGTCAAGACTGCAGTGATTGTGAAGTGGTACAGAAAAGAAACACACACCAATTTCCCCCTTGTCTAGCACCTGCTTTCAGCAGTCCTCCAACCCTGCAGATACAAACAAGGGACATCTAGAGAGAACTAACACACGATTTGGCTTCCTACAGCCAAGACCTCTGAATCTTCCCCATGGACTAAGAGTTTAGTTGTGACAAAAAGTTATGCTGGCTCTTTCAGAAGCACCAAAGGAGAGTATGTGTCAACAAATGCTGCTAACACATCGGAATAAGCTTTCTTAACAACTAGAAATAACAGTCAAGATGAAGGACTCTCCCACTGTGCTCAGGCTTCTGTGAACAGCAGCAAAGGATAATCCACATCTCACAGGAAGGCATCCCATCCCCACTGAAGCTTGTGGGAGAGATCTGTTGTTTTGTTGGGATGTCAGACGTCACCTCAAAAGTTAAATCCCTCCAGCTGTCTTCTAAAGCCCTGACTGGGAGGAATGTTTCCAAAAACCTAACACAAGAAGCCATCTCACAGGAAAAAAGCACAAGATGACCAAGCTTCTCCTGCTGAATTAAGGAAGTGGTTGGAGTTTATTGTTCTGCTCCTGCTAAACAAGAACAAAAAACCACCCTCTCAGCCGGTTTTCAAGTTTTCCAACAAGCCCTCAAAGTCCACCTTTACTCTGTCAGGAGCTGTACTAAAGAAACCCAACCAAACCAAAAAAACCACACCAAGAATAAAGGTTGAACTGAACATTCAGGACTGTCCATGCCACATTTTCAGTGGCTAAATGCAATGGTACAGAACACAAGTTGAAATCAAGCTAGTTTTAAGCAGCAGCAATACTCTGCACCCTCCATCTGAGCGTCTGATTCTGATCTACAGTTTTCACTTTTGCCTCCAAGAAAAGGAAAAAAAAAACCACCACAAAAATTCTGTCCCCTGGCACTGACTCAATGGCTGCTCTCACTTTTCCTTAGCATATTTCAGAACAAAATGAGCTGCAAATCCTGCACCAACATATAGGAGATTATTAAAAATGAACATGGGCACTATGGGCTCTGAGCCCACAGAGAAACCTCCAGGCATGAAATGGGTACTGCTTCAACACCGACCACGGCCTAAGCTGCCTTATACTTCAAAACCCCATTGCCTGCTCGAGGAGGCTGTGATTGCTGCACAGTGCTGCCTTTCTCTCCATACCTGTACAGTACTTTCCCACTACACCCACTCTGTGCGTGACCACTGAGCGGGAGGAATGCAGATCCTGATGCATGCCCTTTTTACAGGGTCTCTTATGCCTCTGAAAGCCTGCCTCGTTGCAGGAGCTGCAGAAGTTGGAGAGAAAGACAATTCTGTCATAGGCCACCTTCACTCCCTGTTGTTTAACATCCTGGGTGCAGAGACATGGAAGAATTACACCACGTAACTGATGTTTATGAACAGCTATGGAAGTGAACACACAAAGCATCATCATAGCTAAGGCACAGGCTGGACAGCCTGGGTTTTTAAAGCTCATACAGGGCTGAACACCCGTTGCCTGAGCATCCAGAATTTGTGGGAAGTCTGTGGTACCCAAGGAAAGCCCCACAATGCTCATGCACAGTTGGCAGCATTTTCAGAGGTACCCCAGAGTATGTTAACTAGCATTTTACATATGCCAGCAAAACTCAAGCCTGCAGGCTAGAGGAAACCACACAGGTGTGTGTGTCTGCCCACAGAATAGGGAACTGGAGGCATGGAGAGACAACAGAAAGAGCAAGGAAAAAAAAAGGGAATTCCAATTAGCAAGAAGTAGTAGCTGAGAAGAATCATGAAGACAGAGGCTTTCTAACCACCAAAACTGAGTTAACAAGGGAAAAGCAAAACCACTAAAAACAAACAGCACGAGGGGGCTCCTGTCAGTGCGGTGGAAAGAGAGAGGGGAATCTAACGCTCCTGTTCTTCACTGGTTCTTCTTATGGGTCCCCAGCTGAACCTGTCCCTCCAGAATACCTCTGTCTTCAGAGGTCACAATGTCCTGCAAAATCCGAGGACCAGGTAGAGAGGCTAAAAGCATCCTAAGCTCTAATCCGCAGCCTGCCTTGCCTAAGAAAATACAGGCCCATCCCAGCCAGGCGCTGAGCAGCAGCCCTGGCAGGGGAGAGAAGGGGAGATGCTAAGGCCTGAAAACTGCTGGTATGCTCTTGTGTTAGCCTTCAAGGATGGGAACACCACTCGGTCTCACTCATTGGGGACAGCCCCTTTCACTCCCTGAGGAAGCACTTAAGCCACCACGTTACAAATCGTGTGGCTATCAGAAAACGCAAGGTTCATCTGACACACACACACACCGCCCAGTCCCCAGACTACAGCTTGCTGGGGCTGCTCACTGTGCAGAAGGTTGCATCCTGGCTCTCCCCACATCTGGAAAGAAGACAGCTCCTCTTTCTTCCACACCAACAGCTACCACAAGGGCAGGTGCAAAACAACTACTATTTTGGCCTTTGGGTGCTTTCATCCACTTGAGCAGGGAACAAGACACCGGCTGGTACTAACGGGCAGGCTCCAGCGAGCCTCCTCACCCCAGTCCAACAAATCCCTCCGCAATCTCAAGGCATTATCAATCCCCTGGCAGTAAACATTTATCTCCCTTTTACAGAGAGGCAGAGAGAGATGCAAAACCACTCAACCTCAGGAGTTCCTGTTTTTCTTTCCCCCAGCTGCCACAGCCTCAGAGGTAAACAGGTTTTGGAGGTGAACAGAAAACCTGACCCAAAGTCTGCCAAGGTAGCTCTCCATGACCACCATCGCATGCAGGGTCAGGCCTGTGCGAACCAGAGAACCTGCCAGGAGGAGCCCTGAAGCAAGCCGACCAAAGCCACCTTGCGGTAGGGTAACCAAATCCCATCTAGCTCCCTAAAAAGACAGCTTCCCCTACTCAACTCGACATGGAAACCTGTTTACTGGCTAAAGATCTCCCTTATCACCAAAACCTGCTCACCTTAGCCAGACAGAGCACAGCACAGGAGCTCTCTATCCCTTCCTAACCATTTGCTGATGGCAACCTGGGAAGCGTGCAATGCAAGGGCTCTCCAGAGCTGCTGACCCGGCACGGGGAAGACAGCCCGGTGCATCTCCACTCGGTGCATTTGCAGCTCGGCAGTCGCCCGGGAGGACGACGGGGGAGCCCACGAACTTGCACTAAACCGGCTGCCGCTACCACCACTGGCGGTCCTGCAGCGGTTTTGCGCTGCAGGCAGCAGCGATGCCATGGGAGACTAAGAGGGAAAAGCCGCGGTGGTTTGAAAGCGGCACGAGCATCCCTGCAGCGGAGCGGGGGGACGGAGCAGGAGGGCAGGGGCTGCCCCGAGGGGCTGGGCGGCGGCGGCACTCCCGAACCGGAGGGATGGAGGTGGGGAACAAAGCCGGCGAGGGGCTTTAACCCTCGATTCTTGGTCTCTTGCCGATCCCACCCCGCAGCCCTGTAACTTTCAGGATCCCCGGGCACGAAAGCCACGACCCCCAGTCCCACCGGTGCCCCCTCCACCCCGGTGCCCCCGCAGCCCCCCGGGCAGCCTCACCTCGGAGTAGACGTAGAGGGGCAGGACGAGGACAGCGAGCAGCAGGTCGGCGACGGCGAGGCTGACGATGAAGTAGTTGGTGGTGGTCTTTAGCGCCCGCTCCGTGCAGACGCTGAGGCACACCAGCCCGTTGCCGCCCACGATGAGCAGGATGAGGACGATGCCCAGCACCAGGGCGGCGATGTCGTGGCCGGCCGCCGGCGGCGGCAGCGCGGTGCCGTTGCAGGGCGCGGCCCCGGCGTTGCCGTTCCCCATGGCGCCGCGGCGCTGCCCCGGCAGCCCGGCGCATGGGAGCTCCCTCGCCGCGGGCGCCCGGCTCAGCTCCCGCCGCCGCCAGCCGTGCTCAGTCCGCGGCGAAGGCTCTGGCGGCGGGCCGGCCGGCCCCAAACTTTCCGCGGAGCGGGGAGGAGTCGCCGCCCGCCCGCCGCCGCCGCCGCCGTGAGGCAGCCCCACCCGGCTCCGGCGGCCGCGGCTCCAACTGGGTCACCAAGCGGCTTATGGGGCGGCGGCGGGGGGGGGGGGGCAGGCTCCCGGTGTCCCGTCCACGTTCCCCTAGCCGAGCCCCGGGGGAGCTGCCGCCGCGGGGGATCCCCACCCGCCCCCGGCCCGGAGGTGAGGGGCGCGTCGTGGTGGCGCGTCCAGCCCTGGAGGAGCCCCCCCTTGGGGAATGCTCTTCGCGGGACCGACCCCTGCTTGTAACCGAGCTCTTCCCGTGGCCGAGGCGAGTGCTGTCAGTCTGGGGCTTTACCGAAAAAAAGCCGGGGATTAAACGCCTTGCCCTTCAACTGCCTAACTTAGCCCAGCCTCCACCTCCAGTGGAGGAGGCTCCATCTCCCAGGATTAGGCTTCGTGTTGCCTTTTGAGCGGCAGGAAAAGAACAACTCTGCACTGACACAGCTAAAATTTCTTCTTTGATTAGCCACCCTCTTCCAAGTATGGCAGCAATCGGTTGGTATTCCATATTCGGTGCTTCCTGCCCCAAAGCAGCTGTCGGTCGCCCTGTGAGTGGTAAAGAAACAGCCCAACATTTCCTTCAAAGCTAAAAATGACAATAAAACCAAAAGACTTTGCAGTGGCATGTTTTAGGGTTGGCTTGTCTGAAATTTTTTTTCTTTGGTTTTATGTTTTGTTCTTTTATTTGGGCTTATGATTTGCTTGACTTTTTTGTATGGCCCATCTTGGGCTGTCGAGTGACTCCTATTGTAAAAGTGGCATAGTAGGAAGATAAAAAACAAGGACTGGGTCTCCTACAGTGAGATTGCTGTACTTTGGATATAATGTCTCTCTTGGCATGAGCCTGACCACGTGTATATGACTCAGAAATAGCAGAGGCACTGGCCCCACAAGCGCTGTATTGCAAATGTTGTGGTAGATCAAAGGACTCCTGGGTCTTGGCTGGACCCTCACAAAGAGGGAAGAAACCCCACAGGTAAGCAAGTGTTTAGAGTAGAAGGTTGTTTTAAGTCAGCCTGACCTGAAGGTATTTTCCCCAGGAGACTCAAAGCAGTAATATGAACAGTGATTAGAGAAATCAGTGCTGTTAGCTTTGATCTCCAAGAGCATCTGAAGGACTGTAAAGTCTCCAGAAGTCCAGAAAATGGCAAACACTGCCTATTTTTAAACAGAGAGACAAGAAATCGGGGCACTAAAGAGCAACCTGAGTTGCTTCACTCCCTAGAAAGTTACAGAGCTTGTTTGTTTCCATGCTAGACTTAGGAGCACTTGTAGGTATGGGGAGAAATAGTAAATATCACGTATCTCAGCTTTAGCTCTAGCTGCAGTCTCACATGGCAATGTAAGAGAAAAGACTAGGTGAAATTATTACAGGTTGGGTGAATAACTGGAAAATTGTATTCCAAGATCTATGCAGAATCTGGTAATATTTAGTGTGAATATAACTGACCTTGAGTGAGGATCCAGAGAGTCCACTAATTAGATCTGAAGATGCTACCAAGACAGGAGAGGCTGCGAGCATCTTGGAGCACAGAGTAAGAATTCAAAATGGCCTTGGTAAGTTGGAGAAACTGTCTGGCAATTGTAGGATGCATTTCAAAAGGAATTTTGCATCTGTTCTGTGCTTGGGCTGGAATAATCAACAGCTGAAATGCAGGATTGAGGAAGCAACTGGACAGGCAGCAGGTGTGGGAGCAAAGGCGGTGTAGCAGGTCACAAGCTGAACATGGGGGCTAGGATGTCTTACTGTTGAAAATGAGATAAAAAAATAAATGCTCTACTGGGATAATGCTGTTTGTGAGGTACCTGTGCACCTGCAGTCTCAGGCAGCCTTCACTTTGCTAGCCACACTCAGAGTCACTTTTCACAATATTTGTCATAATTATGTCAACTAAAATAAGAGACTTCAATTATGATTCCTAGAGGTAGGGTTTAGGGTAGCATTTCTGATTCCCTGGGACAAACACTTCCCCACTGCAATGCGACAAGCAGCAAGGCAGACACTGCGCGTGCTTGGCCCCCTCACCACTAACTGTGCCTTTTTTACTGATTAACGACTGGAGCGACTGGTGTGGGGAACCACGGTGCCCCTACCTGACCCCTTTGCGTGTGCTCCCTGCAACCCCTGCCATGGTGAAGGCACATCACTGCATTCACCCCTGCACGGATGGAAATGAACTCGGTGCAGTCTAGCAGAGATGGAGCCTGAGGCTCGGGAAGGACAGGGGAGCTGTGACCCCCCATTTCTAGCCCAGATGTCTTGGGAGATGTGGGACCTGATCCAGATGCAGTGGGCATCTTTCCAGCCATGCCATCAAACCTCAGATCAGACGTTAAGGGCCAGCTAACCATTCAGATCAGCCTGGTGTTTATGGAAGGCAGCAGGAAGAGAAGGCATAGCAGGAAAGGATCATTTACACTACATGGAGGGGGAAAACTACATTACTGGCAGCTTTTTATAAGATGAGAAGTTTCTCAGAGCTGCTTACAGGCTCCAGCTATCAGTTTCATCTAATCTATTAAGAGATTGGTGGAAGAAATCCTGTCTCCAATCCCCCCTCCCCACTCCCCCCAATTCCCTTACTCTTTTTTGAAAAAGGACATGATTAATCCTCAGCATGTGCAGCATGGTAAAGCCAGAGCCCTGTTTCAGCCATGGGGACGTAGTCAGATCTAGGTACCACCCTTTCCCTGTAGTGGATTAACAGCAGTTGATCCACACAGTCTGTTTTACCCAGCTGCCTCGGGCTCCACAATTTCATACATGAGTAGGAGAAAATTACCTTGGTTTAAGCACTTAGCTGGCAATCTGGTTTGCAAAATACTGTCTCCAGAGGTGTGGCTTCCAAGTCTTTTCTAAAGCCAGCAAGAATGCTATCCCTTTAGTAGCTACTGAGTTGTATTACCCCTCTCTCCCATCCCCAGTGTAGGTTTGCCATCCTCACGTTGATCCCAATACCCATGGATTTGCCTAGTCATCTCCCTCTTCCAGGAGACCCAGCTTTGACATGCACGTAAATCACTATGCGAAGACAAAGCTCTGCCCTACATAGCACAGGAGAGATACTTCCATCAGCTCTGAATGGGACCAAGTCTTTCTCCAAATCTCAGCCACCAGCACTGGAATGGGTACTCACATGCCTTCAGCTCTGCCTGTATTTCTACATTCCTTCGGGAACAGTTTGGGTTGTACTCAGGTGGGCATGAGCATGGCTGCACATCCATCAGGTTGAGGAGAGCTGGTTTGGCAATACCCTCGTCTGCTGTGAAGTTCAGACAAGGAAAATATATGTTATCCAATGCAGCAAACTGGGACAAAACTACCCCACCAGTGTTTTTTAAACCCGTACGTCCTGACAGTGTGAGTTTGCTCAGTGGTTTCTATCACCTGGTCACAGCTTTTCTGGTCTGGTGGGTTGGTCCCTAAAACCTAACTGATGGCACACTTGCTGCTGTCACAGCCTTCGCTCAGTGAGGAGCTGGTACAGCAGAACCACTTTTACTAGAGCTCTTTTACTCCAAGAAATCAACTCAAATTAGCCAAAGGAGGCCTTGAAGTGCATTAATGAAACTGCACTGAAACCCTGTGTGGACAGAATACCCTTTATTTATTTATGTATAAACTACCTGAGCAGCAAAGAGAGCAGGATCAGATTGTGACTGCAGGCCTTCTGCCTTTCCACAGGGATTAATGCCATTTACCTAATCCACTTTAACAGTTAATTTATATTCATTATCTTGACTCCATCCCTGGTGTATGGATAGACTTTTCTTTGATGTGCCTAAAATCAACTGTTGAATAGTACCCTGATAGCTGGGCAACAGATCACTGGGGCTATCTTCAGGTTCAGAACAAAGGGAGGAAAATAAAGAGCTTTTAAGGCCAATCCTGTTCCTTTTATTTGACATATTTAGCTGAGCAATTCTCTGTGAAAGTATCATCCACAGCAAAGCCATCCTGCTTTACAATCTGCTTGTAATGCATTTCTGAGAAAAGAGACAGAGGCAGCATCCTGCCTTTCAGGTTAACCTTTGCAAAAGGGGGAAGAGGATGGCACAGCTCTCTTGGCTTTCCAGGCTCTCCGAGTCCCCCTCCAATAAGCGGCAGGGATTTATGTACACACTGAATAGATCTTTTGGCATTTAACATTCTGGCAAGTTATGATAAATCCATGCAAGATGTAAAAACTCATGCATTTTTAATGATGATTAGCTGTGGGGATGAAACTACAGAGAAAATGACTGGATTTTCTGTCTCTGTTAGCTTAGAATCAAAACTAGATGTTTTTGTGGATGCCTGGTTTCAGATTAAGCCACATAATTGATCTCACACAGGGGTGACCTGGTGAAATACAAGGGTTTGTGTCATAGGGCAGATCAAATTAATATACTTCAAGAGCCTCTACTGGGTTTAAAACATCAGTGAGCTTACTAGAGCCACTTGTTATGAAAAAACTCCTGGGGAAGAGGAGAAGTGCAAGGCAACACAGGCAGGGAAAGGCATGCCTGTGAGCAGCAAGCACCTACAAGTGCATCTCCTTCCACCCTCATCTTCACAAAACCTGTTCTTGTTCACCTGGAAGGGATGTCCTTTCCGGTCCCTGAAAAGGTCTGAAGAGGGATGCAGCCGAAACGAAGCCCAAGCAGCTGTGTAGCCATCAGGAGCTGCTGTGCTCATTGCTGGCACTGCACACCTGGAACAGCTGGGCCAAGCCTGCCTGCCAGCCAGAACACAGACCATGTCGTCCTTATAATTGAAATTAATTCCCTGAAGTGCTTTCTCCTCTTCCCCAGACACAGCAAACAGCTGGAGGCTGAGATTACGGATGCTGATGCCAGTTAGAGCTGTGATAAGGCCAGACGCATGGGGAGCATTAACGCACAGCTCTGCTGTGGAGAGACCGCACTTGGAGCTCCTCTGTGTCAAGGTACAAGGTAGCTTCCAGCTGGGCAGAGAGCAATGCTGGGCCGGGAGGGCAAGGGTGGCCGGAGCAATCCTGGGGAGGAAGCCACCCAGCCCTGTCCCGTCATGTCCCTGCAGTGGTATGTGTTGTCTCATCCATGCATCCCACACTATGGAGACTACCTGGAGACAGGCAGAGTGCACTCACTTTGGCAGTCCTCAAAGGAGATTTGGAAGAAGGCCCATAGGGTGTAAAAAACCAGCAAGTGATTGATGGGGGCGGCAGCTTGTCTTTGCAGGTCTTTAAAAAGCTCTTTGTGCTTCCTTGGTGACAGAGAGACAGCCACAATATGTACATAGGCTGGAAAAACAGAGTTCCCCTCTTCCCCTGAAAACTAGACTGTGCCCCAAGACTGGCTCTTGCTTTTCTGGATCACAGTGCCAGCCATGGTAAAACCAACCCTTGTTTCTCTCTACTGTGTCCATTCTCAAGCAGGGAGGAAGATTTGCTCGCAGGAGGGAAGTGCCTCATAGCAGCCCTTCCAAATTCAAGGCTGTCTCCTGCTTGCCACAGGTGTGCCTGTGCAGGGGAAGAGCCTCTGCAGGATGAGCCTGGCTCAGCCCCAGCATCCCCAGGCAGAGCATCTCTAGGGAGGCAGACTCACACCCTTAGGGCTTAGGGGACCCTCTGGCTTAGCACCCATCCCTACTCCAGAGCAGGGGGATAAGGGATGTTCTGGCTTGCTTCCAAAGCGCCTCTCTCATCCCCTACCATGGAGAGCCAAGGCACTCTGCCAGCACCCAAGGTACCACTCATGTACCAATGGAGTACTTTTCTCCTTTCTCTTCCCAATTTTTAGCAAAATGTTTCAAGCGTTTTGTTTTTTCCAGTGTGAGCCAAACACCTAATATTTTTCTTAATCTCTTCTTTCAAAAAAGCTGGGTTTTACTGCAGATTTCACCCAAGGATTTGGCTGGAAGCAGATACAACTTTGATCAAAATGACTGAGGTCTGCTCTAGCACAGCCCAGAGCTCCTAACACAAAGGTTTTGCTGTCCTTGCCCCTGGGTAGTGCTGCAAACCATGGAGATAACTAGCATGTCCAGCATCTTCCTTTCAGACTTCAGAGCAAGTGGGCACACTTTCAGGAATGTGACATTTTATGCTTTTGGCCCCCGCATTTTAGCTTTTTTTTTAAACTGGTGCAAATCCAGAAAGGTGCCATATGTTGCAGCAAAACACAACACATCTCCCACCTGCCTTGTTGGACTCTGCTGCCCAGCCGAACAAAGCAGAGGAGAGACATAGGCAATCTAAGCAAACCCAAGAGCAGCTCAGGAGCTGAGCACTATATAGGCAGATAGAGAGAGAGCCACGCACATCCTAGATCTGGACACCTCTTTTGCTTAGAGTAATTTGCCCCTTGCTGAATCACATGCTGCTATGGAGGGATGTGTAGCCTCAAGCTCAGGGCTCTCCCATTCCAAGGCTGAGACTTGAATGAAACCCAGGTACCTTGTCATACTGGGCATGGGGAGGTGCACACTCCCTGCTTACAGAGTGAGCCTTATAGAGAGTGATATAGCCCATTTGCACACAGGGAGGCACTGGGAAGCCAGCAAAACAGAGAGTAAACAGGGCTTTTCCCTCTGTTTTGTTCATTGCTTTAAGCACAAACCTCCAAAAGGGACCATGAGGGGCTGGCATGCTTCTGTGACACTGGGTTTATTCCAAGACAAGGATTGCTCCCTACCCTGTTCAGGGTTTGGGAATAATAACTGAGTCCACCTTGGGGCTGGGGAGTGGGGTAGGTGTATGGGACTGTGACTTTCCTTCTCCCTTCCTCTACCAAGCCCACCTACAGCTGCCCCTGCTCACCTCTTCCTCCCATCCCACTCTTCCCTTTTGCAGCCAAAATTACAAAATCAGGTGGTAAAGATTAAAACCACTCCTGAAACCATCCTGTCCAAGGAAGGAGCATTTAGAAGGCTAACTCCTCCAATCCCCTTATTCCAGTTAGGGTCCTTTCTCTTACAGACCTGGGAGTGGTGCAAGAAAATTACTCTAATCTGCTCTCAGTAGATAGCAGCGTCACAGTCAGCTCCTTGGCATGGGGAAGGCTCACCTACAAACATACAAGAGAAAATCCCCACTACACACATAGACTCACACATACATATTAAGAAAGAAAAAAAAGAATGGGGGAGGTAGAAGTTCCTGAACACCCTGTAAGCTGATTAAAAGGTATTTTACTTTTACGTAGGAAGGATTTAGCCATGCAGTTCCTAGTACCATCTGACCTCAATAAACTCCCATGCCATCAGTGGGTGCTGCCATTGGATGGGGTCACAGCCTGTGCCTGGGCTCCTCAAAGGTCAGCTGCACCTAGACAGCTTCATCAGGACTTGTGACACCGTTGCTGGACATGTGTGGTGGATGAGATGGTCCTTCCCCAACCTTCTCAGCCTGTCTTGACCCTTGTGCACTTAGCCATCTCAAAGCCACGGACCTCAAAGAGAGCAGTGCAGAGGCTGTAGGAGCATTTTGGGATGCGCGTTTTGACCAATCAAGGTGTCTCCATGAAGAAAAGCAGCCCCAGCAGATCCTGAGCTGCTGCAGTAACACAGCTGGGGTCTGGACAGTGGACAATCTGGCAAGGGATGCTACCTTGTAATGGCTGCCCTGGATAAACAGCAGCTCCAAAGGCTGGATGGGCTTTCCTGGTCCAAGGCAGGAGCAACAATGTCCACCTGATGCTGTAGCAGCATTTATGCAGCCTGTTCTTAAAGCTCTCTGGAGATGGAGTCTGAATGCATCCACACTGCTCCTCCAGCCAGAAGGTCTTTTCTGATCTCCTGTATCAATTTCTTTGAAGTGTGAATGGGAATTTCTCCCCTTCAGAACTCAGAATGACCCTCCCAGAGCTGTGTATGCTGATTTTTGAGAGTCTGCCTGCATCCTTCTTGCAGTGTGGGGTCAGGATACCTAGCTTTATGATGAAACCCTCTCTTTTTCAAAATGCAGTTTCTTGTGTCTTTTCCTCCAACATAGAAAAAGGCCAGGCTCATGTGCTCTCCTTAAATATTGCCAAATTTGGGGCTAATACATTTAACATAGTTATAAGATGCTGCATTTCACACTGCAGGTTTGGTGACCCCTCTCTCCCACTGCAAAGAGGAGAAAAAAGACCTTCCTCTATGCCACTCTCAGCTTTGATGCCTTTGGGATGCGTCAGCTTGTGCGCACTAGCCGTTAATGCAGAGCCTCGGTGTTGAAGTGGGGTGGCCCCTCTGTTTCGTAACCTTTGCTCACTGCCACGCACAAGGGTGTCCCCAGCCAACAGCGAGCGGCTGCTGTGAATAGCCCTTGCACCCATGGCAACTGGATTTACTTAATGCAGCTCACCACAGGTCTCTCCACGCTGCACATGTCAGTCGGTGTCAAGCCTAAGCACAAGTGACTGCACAAAGATCATGGTGGCTTTACACCTGGCAACGTCCTCAGGGCAGCTCACCTCCTGCTCAGGGATGGCCCCAAGGATCACAGACCCCTTCTCCCTCCTGCTCCGGGGCATCTCTCCCTGTCCTCTTCAAGGAGTGTTGATGCACAGCCTCAGCGCTCCTTAGTGTTGCTATACATCCTGTAAAACAGTGTTATGTCCCATAAACAGTAAGTCACTGGCAGCTGGTGGCAAGGAACAGTTCAGCCCTGACTTCTTGCAGCTTTGGGTATGACAGCTGTGCAAGGAGCAGTGATCAGATGAGAGCAATAATTACCTTTTCCTTTGTCATTCTTAGAGTCAATGACGGGGAGCTTTTCTCTGCAATGATGCTGCACAGAGATGATGGGTTAGATTACAGTGATTAATGGATGATTTAATCATGCTTTGTGCCTGCTGGATGCAGGCAAAGGGAATTCCCACTCCCACTTTGAATGCTTACAGAAATGGAGAATGGGAAAAGCAAGGTGCAAATTCACAAAGCTCCATTCAGCTGATATTGCTAAGCAGTATTGTTTATCACTCCTGTTTCCATAATGTCTCCTGATGAGAGTTTAATGTTAATTCTGGTTAAAGGAGAATCAGATGTTGTTTCAGGACTGAGGATTTGGTTTGGGCTCCAGTTTATTCAGGTATAAATTGCAGCTTGCAAAAGCTTTTGAGTTTCCTTGCGTGGTCCTGAATTTCCTCATCAGGGGCCTCAGGAGCTGCATTTAAGTTGAAGCCCATGGTTGTCACCTGCATTATGTTGCAGCAGTGCTGGGCATGGCCACACACTTTTCCACCCCTTCACCTTTTCACTCTCTGCACTGTTGCTGCAAGGCAAACCCCGTTTTTTTTGTTGCGAAGTAGATAAATCAGGTTACTTAGTTCACGTTCTTCCAGTCCCCAGAAGCTTTTACTCTCCTGTTACTCACCCTCTGCTGCCATCATGGGGCCACTTCATCATTGCAACCTCTTCTGTGTGCTTCTTCTCTAGACCAGTTCAGATTCTCATAGCAAACAGTTTTCCCAAGAGCTTGGGGGCATTTCAGACCCATTGAGATTATTTGCAAAGGAAAGGAAATCACATCAGTCATTTTTAGCTCCCTGTATGTTGTTTAGCCTTTTTTTTATAAACTTCTTTTCCTTCTTGCCTTTTTCCTACATGGTCTTTCTCAGTTGTAGATGTTTGGCAACACCAGGAGCCCAAGCTGAAGCCAGCCACCACCAGTGCAGACACAAAATATGAATACAGAAAATATGAAGACTTAAATGCAAAGAACAAAAATACAAGAATTGCAGATGTCACCAATGTCACTGGGGGCTCCCAAAGCAGGGCTGGGTGCTCAGAAGAGCTTTCAGCTGCCATGGGAGAAGGATGTGACTCAACGCATCTGCACCTGGTTGCATAAAGAGAAAATGCATTGAATGAGGCTGTAACACTACAGAAAGTTGTACCAGAGCGATGGTGAGAGAGCTGCAGGAGGAATGACAGCACTAACGCAGCTGAAGAAAGCAGTCATTACAGAAAGGAGAGGAAAATGGTTGGGAAATGCCTGGACGTGTGCAGGACTGACCTGCGCTGTCTCAAAGGAGAAAATGGGCTCCTCTGTCCAAGCGGTGGCTGTGGCACCTCTCAGTCCTCCTGTCCTGGAATGGGGAGACTTTTCACTGCTGTTTCTCCCCCTCCCTTTTGCAGGGGTCCTGCAGCAGCCTGCAGTCACATGCAGTAGTGCTGAAGCTTGCTGCTAATCAGTACGTGGGTTATTCTTCCACGGGAAAGATGATGGGGAAAATCAGGTCCCTCCCAGCCCTCTAGACATGGGGATGCCCTCTGCTTTTCCAAAGAAAAAAAGATAAGTAGACAAGAAAAAGTGTAATATAGCTCCTATTTCTCCAGTTGGAAGATAAGAAGATTTATTTATAACGATTAATCCTTCCAAGCTACTCTATACAATGTAAAGAAGGAGAGAAAGGGCGTAATCCTATTTTCTCCCTCCATTTCCATGTCACCTTTAGTGGCAGTATTTGAGAGCAACCAGCTCCAAACCCCAGCAAAGGCAGGGAATATATTCAGGATGTTTTCTGTGCATGTATAAGTATGCTTCTTTCTTTGAAGCTGTGATACAGTCTGTTCTCAGCAGACCTTTCCCAGACATGACTGTGAAACCACAGCTTGAAAAGTATTGTCCCCTCATGCAAAAGTCAGCCCTCGTCCTACTGATCAATGTTTGCCCTAAAAAAGTGACACGTTGTTTAGCCAAATCGCAGGTACACACATACACTCACTGACTCTCCCTGGCATTGCAAACAAAACCCAAGCCAGGCTTAAAAAAGAAGAACAGAAGATTAAGCTCCTATCAAGAGGTAATTAAAGTCAGGAGGAGAGATAATGATGACAATCATAATGAATCAATTGGTACAGGGATGTTTGTCCAACAAATTACTGTCATACACAGAAGCAGGAATTATTATGCATCAGCAGAAATACAGTCCATCAAACTGCTGCAGATGACCTGATCAAGTTTAGAGAGTAATTAAAAGGACATTCCAGCCTGGATGCATTATTTGCTGTTAATCATGATTACTCATATTCATATCCTTACCCAAATAATTGCTTCTGATAAGGGCTGCAGATTTATAGGGGGCCATGGAGAGGAGTGGGCCAGTGGTGCATCGTAGCAGTGAGACAGCTGAGAGCCTGGAGTGACCACGGTTTGGTGAGTACCGCTGTGCTGACATGGTCAGGCTGGACAGGCTGCCTTCTCCCCTCTTTCAATTTTTGGGTGGTGGATTTCAGGCCTCCGTGATGCTTTGCTGAGCTATTGCCATGAGGCCATCCATCTCCTGAACAGTAATGCTGGTAATATGTGGGGTTTTCCTCCTCTGGAGCAACCAGAGGAAAGAAAGGAGCCCAAACAGCAGCTCAACCAGATGGCTTCCAGAAATACGTGGTCTTTAGTTTTAGGTAGAGCACAACGGATGGGCAGGAGCAAGAAGGTGCGCAAACTGGCTGTGTACCAGCCATTTTGGAAGCTCTCCTAGCGGTAGTGCTCCTGCAGGGTGATGGGAGCCTTGATTCAGCAAAGCCTTTGGGTGCAATCTGACATTTCAGCAGTAGGATTTGTCTGCTGGAAAGGTCTGAGATGCTCCCAGGTCCTGGGCTGGCTTGGTGGACAATTCTTTCAGATGAAGGTTCCAGCTAGCTAAGGAGTTTGCATTTACTGAAAGCCAGCATCACTGGGGAGGGCAATAAAAGGCTCGGAAGTATCTTAAGAAGGTAAAACAGCTCTACTGTGATCACACTGAAGATCTACGTCCTCCCTGGGGTCTGACTGATTAAAAGAACCAATGCAATACATCATTATTGATACACAGAAGTTCCCCAACAAGCCATTATTGTTCCTAGCAACTTCAGCAAGCAAATATGATCTGCACAGGGAAGACAAAATTATGTCCAGAAAGGGAAAAGATAAGTTGATCCACTTGATTAGCAGCTGGAAAGGTCATGAAGAGAGGGGAAACTCTGGAGTTTAAAATGGGCTCTTAAATGTGGTGCTCCAAGACAAATGCCAGCCCAGGGTTGGCACAAAGAAGGCCAAAATGCTGTGGTGAGATCCTGGCCAGGGGCCAAGGCATTGCATGGCAGGTATTGTACAGACTGAAGGACAGGCTCAGGATCCAGGTTTCCCTTCCCTGAAGGGTGGTATGCTCTGGTTTTGGTGGCTGTTTTCAGCTCTTTCACATCCCTCAGCTGGGAAGCAGTACTGTGAGGTCTGTTTTGTTTGGACTCCAATAAGAAACTGATCCTTGAAATGTCCTTCCTGTTTTACATATTCCATCCCCCTCAAAGCCAAATCAGGTAGGAAAGCACAACACTAAAGCATCAGAAATATGTGTGAGATGAAGCTTATGGCTCCTTAATCATGCAAAACCTCTCACCTGTCTGCTCTGCAACCCCCATTAAATATTTGTGCTGTGGCTTACAGCAAATACATTTCTGTATAAATCCCCCACTCTTGTCCTTCCTCCTCTTGCCTCTTCTCATCTTGCAGTATCTCTAGGGTAGCAAACAGTCCCAGAAGGGTGACTAGAAAGTGTTCAGGAAATTCTGACAGTCCTTTAATGCTCTTTGTACTGTCTAGTTTCAGACTAAAATAAGACCAAAGTGGGAGGACTTTGATTTTGGGTTAGCAAGTACTATCTGAGAGTTTCCAGGACAGCGACGAAGAAAGCAAGGTTTGCTTCTTTGCAGGAGGAAGGCAGGTTTATTATAAATTACATATATGGCTCCTGTGTAATCCTTGGGGAACCCTCTTATAAAGGCACACACACATATCTGCAGGCATAGGGCTGCAAAAAGAGCCTGGAAATAAAAGGGAAAAACATGCAATGGCTTGTGATAAACAAAATATGCTTTTCTTCTCTTTTTATTTCAGTAAGAAAACAAAATACGAGGTTCTGCTGCTACTGAAAATGTGTGTTATTTCTTTTTTCCTTCTTGAAAGGTTAGAGGATAGGCAGATATCGGCACACACGAGCCCTTCCCTTCTCCTGTGTGTAGATAAACTTTTATTTGGTACATGCCATTTTTCTTTGTCTGAAAAAACCCAAACAGATTTCTCCTGGGCATCCTCTAGATATACTAATAGCTGTCTGTGTGGGATGTTTTCATGGGTGCTTTAAATCTTCTCCCTGAAGGCTCAGCTCTCAGAGACTTATAGTAGCATGGGGTTTATTCCACAGTGTTGTGCCACTGATGGATTAACTGACGTGATACCTCCCTGCATATTCAAGGCATATTATACTGACTCACAGCAAAACTCCAGCACAAACATCATCTCACACAGCCAACCTCAGACCCATGCTCCAGGACTGCATGGTGGTGGTGGTGGGATAACAACTACAAACAACTTCCAATTAACTGGCAACATGAATGATTTGAATTGTTCATGTTTTGTATTTTAAATAAATACTATCTTTGCTGGCAGGAATTCCTGCCTAATTTAGTTGTAGTGGTGTTACTTATATAGCAATGTCTTCCGTGTGGCATGTGAACTGTACCAGACAAAGACCAAGGTCATTTGTTCTGCTGCTCATAAAACCTTGTGCTTTAATTCAGGAGAGAACATGGTTTCCCTGATGACTGCTCTGTGGCAACTAATTATTCCCATGATTGTCCTATCACACTTCTCAGCATCTCTTCCATCCTGGGAGAGGTAAGCATTTCTTGTGCCTCTGCTTCTTTTTTCTCCGTGGATTTTTGTTCAAAAAGCTATAAAGTCAGCCTTTTATCTTCCTTCCAGAACTTGCAGCTGCTTGGCTGTTGGATTTTTTTTCTTCCCTAAATTGATTTAGTTAAATGAGTGCAAATGTTGTAAATATTTTTTCTTGCTTAAGAGTGGAAACATTGATTTGACTTAATTCAGGAGAAAAATCAGGACCCCAAACAGATCAAACTACAGTAAAGAAGACACTCTTGAGTCTGTTTTCCCACTAGGTACTTATACAGGCTGATAGAGGTGGAAATTTCTGTTTCAAATAGCCTAGTCCCATGAAAACATAACCAAAAATAGTCAATCTTGTAAGTTCACCAGTTCACAATCTTGCACGTAAGACTTCGGCAGGGTTGTCTCTCCTCCCACTTGTGCAGGGGCAATTAAAGCACAGAGAGACTAAAGGATTTAGGCTGGAAGAGGACAGACCTGAGACTCCCTTGCAGCCCTTCCACAGCCACAGCCAGTGCCTGGCCCGGCTTCCCTAGCACTGTACTGGCATAGACACACACACACACGGTCTCTCCAGCAGCTGGACCCCAGACCTTTTATCCTACCCACTGGGTAGTTTGGTTTGAAGTTTAACAGCTCTGATTGAACCTCGCCGAGGCTTTGAGCACTTCTTTTAATGGCTTGTCAATCAGTCACCTGCGAGTGCTGGTCTTTGGTACTGCCACCGTTATCTACCTGTTCCTCAAGGTTTGTGTATCTGGGTGTTTAATTTATTACTTCTCCAGTCTCTTGTCCCAATCTTTTGTGCTGAATCAGTGTTAACCTCACATTCCCATATCCTTATGATAAGGTGATTACATTAGTAAGAAGCAAGCGTGGGTAGTTTCTCTGTGTGGTGGTTAACAAAGATATTTCTTTTAAACTCCTTTAAGATTTGTCCTTTTTTTGTGAAACTTTGCCAAATTGGCACAAATTCTTGCCCATCTTTGTTTGGGATCCTCTTTCCTTGAAGGAGCAGTTTTAAATGCCTGTTCTTCTCTGGTTTTAAAACCATGCCTTTTCACCCCTTTTTTATCTTCTGACCTCCCAGGACTGAGAGACATGCTGATGGGCTCTTCCACAGTGAGCTCAGCAAGATGAATGGCAATGCCTACGTGCGGCAGCTAGTCAAACACCTGGTGGGCCTCAAGGAGAGGTAAAGACCAGCCAAAACCACCCTCCTGGGGCATGGAAGGAGGAGGGAGATGGGATCCCAGCAATGAGAGGGATGCCCATGGGGCTGAGCTGTCTCCAGCTCCAGAGCCAGCCTGAGCACTGGCCTCATCCAGAGGATGCCCAAGATGAAAGAGGAGAGAAGAGGAGAAGGGGAGGGACACAGGGCTCCTTGATGGTGGGAAGAGAGAAATTTTTGTGTCTTGCGATAAGTCCCACATCACATGGCTGAGAGGAGCAGCCATTGTACTGTGTTTTCCCTGACGCAGGTCCCAGAGGCACTCAGATGGACTGTTTACCAGTGAATACAGCAAGATGAGAGGAAACGCTCAGGTTCAGAAATTCATCCAAAATCTCATGGGCCGCAAGCGCAGGTAAGAGCTCTGCTTCCTGGGGAAGGGGAAGGCAGCTTGGGCCATGCAGGCTGCAGGGAGGCAGGTCTCAGCTCCCAGGAAAGGGGGGTGGCATGACCAGTGGTTTGGAAAACTCGAGACAAGGGCAAGCGGGCTGGGGCTTGGTCTCCTCCCTCTAGGCTGCGCCTGGAGCTGCTGTGCAATAGTAGAGATATCCCATCAGCCTGCCCTGCCTGTCACAGCAGGCAGAGCAGGACACAAACCTCCTCACTGAGGCCATTTCTAAGCATAAAACAACATTATTGCATATGCATATCAAGCTTAATGCATAGGACACAAAACTCTACATCAGATCACAGCCTGGGATTGTTTGCATTTTGATTTAGCCTTTTGGGGAAAGTTGTAGGTGATTTACCTACTTCAAATAAAGCACCTGAGAAAATGTTTGTAGATAAATGGGATCTGTAGTGGAATGAGGAAGACCTCTGGGTTTCATAGTCCTCACCCATGGCTCTGACTGCCAAACTGGGCAGGCTTTAGACATAATCATATATATGGCCAATATGGGGTCTTTCATCCAGCTGAAATATGGGGCCACAAGCTCCCACTGAAGCCACATATATGAGCACATCATCAGTTATAATATGTGGCGCACTGTGATACAACTCATGACTGCTGCTGCCCTTGCCGCTGGTATGCTACGAAGGGACAATGCCTGGAGAGGTTTCCTTCAAACTTGGTTCTTTCTTCAAGGCAGAGACATAGCACATTGATTCCTTCCCATCTGTTCAGGGTGCTTTGATATTTTCTGGGGCATGCACCACTAACAGAAACCTGGCAGATGCAGTAGATTTTTAATTTCCAAATGCTGGAAAAAGGTATATATCCATGGGTAGAAGGACATGCCGGTACTGGGTAATGAGGCAGAGTGCAAGTGCATATTAAAACCTGTCCCTTTGCCAGCCAGAAAGCATCTGAGCCTGATTTGAAGAGGATACTTCTTTTTTCTTCCAGCACAGCTATGGTGACAGTCAGCAGGTTAACAGAGCATGGACCATGAGGCAGGTCGGTGGGGGGTGAACCTGCCTTCCAGACAGCAGTGCTGCTTTACAGCTGTGGTGGTTACACTATTTGTTTGGGTTTTTTTTTAAATTATTATTAATTTTCTTTATCTAAACCAGCTCTCCAGGCCCAGTCAACACAGATGTGCAGGGGAGAGAGGAAGAAAACAGCCATGAGGAACTTTGCTTTATGTGGTTGTACCAGAGCTTTCTAAATGCCAGGTCGGTGGGACAGATTTGTCACCTCTATGGCCCTGATCACCACAGTATTGAAGCTGAAAGAAGACTTTTAGTAGCTTGTAAATGCCCAGTTTTTGCCCCAAGTGCAGAAGTCTGATATAATGTAGCAGATCAGAAAAGCTCAGCTGATATCCTCAAAAATATCCTCAAAAAGGGGAAGGGTGGAAGAGTTATTAAATTGTCCATATTTTAAATCACTTCTGCCTCATTCCCCATCAGCTTGTGAGGCACTGTCTCAGGGACTGTCATTGCTGAATTGCAGCCTTCCATCACACAGTTTTGTACCTCCTGCCACTCTGACAGCAACCACACTCCCAGGGGTGGTTTGCAGAGCTAGGAAAGCAAATGCTTTAGTCTAACTGCAAGGTGGCATGCGGCTGTGTGCAATCTCAATTGATTTCTGTGCCTGCATTCACGGTAATCTCTATTTCTACATGCCAAGCCCACCTGGCACTCAGTTTTGCCTTACCTAAAGCAAAGCTGGCATTAATTTACAGCTAGCAAGTGCCATATAAAAGCCAGTTATTAAAAATAATAAAACCCAGGGAAACAAAATAATATCTTTTTCTAATCACAGAATTGTCATCCTGGACTGAAACAATTGTACATCCCATTCAGGAACCTGATCTAACAGTTAAAATAGAAAGCCTTTGCTACCCTGTCTTGATTCAGTTATTGATTCAAACACACACACCTCAGGATGGGCTGTCCCAGCACCTGGACATTGTCTCTTCCTAGCGACCAACCACTTTCAATTAGACATCTCACTGTTAAATCACTAAAATTAGGAGGAATAAGCTGGCCCTTAGTACCTCTTGTCCACAATGCCTAGAAAAAACGGGGACGATAACACTGATAGGCTTGCCTGTGCATTTGTGGGGTGCCTGGCTGCAGGCAGCCATGATCTGGGTCCCTCTATCATACATCTGCCCCTTGGAGCCATCTTTGAGTTTTACAAGGTGGCCTTGTCACACTTCCTGCAGTCTGTGCCCCAGGAATAACAAACTATCACTCATTTTTTCCCTCCCAACAGCCGCTTGGACAGTGATGCCAGGGAAGCTGCTGCAATTACCAGCCAGTACATTTGCCCCATCTCTAAGCAGCTGATTGCAGACATGAAGGAAGATATAGACAGTTTCGACTGAAAGTGAAGGGAAAGAAACAGCCAAGGAGATGGCTTTGCATGTATATAGCCTTGAAAATAAACAAGAAAGCTATTGAATTTGCTTAGGAAAAACTCTTGAGATCAGCAAATAAAAAAAAATCTGGAAAGCAGCCAAAATCCAATAAAATCTTTTAGATTATCAAGAGTGAAATACATGTCAGTGTGAACTGGTGTCAGTAGATGGAGCCTGAATGAAACACATCACTTCCACTTCATGTTAGCATCTGGCTGCCTGCTTCTGAAGTCAAATAAAGATTTGTTAGCTATGCCTGTGCTTTGGCTGCTCTTTGGGAAATAGTAATAAGGGTGGTACCATTACTAGGTGTTGGACCGTTACGAATGCAGGGGGTGGGGGAGAAGTATTTTACCAGGCTTCCCCCACACGAGGCATATTGGGACTAGCTAGCGTCCCTGGCCACATCTTCCATGGCTGGGACTCAGCACTGCTCACAATCCAACTGTACAGAGAGGCCAGCATCAGGGCCTCCATTTAGCAGAAACTTAGCCAGGTGCTAGATTTTATTGCAAAGAAATGTACTGAGAGCTACGCAACATAGATACACATTGTAAATATTGTTTCTGCTCCATTCTGCCCCTGTATTTACTGGCCCAGATTTCTCATAGCCACTAAAGACAAAGCTCCACTAGGAGGAATTTGTTCCCACTGTTTAATGAGGTTTACGTGTTATCCCTGCACCACGCTGCCTGAAAGATCCCCTCCTCTGATAGAACAGCAACTCCACCTTTCCTGTAAAACCAACAGATTTTGAAGAGCCACTCTAAAATAAGGCATCTTCAGCTGCGATCCTGTGTGCCTACCGCAAAACTGCTCAGTCCATCCTGCACCCTCAGTTTTCACCATTTATGATGTACATGACTTCTTCAAAGAAGCTAGTCCCTCTCAAATGTTCATCTAAGCACCCATTCCCTTACTGTGATGCTGAAACGCTGTTCTCACAGACCTTGGCATTTGTTTATTTTGGTGCATAGGAAATCTCTGCTAGGAAAGAGACCTCTTGGAGGACTTTTGGAAGGAGTATTGACAGTCTGTATTTTGTTAAGCCACCAATGGCCATGTGGCCAAAATGCAGCATCTGAGAACTTTCTGAAATCAATTGGGATTTTAAAAGGAGCAGTGAGAGCAGCTGTCCCCTTTCTCCTCCTACACAATGGGCAAGTTGGAAACAATGGTGTTTCTTTGCACAAGTGGCAAAATGCCTTGACATATGATATTTGGCTTGGAAAAATTTACAGAGGCTCAGAAAAAGACAGGACAAGACAGCAGAACAGCATGCTATTGAGGCTTCAGGAAGCTGCTGGGATGTAAATAACTGGAGCCTGGATGGAGAATCTGGGGAGCATCCCTACAAAGAGCCACTGCTGGCAACTGGTAGAAGGGGACATGTATTGTCCCTACAAAGTTGCTGGGTAATCACTGGGCTGCAGCTGAGCCCAGTCACTGTCTCTGGATCCTCTCTGCTCACCTTGCAAGGGTACTGTAGGGTGGCTGGGAATAACAAGATTGTCTCAGAAACATAACTGTAATCAGTTACAGTTACAGATAATTCTCAACCCAAACACTTACACAGGGCCTAGCTCCTTCCTTTACCATCCAAACAAAAGAGCAGCCAAGATGGCTTTGCCTTCACTGAAACCTTTGCCTTTTCCAGAAATAAAGATAAGACATTTGAGAGCTGGCTTTTTAATATTTTTTAAAAAATATGTTTTTCAGGAACAACATGACAGACTGCAACCTGAAGAGAGAAACCGTAAGTCATGGGCTGGAGAGCAAAGCTTGTTATAAAAGGGAATGTGGGCCATGCAGAAAAAGCCTGGCTAAAATAAACAAGATATAAGGGGTATAGTAGCATCATTATGCCTTTGTCCAGGAAATGATCTGACCAGAACAGACCCTATCTCTGACACATCAGAAACATAAATTTGCCCACTTCCTCCCCACTGAGAGAGGCTGGAGTATACAGACAGCTTCCCAAGTGTCAGCCCTTGTCCTCCTTCATGCTCATGCTCATCTCAGGGAGCTTGGCTCTGAATTCTGAAATGCTTCAAATATATCCTTGTTGCTACAGAGAGTTTAGGACAGGAAAGACCCCAGGAACAAAGTAGAAACAGGAATTTATGCGTTATCATGTTCCGTGACTGGTAAATATCTTTCAATAAGTCATCCAATGAGGCAAAGAGCCAAAGGTTGAATTGCAGCAATCCACTCCAGCCAGCCAATGTTTTTTACCTTCATGAAGCAGTGAACGCAGAAGACGGCGCTGGGAGAAACAGGGAGAGAAGAGAATCAGCTTAATCAGAAACAGGGATTTTTTCAACAACTGGCAGCTCACCATGGCTGTTTCTCACTGGCTCCTCACTTCTGTGCTCTTTCTGCTGTCCTTCATAACACAGGCTTCAGCACAGCAACAAGGTAAGCTCTTGCGGGAGGTCAATGACCACAGAGGAATAACCCCCATGGCAGCAGGTTGCACCATTATAGGTGGAAGATGTTCACACTCCTACTTCGAGGCAGATTTGTTCAACGACCTTCTCTCCAGTGGTAACCGGAGGGGTCTCGGGTCTCATGTCTCACCCAACTCTATCACAATGTGAGTCCTTGGGCAATTTTGTGTCTCGTTTGTGTGTTTTTCCAGGATGTTCTGTCACGAATAGCAAACCACGCATTTATGAAAATAACCCTCCTGGCTACGTGGTGACCACTATCCATGTGGAACCAGACTTCACTGTAATGATTGATCCTACTTCCCCCGATGTCAGTTTTTTCACTATACAGGGGTCTCAGCTGCAGCTGAACCGAAGTGTGGACTACGAGGTAAGCCTTTAGCTGGCAGGCTGTAAGGATGAGATAGATAATGCTGGGATGCAATGAGTTTCAACCTGGGGTCTTGGACTTCCAGGGATTCATAACCTGTTTCTAAAGGATCTAGGAAATAACTTTGAAAAATAAACCTATTTCAGTTAGGTTTGAGTTCACTGCTTGGGAGGTCAGCCCTTCCATAAGCAGAGTATAGGGAGGAGGAAGATGCATGGAATGCCTGCTGTCACCTTCCTTCAATGAGTCTGTATGAATTAAAGCAAGGGGAAGTTTTAAAACCAAAAATGTGACAACTGTAGTGTTCAGAGCTCTCCAGGACTCATGTAAAATGATCCCTGTTTGCCTGTAGAAAACAGCTCTGATCAGTGAGGTGATCTTGCGTGAAGCATAAAGGCACTATAAAAGGTCAAGTGTGTTCAGTTAGGTTGCTGCTAAATTATTTTACCTTCCTGGAGTACTCTGTTCACAGCCACAAGCATCCTTAAGCTGCCTTTCCCCTACTGTAAAAACCCACATTTATTTAAGCAAAGAACAGCAGAGTTAACACCCTGCAGGTGACACTGTACTTGCTGCGTGGTACATTTCTGTTTCATTCAATTCAAAAAGAAATCTCTGTTTGAATTCACCTGGAGTGCGAGAAAATGGCCGATGAGCTCTGCCGACGTGTTACAGGAATCACAGGGAGAGAAGCTGGAAGATTGGTCTGCTTTGACTCCATCGTAAACAAGATCCCAGCACTGATGGATGTCTGTAAAGGAAAGAAAGGAAAAGTTACATATGCCTGAAAACAAGATAAAGCCCAGCAGCATTTCTGATTCAGCAATGAGTGTATTTATCTCATTTACTTTAGAAAGAATTAGTACATTTTGACTTGTTTCTACAATGGCTGGGTTTTTGTTTTTGCATACAGAATGACGCCTTGCTGCTGGTGTACCTGATTTGTCAGAACACTGCTGGGCAGGTGAGTGCTTTTCCAAACACTCAGCCCTGTTACAAGGTACTGCAGGGCAGCAGGTACTTCCCTCTGCTCTTCCTAGTCCACAGACCGGGATGAGATGTCCTTTTCTTTGCGGACATACACACTCCTCTCACAGTCAAAGTGAGAGTGCCCAAGGCTCTGCAAATGGGGAGGGGGTGGGAACAAACCTACAAACCCCCCACACACTATGGGCTGGCTGCAAGCCCCAGTCCCATCCAGCCCCCATCCAGCTGTGCTCCTTACACCACCCCCTCTGGTCACTCTGCAACTCAGGATCAGCCCCTAACAGTCTTATTTTTGTCTTTGATTCTCTTGCTTTACCGTTTCTGCAGAGCGATTCTTTGGAAATTCTTGTGACCATTCTCAACATGAACGATAACAGCCCAATGTTTAAGCAAACGAATCTCACCAAAGTTGTTCCTGAGGTAAGCATTTTACAGAAGCGAAGAGGGCACCGGGTCACCCAGTGCTGTGGGACTAAGGAAGGGTTAGCAGGGAGAAGCCTTCAGCCCATTTCACAGAGAGAATAACCACAGCAACTTTGTTTCAGGATACAAAAGTGAATGCAACCATTGTAGCCCATGAAGATTTAAGTGCTAGTGATGCTGACCTGGACACCATATTTTATGAACTCACAACAATAGTGGCGGTGAGCATCTTTGTTCTTTGGGGAAAAAATGGTAGCTCTGGAGAAGTCTTTGTGTTTAATTCAGAAGAGCTCCAGCTTTGAGGCTAAGGTCACTGTATTGCATTTAGTTCTCTGACAGCTTCTGGAAGAGGTATGTCTTTTGCAAAAACCAAGTATTGGTTTGGTTAGCAGAAAGAGCAGTCAATATTGCAGGTATTGAATTCTTTTACTGCTCACACTTTTATTACACTGTACAGATTAAACTTTCATCTAGGATATTCTGAGCCATATGATCCAGGGAAGTCTTGTTGGGATGATCTGTAAACATATCAGGAGAGACCTTTGTACCTCACAGAGTTCAGAATTGCGCTGAGTCAGATAGGGAAAGAAGGAGTTATTGTTCTGTTTGTCTACAGTGTCCATGCAGAGTGGAGATAACATGAGCTGCCCAAGATCACACAAAGAGTCTTCGACAAAGCCAAAGGCAGACTCCACTTTCCTCAGGTCCCAGTTTAGTGCTTTAGTTTATTTGCTCTTAAGTGGTTTGCTTGATAACATGGGAAATTAATTGTTTGCACAGTTAAATTGATGCCAGCCTAGAATGCAAGGGCTAGAAACTAAAAAAAAAAGTAAATTCAAGAGAAAAACAAAATGTGTATTTACATTTTTAAAAAGCATTGTAGATTGAGCAGGCAGTGTCTGACATTCTGCCTCCATTACCTCCATAACCCCAGGGATTTTAAGGGCTGTGAACAGAAACCACAAGATTTTGAATTTCAGCTATGGGACCAAACTTTGCACTCACATTGGTGTAAATCCAGGGGGATTTAGAAAGCCAGAGGAATCCTAGTCAAGACATAAGATTAAAGGAGAACCAAAGCAAGTGCAGAAGGTTATAGAGTAAAATGCAACTTATGATACTTCAGTTTATCTTTACAGTTGCTTCCAAAGTTCAGCTGTGTTAGGCTAGGACAAGTGATCTTGCCAGCTCTCAGAGGCTGAGCCATCTCTGATCTGTTTTGTGCATGAGATCGCTTGGCTGTCATGGACCCAAAATCAAGGATCTTTGAGTGTAGGAAATAAATTAGGTAAAAGATTTCATCCAATACCTGTTGAGCAGGTAGGCAGGCAAAGCAGGGGATCTTGGAGAAGAAAACTCATAGGAACATGAACAAACCTTTCTGACAAGCCAGGCAACTCCAGTGTGCAATACCAAAGATTAACTAGATCTGGCATTCTCACACTGCCCCCCCGCCTCAGGTCCCAGGCTTAAAGGTCTGATTGGGATGACAAACACAGCAATGAGCAGTATTTCGAACATGTCTGTGATTGAGTCTGCTAGTAGGGTTTTTCCTTTCCCCCCCCCAGGGCACAGATGGTTATTTTGCCATAAAAGGAGTTCATAACCCAGAAATTTATTTACAAAAAACATTGGACTATGAGAAATTTAATTTGACAACGTTGGTCTTGTATGCAAGGGTAAGTTCTTTAGAAGGAACAAAATGCCTTGTTTGCTCCAGTCTCTCTTAACTGAAGGGTAAGTCTGAATGGGAGATCTCTGGGATGGCAGGAGGGAGGGTGGATACTGGGAGCGGTGAATTTGGAGCAGCCCTCCACCCTCCATAATTACACAGTGACAGTGTCCAGTCTTGCATTCAGTCCACCTTTGTCAGCCGAATGAGATAATTCACTGCTTTAGCTAATCTCACATAAACTGCTAAGCCTTAGGCAGAGTGGAGTTACAACAGCTAAAATATGCTGGGCCACTGGCTTTTGCAGATGGGTTCTTCTTTTGGCAATAAAACTTGCATCTCACGAGTATGCTTTGCCTTTGGGTACAGGACAAGCCTGTGGGCAGCACCAACACCACCAACACAGCTACCGCAACAATAAACATATTTATTGAAGATGCTGACACCAAATCACCTTGGTTCCTACCCTGTACCTTCATTAACACGGACAAGAGCATTTGCATCAGCAGCCCCTATACTGGGAGGGTCAATATCTCCGAGATGTCGGTAAGCAGGAATGATGAAACAGTATCCTTGATGCTATTCTCAAACAATATCCAGATGCTATTCCCAGTGGGTAGTGCCTAATAATTTCCATGAGCTCGTGCTGATCTCCAGTCATAAATGCAGATGATTCAGCATGACAGGGAGCCTTCATCATCCTGGAAAGTGGAGGCTTCCTCACCCCAAGCAGCACTGCTTGTCCTTGTTCCTGCAGCACATCACAAGATAGGCGAGAGCTGGAAAACCCTTTGCTCTAGGCTGTCTCATCTCTGCCCTGCTACAGCCATTTCCCAGCAATAAATGCCATTCTGCCCAGACAAAACCACCAGAGCCATGCTGGGATGGGAGAATGCTGCAAATGTTAATTTGGTGCTGTAGTGTGGTATGTAATGCTTTGCCTTGTTATTGCAGACGGAACCACTCATCCTAGAGCCGGGGCCTATCTATGCTATTGATCCTGACTACACTTTAAATGAAAAAATCGTGTACAGTATTGTTGGTGGTGAGTAGAAGTTGTCACCTTCCACAAACTGCATTGCTCATATGTCCCCTACATTACCTGCCAAGAGGAGATACCCTCCACGGCACTTGAGACTTGAGGGCCTGGGGATTTGTCCCTCTGTTTCTGCCACAGAAACATAACTAGATCCACAGAACATTGTGGATTAAGTAGAAGAAACAGACTGTACAGAGAGGAAGAAAAAGAGAACTACAGTCCCACAAACCAATCTCCATGAAATCTGTTTCAAAAGGACTTTGTTTTTTTGGGAGGTGAGACGTTTTATCTTTAAGCTTTTAGACTTGATTTTGTCAGTCTGGTCACACCACTTTCATTCAGTCTTTGAGGTGAACCTAAAATTCCCACATCATCAGCATAATTTTCATTCATTGCCAAGAATTATGTTTTTATTCCCCAGCGCATTGCCACTGTCTAATCTGCCCTGTTTTAGTCTTGATTTCACAAAGATTACTTGAATACAGTCAACTGATTGCCCAATCATTGACGGGGACATTTATTTCATTCAAAGGATTTCTTTTTTTCTTTTCAATTTTTTTTCTTTTTTTTTTTTTTTAAAACAATAGTGGGGTTTTGAATAACTATCAAGGCAAAAGTAGATCATATTGGTCAGGTGGAGCAACCACTTGTTCATCTCCCTTTACCTATGCCACATGGCAACACATCTGTGGATGCTCCATGCCTGGAAACATTCAAGGTCAGGTTGGACGGGGCTCTGAGCAACCTGATCTAGTTGAAGATGTCCCTGCCCATGGCAGGGCGGTTGGACTAGATGACCTTTAAAGGTCCCTTCCAACCCAAACTATTCTATGATTCTATGATCCTCCTTATAATAAATACATTAAAGAACCTTAAATTCCACTGGCATTTTGGATGTAGTGTGGCCTCCCTACCCCACAGTCAAGAGGGAACCCCAGACTGGGGGGGTCCTTGTCTAAATACAGCCCACAGTGTCTCAGAGTGAGGAAGAGAATGAAAAATTTTGCTTATTTTTTAACATATATCCAACATAGATGTTTTTATGATTCAAATACAGATTAGAGATGTAGGAAGCTGATTTCTACCCCTACATCAATACAAGAAGGTTTCTGTGTCTAGGTTCCTTTTGTAGCCAGTAGAGAGATATAGGCATTTCCAGAGCAGAATGCAGCTCACGTTGAGGCCAATGTTCACACTAAGTCGGATAAATCATGCACTGAGATGCCATTTTCTCTTCACAATATAGGTAACAAGGTCAGGTAGAGATGTCTTCCCTTTAAATGCCTAGAGCTATTCGAGACAATTTTGTCTACTATTCTTTGTAGATCTTGCCTTTAAAATGGGAATAATCCTTCCCTCATCTCTCCTGAAGTACAGTTTGGGTTCAGTTAGGGTTTGGGTTTGGGTTAAGGAACTGGAGACCTTCAGTCCTCAAATTGCACCAGTGTCTCTAGGCTCTAGGCATTTAGCAGAATTTATGCTGGCTGTATCTGGGCCTAGGTGCTGGAAATGCAAAGCTTTGCTGTCCTACCTCATCTAGTCGGGTTCACACACATCTTCTCAATGCTTTTCGTCTGTTGAGGCCCTCTGAATCCCTGGCCAGCACTCCCAGCCCTTGGAGCAGCCAGGCAGGCAAGGAAAACAGCATTATGCCCTGGGGGTATTGTCTCTAAGATGTGAAAAAATGAGTCAATGAGCTCCAGGTCACTTTATGAAGGTATCTGGTGATTGAATAGTCTTTCCATTTTCTTTAGGGGATACAGACAAAGTATTCTCAGTGGATGCAGACACAGGGAATCTAACTATGAACAAATTAGCAACTTCCCCAGACTCGTACCTATTGCAAGTCATGGTAAGTCTGATGACATTGCAGACAACAACCCAGCATAGCTGACTTTCTGGGAAGAAGCAGTCTTGATGTGACAGGAGTCAATTACATTAATACTTAAAGCTAACTCAGTTACACCCTTTCTTTTGGAAGGGCCTAGTATTTGACCAGTGTCTTATACCAACTTACATGCAAAGCTCTTGCAGAAGTTAAGAGGCATTTTCCCTTATGTGTGGGTTGCAACATCAAAGCAAATTAACTGAATGGGGACATCCTGCTGAGTTGAAAGTATGGACAAGCATAACTGGAAGGCTTTCTTTAGGCATGACTGGAGCTTGTGTTACAGTAGTTAATGTAACTCAACCCTAGAGACAAGCTCCTCTTTTGGCTAGAGCTCAAGAGGAAAGGAGGGAGTTGAAAAGCACTCCCTGCATATACATACCCAGGAAGATGTGGACTCTCAGGCAGTAAATGAACTGACCCAAACCCTCAGGAAGATGAGCAGATTCTGCCTGCTGGTGCTGGAATCTCACTGCTTTGTACTGGACCATGGCAATTTGTCCAGGTGCGGCCCTTATGGAGGGTCATATCTAGACTTTGGGACTAGACCAAGACTGTGTGGAGGGCGAACAGCCGAAGCAAGCTAAAACACAAGGACTCCAAACCATAAGGCCACCTGTGACAGGCCTGGCTCAAAGCTCACTGAAAATGATGGAGAGAACCCCATGGGTTGCAAAGGGCTTCAGATCAAGCCTATCCTTTTATGTCTCATCACTAATAGGAAAAGGCTAGCATCTCTCTCTCTCTCTCTCTCTCTCCTCCCTCCCCCAGGCCACCCAGGTCAACAACATACAGAAATACTCCATAGCCAGCGTAGAGATTAAGGTCATCAATAAAAGTAATCATGCACCGTACTTTGAGAGCAGGATCTACAATGGGACAGTATGTGTTGGCCAGGCCCCGAGAAGCTTTGTCTTCCAAGCTGGTGATCGTTCAAGCCCCCTGATGATAAGAGCAGCGGATGATGATTTCCCTAATGTAAGAAACTGAAAATGCACTGTATTCTTTCTCACTGCTTCAGGCTTAAAGCAGGATCAGAAAACATGAGGAAGGGGAGGTGGGGAGAGGCAAACACATGTTTTTCTCTAGTGTTCTGTAGTATATTTCCCTGGAAATTCCACATAGATCAGAACCGCTTATGGTGTGATGTTATGTGGAGAAGCTTCTGGACTCCTCTCTTCCAAAAGCCAGTCCCACCCAGATCTATGTAGGTGAGCTGATCCACTGCAAAACAGCATGCTGAGTAAAGTCCAGGGTTAGCAAATACTGTGAACGAGTCCAGATCTGAATTAGGGCTGGGTGAAGTGTTTCCTTGTAGAGTTCGAGGTGGCAGGATCCCAGGCGGAGGTGTCCTCTCTCTGCCAGGTCAAGGAGAGCTATTTGTGGACTGGCCTGGGAAGAGGAGCCAGTCCAAAGACAGCAGACTAGCAAGGACCTGCAGTCCTGGGCTGGAAATTGTTAACTTTCTCCCTGTAAAGGCTCATTGTGAGAGAGCCATTCTTGGACAACGTACTGGGAGAAGGAAAGGGGAAGAGATTTACTGACCAGCCATTCCCATCCCTCCCTGTTAAATAAAGAAAAAAGTGTTAATTTTATTTCCATAACAAGACTGGGGACCTAGTAGAGGAATAACAGCACACGAAGGAAAAAAATTGTGCAGACCTCAGCACAAGTATTACTCTCCATGTATATCCCCCTTTGGCATGGTACTGAAGGCAGAACTGATCAAATTTACAAGGTCCCTTGCATAGATGTGTTTTGCTTGGGCAAATACTAAAGATACCAACACAAGCTAGGTAAGACTTGGGATTTTTTTGGAGGCAACACAAAAGTGTTTAGGAATGTATCCTAAATGTTCATCTTATCCTAAAAAGGATACATTCTTGAACTCTGAGCAACAGGGTGAACACACTTGAGTTCAATCTTTCTCACCTCCTCAGTCCAGATTTATTTATACACCTGCTCACACTTCAGGTGTATTTAACAAGTCCTGCCAATGGGTTGTTACAAAGATGCATGCAAAGCACAGTGTGATTTGATCATTCACTTTTCTGGCTCCTCAGAAAGTCAACCCAAACATTGAGTACTACATAAAAAACAGCACCGATTTCATCGCAACCAAAGATGGACTCATCCTGACAAACGTGATGCTGGAGTCACGGGTAACTGTAACCATCGAGGTAGGGCAACTTTCTTCATTATCTTGCCAGGGTTGTGGAAGGGAGGGGTAATTTCTAGTAGAGAAGCACCAAGGGTGGAATTCCATTAGGTAAGGGATATAATGAAAGGACAGTCCTTGCCCCAACCACTTGCATCATAAATATACAGGGATGGAGGGAGATGAAGCGGTAGCAAATTTACTCTGTGAGATACAGGCTATATCTGGTGCTAGCTGTAAAATTGTTTCTCCAATCCTGTGGAAAATATCATTGGAGACAAGCAAAAAGTCAACTGGGGAGATTTTAGGAGCCCCCCCTCCCACACTCTGATTCTGATTAACAAAAAAAGGAGGTTGAGCAATTGGGTAGGAGGTTGATGTGTAGGTATGGGTAGGGTATGATTGCTGGCATATACCCCAGCTCTAATGGCTACAGCCCCAAACTTGGAAATCCTTTGGTAAATCCAGTACTTTTTTTGCTCAGGTCAAAGGAAGCACTTAATAACTTCCAACTTTCTAGGAAGCTAGATGTTCACTTTGTCCATCTGCCTGCCAGTGACAACTGGCTCCCTAAGACTTGCCTAGCACAATGCCATGCCCTATGGAGCTATCTGAGCCAGCTTGACTGTAGCATTGTTTTACCTACACAGGCAGGGCAGAGAGAGGTGCCAACACATACTGCTGCCTGCCCCGCACTGCCTCATTTTCTGTGTACAGCACTGTACTGCAAAGCTGTACACAAACAATGCACTTGGGAATCTTCAGAGCTCTTCTTCCTCTGTGACCAGACTGTCCAGCTACAATGCAGGGCTATTGTGAGGATGTGGTGAGGTTATGGACAAGGTACTTTGTCCACAAAGGGCCCACCACATACCTTGACAGTGAGCTGGAGATCTAGGAAATCCCTAAGCTATCTCTTTCCCATGTTCACATAGGCTGTTGGAAAAGATATAGTGAGCCTGCAGGAGGCGAGCACTGTAATCGTGGTGGAGGTCGTCTGTGCCCCAGGTAGGCTGGGTGTCTCTTTGTTTTCTGCTTTGTGGAGATGACTGGGGAGTCTTTTCCGCTTCTGTGGGCAAACTGGCAATGACAGGTCACCCACTGAAGTCTGTGGACCTGGGCTGAGTCCAACCGCATACCTACAGGAGGTTCTGTGGTGGCTATAAGAGAGAAAACACTCAAACAACATCCTTATGATGTGGTCACTGCCTGCCTCAAACAGCCTCCTGAGACTTTAAGTAGTGCTGTGTATTGTGGTGTCTTTTCCTGTTATTCCAAAGCTAAACATGGGGTTGCTTCATGCTGTTTTGTGGGTCAGAAATAACCTAGGGTGTCTTATCATGGCAAAGGAGGGTTGCCATGACTCCTTGGTATATCATTGCTCCTTTTTAGCCAAAAATAGAGAAAGCTGCAATGTTATTTCCTGTCTTACGCAGAGCAAACAGAAGTTGGCACACCCCCCCAAAGTCAGGCTTCCTCATGAGCCAAAGCATTTTCTACTCAGGTCAAGTTCTTATACTCCAAGATTTTAAGGTCTTACCAGGAGAAATGACCCATGAGAAATAAGATAGACATGAGGCTACATACATAACCCTCCAGCTATCATTTGGCTTTGTTGACGTAAAAATAGCTTACACTTCCAGACTTCTTAGAAATGGCTCTTAAATAGATCTTATAAATCAGTTAGATTGGAAGCTTATGAAGCTTCTTATGCTTTGGATTAAGATGAACCAATATCATGCATTTCCACATCAGGATAGGCAGATAATGCCCAGACTCCATTGGTTTCTACATGTGATTGAAGTTCCCAGTTGGGCTCTTCCATTACTTCACCCTCTGAACCATGACCATCGTGGATTTCTGGAGGAAAAAAAAAAAGGGGGCTCCTGGGCGTAAATTTGGATTCCCTAAACATAGTGTCACTTCACAGCTAAAAACACTGGTTGCATAAAAGCTACCTAAACCCAATTGAAGGGCACAGTCCAGCTCAGCAGAACGCTAGTTCAGGTGTCAGTACACAGAGCTGCAAACACTCCAAACAGATGTACCAACACTTCTATGCAACTTTTAAATGTTGCCCTTGCTATTTAAACCCAGAAAATAATGATGCTGGTGACTATGCAAAAAAGTAGATTGAAATTATACTGAATGGCTCAGAGCCTATGAGCGGAATTGTGCTTTATTCTATACTATAGCCAGCACCCCAGAATAGCCTAAACAGAGCTGAGATTACCATTTGCCTGGCCAATCTGTAGGATATTTAACCCTCAGCTCTAAGAGGTGGTGTTAAGGAATGTGCATGCAATGGGTTGGAGAGTGCTTTACTGAGCGTTCCAATATCCAGGGAGAAACTAGAGTCGTTTTTAATATACTGTCCTTCTGGGAAGTGGTAACTGTACATTGGCCTCTGGTTTCTGAGACACCGGTGCCGGAGCCAGCTCACACAGATCTCAAGGTGAGTCATTCCACCAAGCTGAGCTAGCTTTCACAGAGGCACTGCGTGCTGCACAGCACAGGAGTTAAGGGTGGTGGAGTTTCACATGAGCTCTGTGGGCTGTGGCTCCCTAGGAGACATGATTAAGAAGCAAAAATTCACTGCTGTCCTAAACCCTCACCAGCATATTAATGATAAACTGAGGGTGCAATCAAATGCGGAGGGAATACTCAAAGTCCATTGTCATAAACATGTCAGCAGGAGAACAAAACTGTGTTTCATTAATCATTAAACTTTAAAGAGACTAATTTACACTACAAAATGAAGCTGGAAAAATTAATAATAAAGAATCCTACTGACAACAACAAGCAAAGCTGATTAACCCTGAGGAAGTTACTGTCTTTTCACTTAATGTTGATCTCCATACAAATGTGCTTACACTGACCGGTGGCTGAAAGCATAAGCTGCTCCTGAGAAGGCTGGTGTATATTGCTACAGCTACAAAAAGGGCAGGAAAGGGTTTCCTGTCCTGGGGACCTTCTAATGCTTTTTCTATTTCCTATTATGCTTTTTTATTTCCTATTTTAATGTGCTCATCAGTATCAGAGGTGACGTTCCAGATTAAAGGAAGCTTTGCATTTTCACATACATATGCACAAACATCTTCATTTTTGCATGCTGGTGTAAATGGGTGAAGTGGGGAAGTACAAGATCTACCTAGCTTTACTCCATGTAACATCTGCTTGCCTAATACAGCCACGTATATGTTAGCTTAGTTAAATCATGGGGGAAAAGTCATTGTCCTGTAAATGGATGCTATTTCCACTTCATGTAACTTATTGGAAGTTAAAATATTCTGTGAGTGGTCACCTTAAAAAACCCCCCTCTGTTTTCATGACAGCAAACAAATGGTCTTCTGTGACATTAAATCTACCACTGTCACAGTCTGCAGCACAGGATGCCTCTTTGCTCTTCAAAAATTGGTGGGAGCTTCTCCCACAATGAAGTGTTGTGTTAAAAAAGCTAGCTGCCATTTTTAGGCTTTGTAACACTGGTTTGTTTTTCTTGTAGCTGTAACCTCCTCTAAGATATACACTGCTCAGGATATGGCTATCTTAGGTGGTACATTAGCAGCACTGCTATTAATTGCCTTAGTCTTCCTTGGAGTGATGATATATAAATGGTATGGAAAAACAGTCAAATACCTGATAAGGGAAAAGGTAAGTGTGTGCCTTGTTTGTACCTGACTCACTTTAAGAACTTCTTAGACTTAGAAAGTGGGATCTGAGGAGGTTTTAAAGTATGGATGGGCTGTCCAAATATTACACGTTTGTGTGAAGGTGATGAATCACTCCTGAGACAATGTTTGCAAAGGTAGCATTGATTTGGTGTTGCTTGCTGTTGTTCTTTTCTGCCCCCTGAGGCTGGAGCCATGTGGGAGATGATGAGCAGACACAGTAAGGAGAGTACCACAGCTCCAATGAGCACAAAATCTAGGATGAATGTGACACATATCAGAGGTGGTATCTGAAAAACAGGTGTCTGCGTATAAACCGCTGTTCATCCTCCTTCTACAGTCAATGGAGAGAAAGGTCCCTTCACATCCCATCCGAAAGCCTGAGCTTAGACAGTTGTCTGCACTTGAGCTATTAACACGGGCAGTCTGCTTGCTTTGAAGTTTAGGGTGTAATTCATCTGACCAGATGTTGGTCTCTGCCTTAGGATGGGACTGTGAGGAGCCTAGACTCCACCGACTACAACACGAGTCCAGAGCACATAGCTCAGGTGAATAACAACAGTCCTTCATCCTGAGTGAGGTAAATCCCACTCCAGAATAATACCTCAAATAGATAGGTACAAATCGGTATACATTGCTGTGCTCAGCCCTCCTGGAAAACATGCCTATGCTTATCTGAAAAAATCCAGAAATTGAGTCAATAAAAAATAGCTGTTCTAGGGAACTGTATCTTTCCCAGGCTTCAAATAGGTCTAACTGCAAAACAAGCTGAAGCTTTACTGAGCGGGAGTTCAGTCACTTCAGCCACCCCTTCCCCCTCACCTCCCACCCCCCCCCACCCCGTTTCTTTTCCTTTCACTACAATCACAAGGTGTTTCTCCTCCTGTAGTTCTCCCAGAAAATCTCTGGGGGTTACCAGAACCAGTCTTACATGCAAGATGAACACCCAGATGTGAGCACCAAACAGCATGAGACGTCAGAAAACGGCAGTGTCCAGTTGATGACACATGTGCCAGAGCAGAGAGTACTTTCCTTGCCCTCTTCCAATGCAGAAGAAATTGATAGCCTCCCAAAGGCTTCTATAGCTTCCACCATCATCCTTGTCCAGGAAGAGAAAGAGGAAGAAGTGGAAGAAGAGACTGAGCATGAGAAAGAAGTGAAGTCTATCCTCAAGACAGACAGGCACGTGGCAGATGATGGCTACAAAGCTGTGTGGTTTAAGACTGATGTGGATCCAGATGCTGGAGAGAGGGTTGAAGTGATTAAGGACAATGCAGCAGATGGTGACGATGACAGTGGCCAAGATCTGCAGAAGAATGAGGAGGAAGAAGATTATGGTGAGGATGATCACCTCAGAGGGCTGAGAATATCCTTTGCTTCAGAGAGCTCATCTCTCCCAGCTGCAAAAGTGATAGTCAACATGTCTTGCACAGATGCAGTGACAGAAGACAGTGGCATATAATGAAAATAGGCCTGCACTCTCCCCCCCAAAAATGGGGGAATCTCAGCTGCTTTGCTGACATGAAGCCCATCTTTCTGCTCAGGGGGGAAACAGGAATGCAGGAGGACAAGGTTGCCTGTCCTGCTTGTCCAAATGCAGAGATTAAAGCTGGAAGAGATTACAGCTAATTCAACCTTTTAGTGACACCTTGAAATACCACTTAGGATTTTGGCGGGGGGGGATCATGTCTCGACCTTCCTGCCTGTTCCCCCTGGAGTCCCTTACATCACATTTCCCAAACTGGCTGCAGGTACAGCAGAGATGTAGCTGAACTGACTTTGAAGCAGTTAGTCCAGCTCACGGTAGCAATTTAATTATACAACCCAGTGTTCATCTCCTCTTGGTGGGTAAATAAGCCAGCACTGACTGCTTGGCTGTTCCCTTTAGGGTGTCACAGTTTGATGCCAGCTGCAGGGTATAAGCCAGCGCAAGTCACCCTGACCCTGCAGTTGCTCATATGACTGTATCCAGGAGCTCACTTTAGGGCTTGGCTCTGCTCTCCGCCGTGCCAGACTCTGTGCTCCCAGCACAAGCAGCTGGCATGTGCCACTATGGTCCTCGTCCTGGCAGCAGCCAGGAGTTTACAAGCTCAGGAGCTGCTGTTTCCGCCGTCACTGGTAAGCAAGGACTGATCACATGTTCTTTACTGAAGGACTTTGTAATCAATTTTTCTATGTCATAAAACCACTAATTGTGCTGTACTTCTTTAGCTGTCTGTCTCCTATATGTCAGGGAAAAGAAGAGCTCCTGCCAGGACCTGCCTACAAAATGCCAGGGGTATTTCCAGCTCTCTGGGCTTTTGGCAGCAATGGGTATCATTCCAGAGGTGCTGGATGTGGGGTCAGCACGTTGTTTCCCATTGTTTCTCTTGCCCAACAGGGCTCAAGGTGTCCCTTTTATCATTGCTGCTGAAGGTGGAGGTCAGCATTGCCTCCAAGTGCCAGCCGGCACTTCCATTTCTCTGCTCCTCTCTTGTCTCAGATGCCAACCCCTTTGCATACCACCTTTCTCCGCTCACAAGGAGCCCAGCAGGCTCTTTTTCTGGTAAAATACCATCTTTTAAGCTTTGCCTAGAGCCGAGATGCAGCCTGAGAGCAGAGGTGGTTCACTGAGAGCAAGTCAGCTCTGTTGTGCTTGGCTTATGAGTTCAGGCTTGAGCTAGGAAGCCTGCTGACCTCTGGATTGACTTCATGGGGTGACAGCACCACAGCGTGTTGGGCCCCTTCTCCCTCAATCCTCCCTCATCTTTTAGCACTATTGTCTTCAATTATGGTCCTGCCATAAAGCCCCAATTCAGCAAAGTGAGCACACCATTTCCAGGCAGCATGGGGAGAAAAGTGTGTGATGGTCTGGTCTAGATTTACACCTCCCATCAACCAATCTCTTCCCCCACCTGGCAACCAAAAGCTGGGCTGACTTCCACTGTCTGAGAATATGGCTGTATGCATTTGCATCTTCTGTTCTATCAGCACAAAATTTGTGCTGCTCCTCGTTTTCTCATTTTAGGGCTAGCTACAGGGCAGACATGGGCTGTTGAGGGTTTAACTTACAGTAAAAAGCTCAGGAGTGTCCAAGACAGGGATGCAGCAGAAGGAGCTTGGATCACTAATGTTTATCTCACTTTCTCAGCATAGCACAACAGCACAGGATTGCAACAAGATAAGTCTCCTGGTAGAGAAGCAAAATGAACAAATAATCCTGCCCTTTCCCTACAAGCCAATCTCCACATTGCTGCTATTACTCCAGATAAACCCTTGAAAGAGAGAAACCAAAGTATGGCTGCTGGGACCTGCATGTACACCAAAGCACAAATGATTTCCAAGGAGGCTTTTATCCTCTTGGTCCATACTTTATTTCTGTACATCTCCCTGTCCCAGTGCTGCTGGTGCTGTTCTGCTCTCTTTTCTCTGAGGAGTGCTGCCCTTGCTGTGTGGACTTCAGGAGCTGCACTTTTGCTGAAGGTGGAGATTGAGATGTGGAAAGCTTTCGTCCTTACCGCAATAAAGCTATTTGCCCAGAAATTACAAGTGCAATTTGTCTGATAACAGAGGGTGAGTGCGCCCTGTGTTTGCCATGTAAGCATGGTTCCTCCAGTAGCTTAGGGTTATCTCCAGCAAACATTTCCCATGGGACTGTGAGAACTCTCCAGCAGTTGCTAATTGCTAGCCCAACACTTTCAGCCACCAGCAAGGCTGAGGGTAGAGCCCAGCCTGCCCTCCATGCTGATGCTACCTATGGGAGGATTGCTGATGGGTGGGCGAAGCTGGAGTGTTTCTACTCTGACCCCCTCCAGGCATTTGCTTTTTTCACCTCTGGCTAAAGGTCTAAAAATGTGCCACGGGCTTGCTGTGCACCAAGAATCAGCATTTACGATGGTTCAGTGGTGCTAAGTGCCCCGCTGATTAGGGATCGTTTTGGCAATGCAGGATTGTGTCCCAGGTCAGTGGCTGACATAACCCAGCTTACATGGAAAAAGGATCTCTGTGGAAGCAAAGCAGAAAGCTGAACTAAGAAGCAGACATTGCACTAATGCAACAGTGAGCGCTCCCCATCAGATGGGCAAAGGGAACTGACACAGCACTGTGCTTTCTAACCCACGTGGGCGTGGGAAGAGACTGGAAAGGACAGAGGAAGTTTGAGAGAAGGAGAAAAGCACAGATAAAAGCAACTTGGTGTTCACCAACCCCTCTGCCCCATATTTCTGCAACTGGGACCAGTGCTTATCAGTACCCAGTTATTGTTATCCACAGCTCTGTTACATGGGTTGCAATTAGTCATTCCTGCCTCAGTGCATTAATAAGGAGCTTTGAATTATTTTAAGGCATAATGACCTGAAAAGTGACTGACTGGCATTGGCAAGAAGAACTGCTGATTGCCAGATCCCATCTGCCTTTAATGAACCAGGAAAAACATTTCTGAGAGAAATACTGACACAGACAGACCTGTTTACTGGAAGCAAGCGACAGGGGACAGGCTCAAATCAGTCCTGGTGCAGCTGGATATGTGCAGTCAGGGCTGCCAGTCTGGAATCTATAGCAGGATGGTGAGTTTGGCCACACCAGCTGTTACCAAAGATGATACCACCACAGTGATGGACACACACATATGCTTACACAACTCCCCTAGACCAGCTGACCCCTGAGTATGTTAGAGCAGAAATACCTCTCTCAAAGCTGGCTAAACCCAGGCCTGCAAAGTCCAGGCAAGGAAAGATGCTTTTCCACCTACCTGGATGGTTGGAATAGCAGCTATGGGCACTAGTGATGGAGGACAAGAGCTGGGTTGGTGGGCTCTGCAACTGTGTTTAACCAATTCCCCCCAGTTTTAGCAGCAATCCTCAGTGGAGTGGCTGCCACGGGAGGCAGTAGGTCACCTGAAGAAAATTCCCATCTTGAATGTGAGCAGGGGAAGGGTCTCTTCCCTCTCACTCCCCACACCAGTACGCCAAGCTATTTTCCTAGCAGTTTCCCTAAACAAGCAGCTACTGTTTCCCTCATTTCCTGCAGCATTTTGCTAGCCTCGGGATTACTGGAGGCACAACTTTCCTCTCACTTTTACATTTGGAAACTGTTTTCCTGTGGACTAGCCTTCCCTAACTCTTCTTTCTACACACCTGGACAAAGGAAAAATCCTTTTCTGCTTGTCCAGAAGACTGTTTCTTGATACCTGTGACCAATGACTGAACTGAATGGTTTCCAGCAGAAGGCAGTTCATGTGGGCTGGCACAGCGTAGCTGCTCCGTTTCCCTTGTTGCTGTGCCATATGTGATCTATTCCTGTCTGTTGGCACGCTGTTGTCAGTCTGTCTTCCCTCTGCTGCTGTATTGTTTGGGCTTCTGGGCACATGCGTTGGCACGCTGATTTATGAGTTCCCTCGATTTGCAATCTGTACTCATCTGTTGGTGCTTCACCTTCCCCTCTTTGGTGTGCTTGTCATGCTTTTGGCCTTTTGTGTTGGCATGCTGTTTGAGTCCAGGCGCCCTCAGTTTGCAATTTGTCGGCTGTTGGTGCTCTGGCTTCCCTCTGCTGGCATGCAATTGAAATCCCGTCAATGTGCCACTCGCCAGGCTCCCTGTTGGTAGTTCGTTCCTCTGCAGCCCCAGCTGCTCAGTCTGTCCCCCTGCAAGCTTTTATGTTCTTGCTCTTTTATCCTGCAAAATTCGTACTGGAAATACCCAGAAGTTTGTGCTTGTTAAGGCAAAAGTTAAACCACAGTACTCAGAAGGGAAAAAGAGTGTTCAAATAGTGCCATCACATGGACAGCAAAGGCATCTGTCTTTTATTCTACACAGCTTGAATGAGAAAGCAGAAAGTGAAGGCACTTCTGCAACTCCTTCCTGCACTCGACCCTTCCTTCGGAGCCTTGTGGTGAATTGGGGTGTCCTGTCAGCAGGAAGGTTTCACTGACCCTCCCTCTCTTGGGATAACAGCCCCACACAAAGAGAGCATGCATCTGCAAAACCTAATTATCATTTGTACAGTGAGTGTATGAGTTACAGGGCTGGCTGCAACCCCAGAACGAGGGTGTTGAGATGCCACCAGTGCTGTGACTTCACTGATGTGCCATATCAGAAGATCTCACTGGGCATGGCAGGGAGAAGGAGGTGTGGCTGTTGGTCCTCTTTATGCCATTTTTGAGGTACTGAAGCCAGGGCTGCCAGGGCTAGGATGGTGCTGAGAGAGGGGGACAGCGGGAGACTAGGGGCTGTCTTCCTTTGCCTGTACCTGATGGGCAGGAGAGACCAAGGGAAAATGTTCTTGAGCCATCACTTACGATGCTGATCCTTACCACCACTCCCCTGACCCCATATCCTGTTTCCAAACTTGGGTCTCAAAAGAGGTTTTGGGTACCTCTTTCTTTTGTTCTCTCTGTTGTAGTGATGTCCAAGGATCCCTGTTTCATTCTGCAGCCTTTCCCTGCAGGTACACCGTGAGCCATCAGTGCCATGCTCAGCTTGAGAGCCATCCCCACACGCTGCTGCACGGTTTCTGTTGTCCTATCCCTCCAGGAGATCCTGGGAGTCCCTGATGTTCAGCTGGGGTGCGGGCAGGGAATTAGAGTCTTGCTCCCTCTTATGGAGGCCCTTCCACACTCTGCTTTCCTGAGCAAGGACACCAAGAGCAGTGAGCCCAAGACCTTTGAGTACCAGGTCACAGAGTTTACTGCATGTGACCAGCTGTGTGTCAGGATCAATGACCTCTCCTGCCTCTTCCTGGATACCAGCAGCCTGGATGGAGCCTGCAACATGTATGCGGGGGCCACGGCACACCATGAGGGTTCAGAGACCCGCACTTCGCCTTTCCAGGTATGTTACAAAAGATCATGGCCTTACAGATGTTAAAGCGTATGTTCCTGGTAAGAAGGCAAAAGAAAACCTTTCCTTTCCCTTGCACCATAGTGAGCTTGGGAGCTGTGCTTGAAGTGGCTCTTGTCCTTCGAAGGATCCCATCATCTCGGTGATATGAATACACGTTATATATCTCAGTTATACGAATATATAAAGTCTGGCATACCCTATAGTCAGCATGCTGGCACACGAAGCAGAGTTATCTGCACAGAAGAGGGATCTCATTTTTCCTTCCCAGCAGTGTTCAAATGCTGTGGCACTAATTTGACATACAGAGAAAGTTAGCAACATTTTCCATCATGCTTCATTTGTTAATTCTATTCCTTTTGGATGAGTTTTCAGATTCCACTTAAGAAGGAGTCTGATATTTCCTGCATGTTCAGTTCTCCAGGAAATGCCTCTCCTGGGAGGTGGATCAAAGACGAGATCCCTACAGGTCTTCTGTTTATACCATCATAATTTCTGAGATGTGAATGGTTATGAAGTGTCCCATATCATCCTCCATAACTTGAAGATACCATTCATCAAGAGCATTACATTAAATAACCTAAAATATGTTGTGCTAATATAGACTTATCAGATCTGCTGGGAACTAAACCTGAACAGCACCAGCCCTGGACTCCCCAGGTTGATTTCTACAGCTGTTCAGCAAAGTACCATGCAGTAGACAACCTGGCTAGGGTTTCCAGGATTTTCCATGGACAAGATTACCTCTAGCCTGGGCATCTCAGCAATAATCCTACCCAGATGAAAGGGAAGTGTCTAATCCACAAATTGGAAATAAATTTGAAATTCTATTGGGAAAAATAAATTCCATTAGTGGAAAAATATTCTAATAATATCAATGTTATGTGAATATCAAATGTCAATAAATTCCAAGTATATCTTTAAGATGCATCTTTCAAACATAGACATGGGACAGGTCCAGTTAAACCAGACTTTTCATTATACTCTTCCATTTCTAACATGGGTACATACAGCCACAGTATTTGATATTTTTCAGGGTTATGCTTGTATCCACTCAAAAGAGATTTTGTAAGATGTTTTGTAAATATTATGTCTATGGAAGTGGTTGTTGTTGTGAGGAGAGCTAATAAAACTTGGCAGCAGGCAGAGCTCAGCCTCTTCGAGCTATTGCCTGTTAAAGCCTCCAGATCCTACGTTCTTGTCTCCTGTCTTGGGCCTGCCCTGACAGTATTTTTGGTTTAAGAAAATCGTTGGAACTGGGTGAAAAAATAGCAATGACTGTGAAAAACGGCAAACAAACCCTTTCATTTTTATCTTACTTCTAATGTGTTATGGCTATTTCAGATTTGTTTGGGTTTTTTTAATGGAAATAATATACAACAAAGAAAATTATTGATTTTAAAGAGGAAGAGTCTTTTCCCCCTTTCAATCTCACATTATTTGTTGCGAGGAAATGAAGAAAAATGTGAAAGGAACAAGAAGAAAATGTTATTTTTTAAGTTCAAGTCCATTTCTGCAGAACTATCTAGCATTCATCTGAATGAATAATGAACCCTGACCGCTTCAATCACATAATCCAGAGAAAATTATTCTTGATCTCAAAGAACAACTTCTAGGTGATAAATAGTCAAGTGTAGAAGACCTGTTTTAACCTGATTTGCCTTGGATATACAGTGTCTTTAGCTCCGAAAGGGATTCTTTTTCCTTTAAAAAAAGTCAATTCAATTTTATTCTGGTTTGTGCAATTTATTTTTTCATTAGTTGGTTACCAAGTCCTCATAAAAGTAAAACTGACCTCAGCAGACCTGTAAATGGAAACTTAAAGAAATGGGATCAACTCCATCACGTGGACTTTAAGCAAATTACAGCCTTTACTTTTTATAAATACATATTTTATCCAATCAATAAAAACAAAGCAGTCCACCAAATAGATTCAAAGGAACAGATTTGGAACTATGATAAAAACTGAGGCTACAGAAATGACCTGTGGAGAGCAGTGAACCAGTAGTAATACTTAGATAGAAATTGTATTTCAGAGAGTACTGTCCCATCTTTTGCTCCTAAAAGAGGGAACCATCCAAAAGGTGGTGGTGTTTACAGCAGCAAAGGCAGTGGCTGAAGCAGAGTGAAAACAAGCACAAAGATTTGTTGGGGGTGGGAAATCTGCATTCCTCAATCAAAATTGCCCGTTCTCTCCATGTGTACCAGAAGTTTTCCTCTTAAAGCCTTCTCCCAATGCCTCTTTCCCCTGTTTGTGGCTCAATACACTCAAATTTTACATTATAAAATCAGAAAGTCACATAAACTCACTGACTTGCATTCAAGATTTCACAAGATTTCCTTCACTACCATCTGACTAGATAAAAATATTGTGTTCTAAGACTTGCGTGTATATATCATTAAAAAAAGAAAACTTGGATTCAACTCAAACTCGGAGGGCTGTCTCTCCAAGCCAGTCACTGTTGTAGAGTCAGGATTTTCATAAAATTTAAAAATTTGTTACTAGGTTTAGCTTTGGGTTATTGCTCTCATCTCTATTAGCTGGACATGTTGCAGCACACATGTATGGCTCTGTATCTGAGTCAGAATTCAAGAACAGAATGAAAACCAGCCCCAATTATCAAAAAGGAAACATATTCTCAGAAATGTTATTCGGGGCAATATTCAACAACAGGTGATTCACCACACAATTCCATAGTTTTATAAACACATGCTGACCACAACATCCTGATAAAAAAGTTCTACTTATAACAACAAGGGCAATACTCATCATATGAAAGTCCTGCAGAAAAATGTAGGTGGAAGGATCAAAATTCAGATTTAAGTAATAATCTTAGAACAACAGGGATTTAGTGTTCAGTCTAAACATGTTATATCTTAATGTGTTGTACCTTGTCCCCAAGAGCTGCTCAAGATCTCTGCTTTCATTCCCTGTCTTTTCCTCTTCAAACAGCTTAGATAACAGTCTGTTCTCAAGCTTGGAAACTGGTTATTATGACATGGGTTAGTCCTCTCCAAAACTCCATGAGATGAAGGTCTTGGAGTGCTCCTGTAACACATCAAACAAAACATGTGTTAGAGCAAAAGTAGTTGCACTCTCACAAAGATCTCAGCACTAAATGGGTTCTCCTAGTTTCTGAATGTCATGAAGCACCCATCTTAGGCCGAACCTTTGGTGGTTTCTTTTGCACCCAGCAGCGTCAGGTCTGTTACCGAGTCTTTGAATTACTGCATTGTACCACACTTCTGAAGCACCCTACACTGTCCCTTGTGTGTAGAATACTAATGAAGATGGATTAGTGCTATTAGGCATCGTGTTAAAATACTCCATATTTGTAGAAACAGAAAGGTCAAGAGATCACACTATGTGTCATCCTCTGTCTGTTTCTTCACAGGCTCTCAGAGGAGCCCAAAAAGAATGAGAAAGAGGCTTTTGTCATTACTCTGGGCACATCTGAGTTTTCGTTCATGAGCAAGACCTTAGACATTGAAAGTTCAGTTGTGCTATTGTCGTAAGAGCACAAGCAGGTCTGTGACAACTTGGGTGCAGGCCATTCATTCCTACAATAGCACACAACATCTAATTTATGTTAAATAAGGCACAGAGAGGTGGCTGTGATGAATGACAGAGACGGCAGTTCTGTTTTTCACCTTGATTTTGTGTAAATTGAGATAAACACTTGTATGATAAGTCTTAATGGAATAGCTGAAAAATTTAAGAGACCATATTATACTTGATGTTATGCTTGGATTTATATACCTTTATGTGTTTTATCATAGGATAAGTATGTTAACTGTTCAGGTATAGAAGTAACAGATTTATTAGGGGGATATAAGGTCATATATCCCTTTTAGGTATGTCATGAATTTCTTGCCCATGTAGTGAAGAAGCAATCACCCATCAACAACATGATCACAGTTTGCCTTTAATATAGGCACCTTTTCTCAAAAAAAAACCCCAGCAAAAAACAAAGCACTAAACCTCACAAATATCAGGCTGTGATTATCCTATGTGTTTACTTTGCGTACTTGCACTCACAAGAGGACTCATGCCTTTTATTGATATCATATGAATGCTATAGAATATCTAAACAGTGAAGGGTGATTATTACATTTCTTCTGTGAATGGAAAGTTTCATAACTCACAGGCATCACAAATGCCTTCAGAGTCTATGAGTTATTAAGGTCAGTTGTGAAGAAAAAAATCAGGTTTTACTCATTAAATATTCAATTTACTTCATGAGAAATATTTTTCTTTTATTGATCACCTTTCTAATAATAGCAGGCAGCTAATCTATATTACTCACAGGAAATTTCTGTCCAAGCCTAAGGCAATTTTTTTTTCCAGCTGCCTCATATTTCAGTTTTTGCAGATATAGAATGCAGAAGGGAGCAAGATATCTGTGCATTTAAGACCCTGAAGATACTGGATTTTATTTAGATCTCAACTTTCACTTAAAGAGAGAGAAACAACTAGTCCTAACTCATTTCAGTTAGCCTGCAGGAACACAAGTCAGTGCTGAAGAACAACTTGAAACTAGTGTGGGGAGCTGTAAAGCACTTCAGCCGTCTTATTAGGTTGCTAACTCTGAGGACATGCCTATGCCATGTAAATAAGGGCAGACCAGAAGAATCTGGTCTCTCACTGTACGATCGTGCTCTGGCACTGGAAGCAGTATAGCAATATTACTGCAGCCTGTTGAGCTAATTAGTTCTCTCTTGCAATGCTGTAGGAGAGAAGGCAATTAACCGGGCTGAGCATCACATTAACACAGCAATATTGCCTCTGGGGGCTGAGCTAGTACCTCTGTATATATTCTTCTGTTCGGACCAAAGAGGCTACTTGGAGCCAGCTTGGGTAGCTCAAACGCTGCATTGTATTCGACAGGGATACCTGAAAAGTGAAGTTTTCTGTGACAACAAAGCCGAGCTAATGCCTAGTTGCATGCCGAAAGAAGTGCTCCTCTCAGAGAAAATAACAGAATTATCTTGTGTTTTTCTGGCAGAGAAATAACCTGGAGAAATCAGCAGATTTCGGTCGTTAGCAGAGCCACTGTCAGGTCAGACGAGCACCAGAGCTAAGCAAGGGAAACGATGGGAACACATGCCAGCAGGAAAAGGAGGACCCACGAACGTTCCTTGTGGTGACAGCTGCCTTTTAGATGAGATTAATTATAAGGTCATTAATTTTAAAATTAATTATGTATTTCTCCCTGCCGGCAGCGCGGCGGCGCGAGCCCCCTGAGGGAAACTATAATTCCCATGATGCACCGGAGCGGCAGGGCCGGCTCGGGGCGGAACCAATCAGGTAGGGCGTGGTGAAGGGGGCGGCCAATGGGGAGGAGGCTGGCGGCGGTTGGCGTTTGAATTTTGAAGGGGGCTGAGGCAGGGCTGCCGTTACGGTGCCCTCTCCACGGACCTGGGACGGCTGCGCTTGGGTGCGTGTGGCTGTGGGCTTTGGCGGGCGGCGAGGGCTGAGGGACGCCTTCCTCTTCCCGCCGGCCGCTGCCAGGAGAGCGCGGGGCCCCTTATCCCGGCGTGAGGGTAGAGGGGCGGGAGGGGGGGGGACCGTCCCGGGGACGAACCGCCATTCTGGAGCTGCGTAGCAAACGGCTTCTCCTCTCGCTCTGTGCTAGCGGCGAGCCTGCTCGCTTGCACGCTGTGGGGGAGAGTCTCCGCCGCGCTGCTCGTCCCCTCCGGACGTCGCCTCACCGCAGGGAGGCAGGGGTCGAGACTCGCCTGTACTGCCAGCCCGCTACAACTACGCGTGGGTGAAGAGCCACGGGGCCTGACCCGGTTTACGGCGCTGCTGAGTCTCCCCTCGGCGGGAGGTCGCCGCTCGCCAGCCTCAGAGAGGGTGACAATCCCGGGGGGAGGAAAGGAGCACGCAGGTGGGGAGGGAAACACCTTAATTTTAGTAGCCTTTCCTGCTAACATCACGTGCCTGAGATTCTTGATTGTAAAGAAGTGCTTAGCTCTTTTTTCATATAATACCCATGGAGGGGAATTAAATACGTAATCCCCTCTAAAAGGTGGTGACATAAACGGTGTGCTTATGGCTACACAGAAAGTGTGTGGTGGATCGGCTAATGACAGTCAGATCTGTCAGGTTTCAGGTTACCTAATAAATCAATTCCTTATTGTTTTTGTTATTAAAACAGAATTTAAAGGAGAGGCTGTCATGTCGCAGGACTGCAACGATGAGTGGGAGCTGAGCAAAGAGAATGTGCAGCCCCTCCGGCAGGGGCGTGTCATGTCCACCTTGCAGGAAGCACTGGCTCAGCAGGAGACCTCCATCCACACTGCTGTTCAGCTCAAAAAACAGTGAGCAATGTTTTGACACCTTCTTTCCCCTTATCTTCCTGCCGCCTCATCAATTTTTCTATGTCTTATTTGACTGTGCTAATCTCGTAGGCATTAAAAAGAGCATAAAATAACAGAAGTTTAGTAACTGATCTCTGTGCTACTATCACACTCCAGGTATTTAGGACTACTTCCTGTGGGTGCTGTACAGTATAGGCTACTATTTTTAGGTTTGCCATGGAGCATTTAAACAGCAAACACGAGGGAGATTCGGTTGTGCTTTTAAATATACTCATGAAGAAAAATACATAAATGTTACAAGGAGGAAAGCTTTTTTGTCTCTCCTACAATAATCTATCGAAGCAGCGTATTTCTTAGGATATAAATACTTCCTACTATCATAATGTAGGCAATATACAGGTATCTCTGTGTGTCTTCTCTGGATTGCAAAGACACCTGAGTGGGCAAAGTCAGCTTGGGTTTGGTCTGTCTTGCATACAGTATTCTACAGATATGACTGTATGACTTCAAGGGGCATCTTGTGTCCCAAACCTATTATATTTCTGTTGTCTGATCCTCAAATTTGTATGCCCTGTGAAGGCCAGGCTGACTTTGTGAAGACTGCATATTGTGTCTGTACTGTGTTGTCCGAATTGGAAGCACTGGTGCTTGTCATGCTGAACCATCTGGGTGATTTCATGTGAAGTCAGCAGGGTCTATGAACACCTGCCCAGTACTTATTGAACCAGTGCTTATCAGCTGGATCTGGATTTTTCCATGGAAAGCCATGGAATTGTTATTGTACTGGGGTCTGCAAGAGGGTTTGTCCAACTTACTATGTTTGTGAGGTGTTACGGTTGAGCAGAGCCTTCCAAGAACAAGGGACTGCCTGGGGAGCTCTACAGGATCAAGTTAGAGCCACTGCTAAACAGAAGCTAATGTTCTTGTCCAACTCAAGCTGCAAGGTGGTTTTCTTTCTTGATGTGTTGCCTGAGGGGGAAGTCATGTTGTAGGGATGAAATGATGCACGGGAGTTGAAGAATGAGACAAGATGATGAATGTCATTGTGGCCACTTAGATGTGTCTTCACTGTGCTTTCTGGTGCAGTTCTGTAGTTGTCTGATCATCAGGCTTTTCCATCATCCATCCTCCTCCTATACTTAAATAAGGGACGTTTCATGCAAAAGTTAAACTCCACAATATATCTGTCTGCTAATAACTCTTCATAACAGAACAAGCATTCTGTCAAGGGAGACCATGTAAGCTTTGGGGTAGTAGAAATTCTTGGAAATATCCTTTGGAAAGATGCGTATCTGTTTGTGTTAAATAATATTTCCTAGTGCTTTCATTTTGAAGAAGAGTGCAAAAGCTTATTTTTTGATTCTTCTGGTCTGAGTAAAAGCTCAAGTCTAAATATATGCTAACCTAGCCTTTTTTTTAATAGACCTAAAAAATGGTATGAGTGAGAGCAAAGGTCTTAGTTTACAGTGTAGAAAACATCTTTACAGTTATACACATGTATTTATTGGGTGGATATTTTTTTTTTTTAGGGAGTTTGAATCAGAAATCCGATTTTACTCTGGAGATGATCCACTGGATGTCTGGGACCGGTAAGTTGCCTTTTATTTCAGAAGAAAGAATAGAAAGCTTAGATACCCTTGTAAAAGCTTGGGGAAAAAATATTCTAATTTAATAAGAAACTCATTAAAAGATAAATTCTATAACAGTTTTTTTGAATAATCTGTTGTGTTTCAATAATCTGCCTAATTTTTTTTCTAAGTCTCCTTATGTTGTACAGAAACAGAAGCCTTGTATCTTATTCAGAACTGACTTCCTATGAATATATTCCATCTCTAGGTACATCAAGTGGACAGAGCAAACCTTCCCCCAAGGTGGAAAGGAGAGTAATCTCGCAGCAATATTGGAAAGGGCAGTGAAAGCACTCAATGAACAGCAGCGATATTACAAAGATCCCCGCTATCTTAATCTCTGGCTCAAGTTTGTGAGTGTTTTGTGAATGTCTTGGGTGCTGCTTTTTCTTGGTACTCGTCATGTCATTTGCACACTGTTAAGCTGATTTTTGTAATAACAGAGTCAAAGAATATGTTGTACAACTAGTGCAATATTAGAAGTGTATCTCTGCAAATATGTTACCTACGCTTGAATTCCATTTCTCATTTTCAACAGGATCTTCAGACCTTTTTTAGAATCATTCAGTTTGGACAGCTACAAACTCCATAAGTTTTGTTTTGGAAAAGCTAGTTTGAATGAGTAGAGCTTTATTATTTATTTAAGGAGAAAAGAAAGTAATTTAAAGATACATTTTAAGAGTTATGTCTGTCCTACCAGTTATTTTAACTTCTAACTGTCTTGTATCCACATCCTCTGTTTAAGCAAAACTAAGCTGAGTGTGTTCTGGTCTTGCCCTGTCTCTCCATTGCTATAGTTTTTGTTGTTCTCATCTTCTTAAAGCAGCTTTTCTCCAGGTTTAGCTTCCTGAGCTGATTTACCAGTTCTGAAACTGATAAGAAATGTGTTGTATTTTATCTTAAGCTAAAATAACTATTCTCAGGAACACTAACGTGACATAGTTCAATCACTGAGTTATCTCAGATAAAAAAAAAAATCTAAGAAATGACTGACTTAAAATATGTAGGCTAGAATTAAGGGGTTGCTAATAATACTGACAAATACATACATGCAGTCAGAGTTTTTTCTCGTTATTCTTCTTCTCCTATTAAATTCCTTTACTTTATCCTGTGTACTATGACATGATACAATTTTATGTCCTGGCCTTACAGCTGCTCCTATAAGACTTGTATTGAAATCAATGGGATGCCTCTTGCAGGAGGCATCAAAACACAGACATCAACTTGGAATCCTTTGGAGTCCAATGTGATTACTGAAATACTTTGGTTGTTTCAGGGAAACTGTTGTAACGAGCCCTTGGATCTGTACAGTTACCTGCATAGCCAGGAAATTGGCACAACACTGGCACTACTCTACATCACATGGGCAGAAGTACTTGAGGCTAGAGGAAGTTTTAAGAAAGCAGATCTGATATTCCAGGAAGGCCTTCAGCGCAAGGCTGAGCCTTTGGACAAACTCCAGTCCCATCACAGGTAAGCTTCCAGCTAAAGGGAACAACTTAGAGTAGTCTTATGTGCTTCAGTGGATACCTGGTACAGTGAAATTTATGCTGACTTCTCCAATATTTTTCTCAGGCAGTTTCAGACCCGTGTTTCTCGGCAGACACTACTGGAGCTTGAGGAAACTTCTGATGAAAAAGATGTGGGTGTTCTGGGAGCTGCAGAACCTCAGAGGAGCTCATTGGCAGATCTAAAAGGCAGGGGGAAGAAAAAAGTGAGAGCCCCAATTAGTCGTGTCGGAGATGCACTTAAAGGTACATTCAGTTGCTGAAACCACATATTATTATTGGAAGAGTTACATCTTTTTGTTGTGGAATTTGTACTTGAGTGTGACAGTTTAAAGGTTAATTTGCATAAATCTTTTTGCTTATAGCCACGAACCAACACAGAAGCTTCCAGACTCTAACTTCTCAGCAGCTTTCAAGTAATCCAGGTTTTGCTGTGTTTGATGAAAATTCAGCTTCTGGACCTGAGATTCCCGTACTTACACCACAGTCATGGACGGCACCTCCAGCTCCGAGGGCCAAGGAGAATGAACTAAGTGCAGGGCCTTGGAACTCTGGCAGGGTAAGGAGTCTCAAAATGGACTGGCAAAAAAGAGGAAGGTGTGTGTAAGCTGATGACTTCTTCTGATCCCCAAGACAAAGGTCATACTCTTTCTCCCTTGCCTGGGGTTTGTACCTATTTGTAACTACAGATCTTCCTAGCTTCTTCCTAAAGAGTCTCTGGCTATGTGTAACCTATTCAAGTTTAGGAAGCTGATCTTGCTAGAATAAGTTTTAAAAACTCTCTAGAGTTCTTAAGAAATTATAATTCTTGCTAACCAGAAAAATTGGTAGAGATGGCCTGCCAAACTGGAGGGCAGAAAAGGAATATAAGAGGGAAAACACTAGCCAAAGAAAGGGAGAGAAACCAGGCATCAGTTAATTCTGTAAGAAAGAATAGTAAGAGTTAAACTGATATCATACAATACAACCTGAAGGAAGAACTTGTTGCCTATCTTCTTATGAAAATAAGGCATGTACAGCATTCTGCAAGTCTGTTTTGAAGTGCTTGTGAAGAAAACAGAAGAGTGGAGATCAAAAGAACTGAAGAACTACTGTATCAACGGAATATTTACCCTGACAATAGGATGACAGAAAGTAGGTTCCAATGGTTTAAACTAATGCTGGAGACATGAAAAGAAACAGCTGTGCTACAGGTGTTTAAGCTGTTCTAGAGAAATGATCCAAGACATTATCTGAAGGAAATTAATCCTATGAAATCAAGTTTGTTTCATACATCCTTAGATAATCCCCAGTGTTCCCCTGTTCTTTGTACATTAGAGGGGAAGAATAGAAAGTAATCATGATAAAAATATTTTAGACTTCTCAATATAGAAGTCGTTATAAGTGAAGCTTAGAAACAAAAACTAGGATGAGGGCAGGGAAGCAAATACGCTGAAATTCATAGAAACTTCAGGAATAATTACTACCAGATACAAAGCAATTTAATTAAGTGAATGGAAAAGTTCAGTAAATCACAGGTTTAACTTAGCTGAGAAGAATGGGGAGGAAGAATTATTAATGTAAAACTTCTTTTATCAGTTGCCTTGCTTTGGGCTGCTTAACACATTCATTCTGGTCCCCAAATGCTTCTGTATTCTTTCAATGTCCATCCTTAGAGTTCTCTCTGTTCCCCCTTTAATGAAATTTGTTAGATTTAATTAAAAAAAAAACAAACCACCACACAAACACACACACCCCCCACCCCCCCCAACAAAAAAACAAACCCCCAAAAAATCTGCAACTAACAGAAGAGTTGAAGATGTTTAATTCCCCTTCGCTGAAGTGTGGTGCTCATTCTGGCTTGTATGACAGTGAAAGAATAACCTTTTGTGAACACTTTGAGATATTAAAAGCTGCACAGAGGAGAGAGGCCTCTTTTTTATTGCCAGTGTGAAGGTGGCTAAGTAAACAGTTTGAAAAATGGTGGAAAAGAGAAATCAGTTTGTGAAATATCCCTACCATGTAACTTTTTCTGCTTAAGAGTCTAGGGCAATTTGAAATAGGCAGATGAGAGTAGCATGTTGTCAGACTAAATTCCATCTGTCTTCTCTTAAATAATGGACCCCAGAAGCAGTTAAGGGATTTTTGTGGTGTTGGGATGGCCTCTTGAGAGGAAAATTGAGAAGTCTGGAGGTTCTTGGTGGACAGCAGAAGGAATACTATCATAGAATTGGGACAGTCTTGGCTGAAAAATGAGGACTGTAGCATTTCTGGAAAACAAACAAGAGGAGCAACTGCAACAAGCCCAGCTTGACCAGCATTTCCTCAATAACAGAAACTAGGTACTGATGGGGACATGCAAGAGGAGTGTGTCTTGCTTTTTTAGGTGCTAGTGCTCAGCTGATGGTCTGTAACTGTTTATGTATCAGAACAGAATTAATCTTTTAAATTAATCTTGGAAAAGTCTATCAGGCTTAATTTTTTTAAATAACAAAAACTACAAATGAGCCAAACACTTGGAAAAGGGAGATTCAGAGTATAGAGGAATGTAGAGTCTAAACATGAACCTTTAAGCTGTTAACATTGACTTTTCCTTCCTCAGCGTCCTCGCAGCAGTGCGAATTCTGGTATAGAAGTGCCCTGCCCACTGCCCAGTTTCACCCCGTATGTGGAAGAGTCAGCTCAGCAACAAGTCATGTGAGTCTTCAGTTTGCAGTGGGGATTGCATTTGAAATGATAAAAGCTGCTTCGTAAGGTTCTGACTTGTTTTGTGAAGTAGCCAAACCTCCAGATCTACAAGAATTTAAAAATCTGTCAACTTGGAAGCTCTTAGTACTTTAGCTTGACAGCAGAGGCTTCAGTGGAGGATGCATAAGGACATGGGAAGTATTGACTATTGCTGCTCATTATGTGGCAGCCTATATCACATTTATATATGCTAATTAGTTTAATAGCTTAACTTGATGTGTTTCAACAAAAACACAGTTACCTCTCTTAGGATGCTGTTTGCTATGAAAGCAGCCATGAATTGAGACAGGCTTATTGCTGTTTTCCTCTATTTTGGGAACTCTGTGCTCATTCTATCTGGAGTTTTATTCTGAAACAAGCTATCAATGTTTCCATGACAACAGTGTTGCTTAGGTTATCGAGGAGTATGCTGTTTGGCCTGAAATTACCTTTCTGCTTGTACTGTGCTCACTAAAATGCTGATAAAGCCCAGGAGATATAGAATATAGCAGAATAGCTCTGACCAAGGACATATCATAATTTAGGTTAAGAATGTGTAAAAAATTAAGTTTCTGTCTAAGCTATAAGACTGTTTCTTGCTCCTGAAAGTCAGTGATGCCATAGAATTAAATCTCTTGACATGCTGGTCTCCCAGATGAAGACATTATTTACAGAAGGCAGCATCTCTTTGTACCAGGGAAAAGGAAGGAACGTGTGGGAACAGAACATCATGCTAAATTAGCTGTAAGCAGCTTCAGCAGAGAGTTTGTATGTAGTTTTATACTATGTAGTTGGAAGTTTAAAAGCAGATGATTTTTTTTTTTTTTCTGCCTTTGAGTCCATTTCCTCATGGTTGGTCGTCAACCAAATCAAGTCTGAAAGTGTTGTGTTGAAACTGTGTAAACATGGTGCAAATCATGGCATGAGTTGTCATCCGGAGATTTGGGTAGAAGGACCCTGTAGTGATCTTGGTAATAAGTCCCCACCCCCCACAAAAAAAGCTTTAAAAAGCCCAACCATTTGGAGCACCTGTTTGCCTCATAATCTCCCAAATGGTCTTAGGGTTGTGAGTCCATTCGCGTGCAAAACAAAATTTGGAACTGTGCACTGTTTTCTCTTTTGAACTAACTATTTACCCAGACCACAGGGTAAATTTTTCAAGGTCAGTTGTTCAGATCATCTTTTATTGAGGTACAACTGAGGTATTGCTGGACTCATCTGGATTACTGGTATCTGTAAAACTGTACAAATTCTGGTTTCTCTCTCCTGAAATTAGCATGTAGCACTTTCAGAGAGCACTTCCAAGCTAAGAAATTGACTGCTACTGTTTGTTTGTTTTGTAATGGGGCACTTCATTTCTGTCACTCAGCATGCAAAACATTCTCCTTGAGCAAACTACCCTCTTATTGTATCTTAAGTCTTCCCTGTTTTTCTTAATCTAAAATGCCAGGCTTAATCTAGTCCAAGATCTTCCATTTTTAAGTCCTGCTGATTCTGTTTTTTTTTTTCTCCTCCCAGATAAACTGTTTTGTAGGATGATTAGGGACTTGTCACCTGTGTGGTCACACAGATCGATGGAGCTAAAGTAAACATAGATCCTGCTCCAGAATGCACAGCAATTCAGAGTATCATAAGAATTTTATTTGCTCTTGACTGGGCCTTATTAACACTTTGTTTTGGGGGGTTTTTTGATTACACAATTCTGAGTTGGTATGCTTGCCTTTTATCTGCTATCATTCCATTTTTCTTGTTCATTTTTCCTATCGACAAAACAGAATGTTTTCAGGCTATTCTACAGCTAGTTTCTGAAATTAGCTATTTTCTCTCCTATGCTTGCTTTTCTGTGTTACAGTGAAGTACATATAAGTAAAGTAATAACTGCATGTTTTTTCAGGACTCCCTGCAAAATTGAACCCAGCATAAACCGTGTTTTAAGTGCTCGCAAACCTGGGAACGAGGAGGATCCACTACAGCGAGTTCAAAATCATCAGCAGGATACTCAAGAGAAGAAAGAGGTGGTGATGTACTGTAAAGATAAAGTTTATGCTGGAGTCGAAGAATTTTCTTTGGAAGAAATCCGAGCTGAAATCTACAGAAAGAAAGCAAAAAAGAAAACCGAAGGTATGCTTCAAAAGGGGAAGACATAAGACTTTCTGAGATGGAATCATAAAATTATACTTCTTATCAGCATACAGCTGTCTGTTATTGCAGCTGCTTTTCTTTTTCTACTGGAATAGTTATTTAACTGCTCTGAGGTACAGAGAAAGTAACATATCTGACAGCCTTACATGTAAGCCATGAAATGGGGAAAGAAGACCAGAGGTTTTAGCCCCTTTAAAAATAGTTTAGGCTTTAGCCACAGATTGCATGTGAAGTATGCGTTGTGCCTTATAAGCTTTTCCTCCTTAGAGGAGATGCAGGCCATAGCACAGAAGAAGGAAGAAATAAAAAGGAAAATTGAGGAGCTGGAGAGAAAATTAAAGAAGAAAGATGACGACAAGCAGCAACAACCACGTGAACAGGTATTGTCCTCATTTAACTGTTCTTTTACAAATAGCTACTATTTTAAGTAAAAGTACCAAAGGAGGAAGAATATCTAATATGTTTCTCTTTGACTAACAATTTTTAAACTTTTTGAAAGGATGCTTGTCTATTGTATGCATAATCACCCAGTAAATGAATGCTCAGAGAAATATTTCTTTTCTTCTCCCCCACTTGTCCCCAAGCTGTATCCTTTCACTGTAGGAATATAACTGAAAGACTTCAAGTTTTGTAGTGTTACTTTACAAGTATTGTTAAGTTATTTAACAATCAGACAAGACACCTTATGCTAAGGTATAAACTTCTAAATTTTTTTAAGTAAAGGTATGCCAAATGCTTAAGGGCGAATTGCTCTTTCTTAAGCTCTATTCATGTGTGGTTTCCTTTTATATAGAGAATTTGTAGTGCAAAAGAAGACAGGAGAAGAAGCTGGAACTAGGGAAAGAAGTGAAGGGTTGCAAAATGGTGTGGGCTAACCCTGGTAGGCAACTAAGCACCACACAGCTGCTCACTCACGCCCCCTCAGGGGGATGGGGGAGAGAATTGGAAGGGTAAAAGTGAGAAAACTCATGGGTTGAGATAAGGACAGTTCAATAAGTAAACCTAAAGTTGTGCACGCAAGCAAAGCAAAATAAGAAATTCATTCACTACTTCCCATTGGCAGCCAGATGTTTAGCCATTTCCAGGAAAGCAGGGCTTCATCATGCATAACGGTTACCTGAGAAGACAAATACCATAATTCTGAACGCCCCCCCGTCCCCCAGCTTTTATTGCTGAGCATGATGTAATATTGTATGGAGTATCCTTTTGGTCAGTTTGTGTCAGCTGTCCGAGCTGTGTCCCCTCCCGACTTGTTGTGTCTCCCCCCCTACAGCATGAAGAACAAGACCTTGATGCTGTGTAAGCACTGTTCAGCAGTAGCTAAGCCACCAGTGTGTTAGCAACACTGTTGTGGTCAAAAATCCAAAACATAGCACCATACCAACTGCTATGAAGAAATTTAACTCTATCCCAGCCAAGACCAGTAGACAAAACCCATATCTGATTCATCTCCAAGTTTTATAGATAGTAGTATGCTCTATTATATATTAGACTTTTTTCCTTTGCAGACCAGTCTCAAGCAGAGTATCCTTCAAGCAAGTATACTTTGGTGTCATTGCTAGGTGGTGTTTAAAGCCCAGTATTCTAATAGGTTGCAAATAACAAGTAAAAGTTAATTATTTTAAAGCTTTTCCTTTTCCCAGCTTCATCAGTTGGGCTAATAAAGTACGTTCTCTCTCCCTCTCTCTCCCCACCCTCCCTTCCCCATTTCCAAAACAATGCCATAGTAGTAAATATTTTAAACAATGAAATACAAAGTGTTGTGATTTTGATGTAAGCTATGTAACTGCTTACATATGTCTTTTAATAGTTGCAGTATAACTAAAATCTCCTATGAAAGTTCTATATGGTTGCAAAGAGTAAAATTATGTATTTTAACTACACTAAACAATAAGAATGGACTTTTTTCATGCAAGTAAATTAAGTACAAATAAAAATGGCTAAAGACAACTATTAATCCATCAGGGCTTTAACAACCTACACAGGATTATCATAATGTTCTTGGAACCTTGTTGCATGGCTTGTGATTCCATCACTGTAGAACCAAAATATGGTTTTGTTTCTACAGCCAACAGAGATAACAGAAGCGTCACCACCGTTGGGACTGCAAGGATTTACTTTTTCCAGTGCAGCAGAAGTTGGGAAGAAACAGCCTCAGCTGCAAAGGTAATACAGGATTTTCTTTGCCAGCAATGAGAAAATTTGTGGGGATAATTAGTTATGAGTAACATGGAACACTAACAGATGGCCTGTTTCTGCAGGCAGAATGGAACATACCCCTAGGCATCAGCCTGTAACCAGGATCTGTAATCTGTCTTTGTATGTTTTCAATTATTTCTCTGAGGGATCTTAACTTCTTACAAGTAGGATATGTCAGCTTGGCTTGCCTTTTTTTTTTTTTTTTTTACAAAGTTTACTTATGTTTTGTGAAGGCGTGAAGAATACAAGAAACAAGTTTGTAACTCTTTTCACAGTGAATTCCAGGTCTCTGAAGATACTCAACTACATAAACCATCTTGTTCTGAGGGTAAGTATTTAAATTTTTTACCATTAAGGAGAAGGCTGTGTTAAAGGGAAGTGTTCTTTTTATATGAATAGCAAGACTGCAACAAACTAAAAACAAAAGTCTAGGTGGATTAGAAGAATGAAAATGAGAGCATGCTAGTAGTGCCTTTAACCATATTCAGCAAAAGACCCAGCATCTGAGGTCTGAGAACTGTCACTATTTGAAAGGACTTTCAAGCAGAAGAGCTTTCTTCTTTTTAATAGCTGAAGAGCTTTCTTCAGTTTCATATATGCAGTCTTACTAAAATCTGTAAAAGAGTTTAACACTAACATTAAGATTGATACTATCTTAAGTCCTTTTTCCTCAGAGGATTTGGTAGAGGAATACAATTGGAAATTATATTCAAATTTTGTTGTTGGGAAGGGTGCCTGCTGAAGGAATTGACCCGAATTGACTACTGTTACTGTTGACAGAGGTTATCCAGTCTCTTGATGTATGCCCAGATACACAAAGGGGAAGTGTGTTTTTAGACTCTGAGGATGAACAGGAGGAACAGAGAGATGAGGCCAGCCTTGGGAAAAAAGGTACAAATTCTGAAGCATATTCTAAAAACAGCAAACTAGCTAACATAATATGGTGGTAAAAGTTTGGTTCATTAACATGACAAAACCAAGCCTTTCTTAAGAGGTTTCTTTAAATGTCATTTCTGTAACTTCCTGCTAGGACTGGTACTTTTAAGACTGTGTATTAAATGTTTTAAGTAGCATTGGATACGCTGTTGTGGAAAAACTGTTGATATAATACAGCCTCTTGGTTTTTCTTTACAAATGTAGGTCTCCTACCCACACCGGATCCTGCTACGTTCTTCTCCATATTTGATGAATCCTCTACTTCGGCAAATCAAAATATAAGGTAGAATTATTAAAGACCTAGATTTCGGAGGGAGGGAAAACTGAAGTATCAAACCATTTTCTGTAGCAGCTGAAATACAGTACTGCTTCTTGTATGGATGTGGGGTGGCTTTTTGTTTTGTTTGTATTTTTTGTTTTATTTCATTACTCTACTTGGGAAGTCCATGATGAGGAAATACTGTCCTGTTGGTCATCCTCAGTCTAGAACTATTTAAGCTGCTATGTAAACTTTCTTCATTCTGGAGAGCTGTATATATTGCAGTTTACTGGTAGTTCTGTAGTAGAAAGTGGTAGATTGAAATTGTCGGTAGACTTAAACTCTTGAGAGGAATCTCTGTTGAAGGTCGGAAGCTACTCTAATAAATATTTAATGGACTGTAACTTTATCTTAGCTGTTCTGCGGATCATACACAGAAAAGTGCCCGGCGCCCTCTTGCTGTTCGTAAACCTTCAGATTCTCTAACTGCGAAGGAAAACGTACCACCAGAAGCCTGTGTAAGGAAACAGTTTACCCCGTAGCAGACTTCCTGTCAAGGAGAAACCAACATAGAACGTCCGACTGTTGAACTGAGTGAGATTGGCTGGACTGACATGATGTGCGATAAGCAAGGATTCTAAACTCCTGTCTGGCATGGCAATACTTGAAGTGGGTGATGTTAAGATTACACTGGAAATGTCATGTTTTTATTAGGCTTTAAGGTAGCCAATACGGAGATGATGGTAAGGTGTCTTCCAAATTTTAAGCAACTGATTAGTGGCCAGGATTACTCACGCTGAAACTTTAAAAAGTTTGTGTGATGAAGAGTTGCACTCTTAAACACTGCCTCCTGTTCCATCCACTTTCTTGCCATGCGTCCAAGCAAGCATCTCAGCTCCTGTGTTCCTCACCTGAAGTACCATACGCTTGACTCCCTTAAACCTTTGTATCTTGTTTCCTAAGCTATGTGTCTTTATGGGGCAGTTTTGCAGGTGTTTGTAAAGCTTTCAATAGAGGTGATAGTTGCTGTCTCACCAAAGGACTTGGTTACTGACTGCATGCTGCAATAGACCTTTAGACTGGTTGAGTGAGAGGATTTTATTCTGAGCTGAGAAGGATTTTATGTACAGCTACAATATGAAATACTTATCAGGGTTAAGCATGGTAAGCATCATGCTGATCTTGGTTCTAGAGTCAGTCTGGATAACTGCATAGTTCTGCTTTACATGTTCTGTGTGTCTTCAACACCCAGCATTTTAGTAAACACTTCAATAATATGCTTATAACTGAACTGAAATGCACTTCTGTGGTGGCAGATACTAAGTAGCCTTTAACAGTTCATGGCAGCCCTGCAGCACTCTAGAGGTACAAAGCTACCCTTTCCAGTTGGAAAAAAAATATGCAACTATATTACAGTTAGGGTTCAATTACTCAATTTGAATGAGCAATATAAGTAGAGTACGTGAAGACTGAGTGTCAGATTCATGTTGGAAGGTGGTGGGGTGGAAGAAAGGGGAGAGAGAAATGTTCAGCTTTTAAATAAAAGAAAACTTGACATAAAATCTACAGGCTTTTCACTGTCTCTTCCCACTTTTTTCAGGATGAGCTGAATGGAATTGAACCTTTGACTGAAGATGCAATTGTGACAGGCTCCTACAAGAACAAAACCCTTTGTGCCAACCCAGAAGACACGTGTGACTTTGCTAGGGCTGCCCATCTGGCCTCAACGCCCTTTCATGGGGTGGTAGCTCAGAGAGTCCCAGCTCCTGCTTTTTCACAGGGTGTCCTGAAGGAAGACTGTCCAGAATCTAAGAGTGCACCTCTGAATCAGGAAACGCTGGTTTGTGAGGGAGCGTACAATGAAGCTCTTTGTGTAAATAAACTGAGGTAATGAACAGCAAAGCATCTTAAGCCCCTTTTCCTGTGTGTCTTGTCTTTGGTTGTGGTTTTACTATTCTGTTGCTGAAGAAACAATTTTCTGAAGAGATCAGAATATACTGAAGACAGCCATTTCTCTAGCTCTGGGTCCATTTTGCCTTGAGCAGATTTAAGAGGCAATAGCAAGCCCACTTGGCTTTTCAGCATTACTGCTGCGGGACTTAACTCTATGCTTTTTCTACCAAATAACTTGCAAAGAAATTAATAAACACATTCTGTCTTTGTAACCAGAGATTAAAAGTAGAGTCATTGGTTCCTTTTATACTCTTATGCTTCTGTACTTATTTTAGTATATAAAATGCATCTGGTGATTATGGCTTAGATTTCTTCTACAGAGGAGAAAAGCTGGAGAGAAGAAAAACTGGCAAACAACCTCCCGTTTATTTTTTCTTTACAATGATAAGCATCCCTTGTATGGGGTTTTCTTAATTTAGAACTGAGTTTGATTTGCTAGTTGTTAGTATGTAAACACGTATACCATGCTGAAGGTGTTTGTTTACTTGGCAAGTTCCCTGGGAAACCATGCTGATTATAATTAGGAAGGAAGAGCAAGAGTTATTTCCCACCCAACCCTCCACTGCTTTAAAAGCACTGTAGGTCTGAATTTGGGTAGCTAAGGGAGTAATAAACATTGAGTATGTCTTCTGTTGTAGCAGTCATATTTAATGGAAGAGAAGATAACATTAATCTGTAGACTAAGATTCTGAGTATAAACAATCATTGAAGCTAAAATGAGGCTCTGACATAACTATTGGCTTTCCATTAAGGATGGGAAAGGACTTCTTTAACATAAAGAAGTCTGGGAGTGCACAGTATCCTTTCACAGTCACTAGGCTGGCATTATCTAGATACCGTATCTTCTGAAAGTCTGAATAGTTGATGAATTTATTTACAGCCCGATCATGGAAGCAAGCCTGGAAGATACTCGCTCGTCAGGTTCTTCTGTCTCCTCAGGATCTTCTCTTTCCTCTGTTACACAAGTATCTACTATTAAATACCTGCATATCCCTGAGAAACTGGAACTTGCTCAGAGCTTGCCTGCTGAAACGGTTACTGATTCTGGAGGTATCAGTGAAAACATTACTGGTTAGTACTAAACTGAGCTTCACTCGCAACAAATAACTTGCGGCTGTCACTAAACTACAGTGCTTTTTCTGTACTTTCTATATTCTACTCTGCTTTCTGTGGATTTCCCATTACTTTGACTTGTGACTAAACTTGTGTCTCCCTTGTCAGAAGTAGTAGTGAGGCATACAGTACAGCATGCTTGTCAGCATGCAAACGATGTAAATATTAAGCTGATGGAGAAGTTATTTAAGGTATTAAAGCAGGAAGTGTGTAGGAGTAATGAGGTCAAATTCTGAAATGAAAAATTTGGACTGGATGGTAGTGAGAACTTCTAAGACAGCTTTGTTTTCTTTTGTCTTGTATTTTTTTCCTCTCTGTAATCATACTGTTTGTTCTCCTGATGTGCTGATAAGTGCCATGTTGAAAAAGGTGAATATGAATTGGAAATCTAGTGAAAGTTGCGTAATTTTGGTTTTAAATTTGCACTCTTAACTTTGCTGTAAATTATTGTGCTGCTTCGCAGTATGGTTTTTTTTTCCTATTGAAGGAAAACAATACTAGTACTTAAATAGTTAATTTCATTTTTTTTTCCTTCTAGTCAAAGACCTTTGTTTCCCTCTGTTATAAATCTTTATATTACGGTTAGAACAGGAATGGTCACAAAAACCCTTCAAAATCTGGCCTGTAGAATTAGGTTCGTGTTGAATGACGATTTTCAAGGTGTTTAACCTGCTTTAACTCCTTTGATTTCAGTTTATGATTATTTTTAATTAGAATTGTGTATCTGAAAATTCTCGGTGTATCTACTCTAGAGAAGAATACGTTACCGTGTGTCTGCAGACTATTTTATGATGAAGCGTGCTCGGGACCTGGAATGAAAATACAACTAGGAGAAGAGTGCTGTCACTGAAATAGCTGAAATATTTTGGATAGATCTTACACTCATTTTTTATTATATGCACTAATCTTTAGAGCAAGATGAAGAATTTTTACAGATTCTTTTCAGAAAAAGAAGGCATTTGTTCAGATGTTCTAATGGTCCTTTCTTAAACTTTTGATGATTCCCCTTGCTTTTTTTTCTTTCTTTCTGCACATCTCCCCTGGACAGCAGTTCTCAACCTGGATGTAGTAATTCTACTGAGGACTCCTTAACAGTGCATAGAGCATAAAAATTACTTCAGATGTCTTTCAGTTTATTCCTGTAAAATAAACAGGAATTCCAGTAAATTTCATAGGTTTGTGATGGTGAAGTATTGTAACTCCTATTTAGCCTTCAACCTACAACGTCTTCTGGATCTACTTTCATGGAATTACTTCCTGAGCTATATCTTAACTGCAATGCTTTTCAAATAAATATGAGTATAACAGTAGGCAATAATACTCTGATTCTTACCTTTGTACTGTGAAAGCTTAAAATGTTGTCACCCATTACTAGTCATAGTCTTTGGGAGAGGAAGTCAGTAGAAGCCATCTAGTTCTGCTGTGTTTTACTTAGCCTGATCATTTGAGATCAACGCTTTTCAGGCTACCTTGGTTTTGTACAGAAGAACTCATCTATTGAATGGTTTTCTCTCTGTCCTATTATGCAGGAAAATAAACCCAGAACTACGTGTAATTATCTTATGTGTCTTCCAGGAGGTAAAAGCCATTACATTCTTAATATTGTAGTGAGCAGCAGAGTTGGAGTCCAACTTTGTTTTCCTTTTCTTACATAAAACCCCTGCTGTATTCAAAGGAGTGAATTTCAATAAACCTCTTCATTTAAAAATGACAAACTGATCACTTACTCTGGACATAAATTTAAAAAGGAAGTGTTAATTTGCAAAATGAGTTTGAATTCTGCTGTGGCTGAGCAGACGTACCTAATCTAATTCAGAGCTTTGTCTCTTGTGAAAGATACATTTTACATGATGCTCCAATAGAATCATTGAGACCTCATGATGAGATAGTCTGTAAGGTAGTTTCAAAGATGAGTGTTATGTTCACTTCACAGAACAAGAAACTATTGGAAAGAGATTAATTGACTTGCTGAAAGGTGATGCAGTAAATCAGTATGCAGATGGAAAGCTTCCAATATCGAGGTTACTTTTTCTTGACAGATATAATCAAGTCAGAGACTCAACACCTAATTTCAGTTCATCTGTTTCTATTACTTGTCTTCCTAGGTGATGATGTAACCCAGTTCTTGTGGAGCGCTGAACAGCGTAAAAAGCTTTTAGATCCTATGCCAGAGTCACTGACTGCTTCTCCAGATTTTCATTTGGAGACTGGCGCTCTGCCTGTCATGGAGTTTGAGAAAGATGTTGAGCTAGGTAGGTATGCCAGACACTCTACAGTGCAAGGGATCTACTTATGTTCTGGTTGGTTTGAAATATGCTTCATATTCACCCTCACTAGTTTTCTGTGGTGTAGACGGGGAATAACTTGAACAGCCTGGGTAGGTGTATTTGCTGTGACAGCTCATGAATGTAAACTTTCATTACAGGAAATGAGACTTACTGTATCAAACGGGAATATTGGACCAATGAAGAATACAAGATGTTTTTTGCCATTCCAGCTAACTTTCCCCAGTTGGATGCCAAGGGGCTTGCAATAAAGGTAACACGTATTATGGTTATTATACAAGAAGTGTGAAATGTTAAAATCTCCTCAGCCAATATAAAGTAAAATGTAGTAAGTTTGGTCTTAATTTCTGAATTCCGTGCATGAAGTTTGCTGCTTCAAGTCCTTTCTAATTGTTGATATAGATTAAAAGTTTCTGACTGTGGAAAATGTCTTCCTTGGTAAAGTGGGGAGGAAAAAAAGATGATGAGAAGAATATGAAGATGAGCAATTTTCGCTTTATTCCAAAAATAAATGTTCTTCTGTACCTTCTTGTAGGTGTATTCTCAGCCTGTGCCTTGGGATTTTTATATCACACTTCAGTTAAAGGAGCGTTTGAATACTGACTTTGACCAAAGCTTCAGTGAGAATTGCAGCTGTTACTTGTATCAAGATGGCTGTGCTATTTTGCACAGGGATATAAATCGCTTCACGCTTGGGGTCAGTACAGATAAACAAAGTACAATTGTAGAAGACACGAACTCTTGCATACGTACCATTAGTGAGTTTTGTTTGTCATTATGCTCATTACTGAAGACAGCTTCACATGTTTAATCCTGCAATCTAGATCCGCCGGTTTTTGTTTTATCTATATACAGATTAGGACTGTCTTATTATAGCCTTAGTTAGAGCTGGTTTCTCATTCATAGATCATGTGCTTCTCGGAGACAAACTTGAACCGATTTTTCACATTTTCTTTATTCATGAGTGATAAACAACCTGAGCCAAGAACCATATGTTATTGCACAGCAAGGTTTGCATCTGAAACTCTTGTTTAACTTGACATCTTTCAGTAAGCTCCAGTCTTCCAGTCTGCTATAGCAAGGTCATAGCACTTAGTGTCTTGCTGAAGGATTTACATTTTAAATAAAGTCTGTAAGTGCATTTTGAATTGTTGCATGTAAATAGGATATAAATTAAAAAGTGATTTCAGTCTTCAGTTCAATTTCCTCCTCCTGATCTTTTGTCCACTTCTGAATAATAGTGTCTCCTAAGAGCTCATGGTTCTTTTAATTCTGGCTGGGCTGATCATGGGCAAAATGTGATTATACTGAATTTAGGGTAGGACTGTTGTCTCTGTACAGATGAGTTAGGAAACAAAGGTGAGCTATAAATATTTCACTTAATCTAAGGTAGAATGGCATATAGATACATGTTTATTCCCTGTTTCCAGGATGTTATTCGTGGCTGTAAGTCCATCACGGAGGAAGTTATCCTACTGGTTGTTTATAATCTTCTGGGTGTGGTAGAGAAGCTCCACAAAGCAGAGATTGTCCATGGAGACCTGAGTCCAGAGGTGTTCTTTCTGGGAGACAGGTTCGTCTCTTTCTATGAATATGGGAAGATATATAATACTCAGTTTCAGCTACAGCTCTTGTGCTTTTGTAATTTCTCCTCTTTAGTTGGGGTACTGATATTGCAGTCCAGTTTTTTTAGGCTACGGTGTATTCTGAAAATAGTGAAAATACTTTGTTTAGGAATAAACCTTTCTTTTCTTTCTTTCTATAGAAATAGTATACAGTGATGATGTAAAACTTAGCAAAAACATTTTGTTTAGTATATTGCCTGTGTTCTCAAGTTTCTACTTTACCAACATACTGGACAGCTAACTCAGTATTGGTAAATAACTTGCCTTCTGGTTTTACATATCTGAAAAACAGGAAATTAGAAGACAAAGGGCAGGTGGGACCGGAATATCCAGACACTCTCTTAAACAGATTGTTTAGCTTCTGCTACAGTCCAGCTTGTAACTTGATGCACAGATCTAGCTTTCTTCTTTAAGCTCTTTCCCATATTATGTTAACAAAGTCAGATATCCCTTGAAATGTGATCTGTGAACTAAGTGTGGGAAGATAGTAACTTTGGAATGTCTAATGATTCAGATATAATTCCATTAGAAGACATTCACTGAGCCTGTTCTTAGTCTTCACTGATATGGTAAAAATAGCTATTAACTTTAAATGTATTTTGAACCTACAGTCATCTAACATGTGCACCCCCAATATATTTTATTTATAATTTATTTGTAATTATTTTATTTATAGAATTTATTTATAAATTACATACATGTAATACCGAAGTTCTAATATTTTCTTCACACACCCCAATGGATTGTCTTGCACATCCCTTAGGGTGCACACATCCCATTTTGGTAGTCACTGATCTAACAGTGGCATGATGGACTTGGATATCTCCTTATGGATTTCTCTGTGGCAAATACAAACCAACTAAACTGCCAAAAAGTTAGGATAATGGTGTGTGTTTGTTTTTTTTTTTTGTTTAGATAGCAAAAATTATCCTAGGATAAGTGCATAGTATCAATTACAAAATATGCTCATAGTATACGAGTATGTAAGAAGAATAGTAGTGAGAGGTGTGATTTGTTTATATTGTTGGCTTGGCAGTACACATCTGTATCTATACATCTATCATCTATACAGATATTCCTAACTGCCCTTTCTGTTTATCCTCCCTAGTGTGTAGACTAGGAAAGATTTTTTTTTAAAGTGTTACAAAGCTTAATTCTTTCTTGTATAAAGTATTCTGAGATCTTGAAGGAGAGGGAGGAGTGCTAAACATTATGCTATTTTCCCATTCCACCAACTGTGTTTCAGATAACCGTGACAAATATCAAAACAGCGTCATCCTTAACCCTTCAGTGTTTCCCACTGCTTACTCTGGAGATACTAGTGTCATCTCTAAGCTTCATGCTGCTAGCTGGTTCCCCATCCAGGGGTAGTCCTTTCAGCAGTAGTTCTTAAGCTAACCATCAGAGGGGAGCATTGACATAACTAAGACTCACCTTCACTACGCTGTTAAACTTAATTTAAAAAAAAAAAAGTTTGTTGGATTGTCTTATGCTTCATTTGCTTCCTCTGCTCAGGATCTGTGATCCATTTGCTAATGATGAGATGACAAGAGCTCTGAAGATAGTGGATTTCTCTCATGGTCTAGATTTGAGATTACAGTCTCAAGTAAGTTTGCCCAACAGCTTTCCAATATCTCAGACCCCTCATGGACAACAGCTTCTGGCGAAAAGTTCTCTTCCTTATCAGGTGAGTATCTATTTAGCAGGACATCTTAGTTTCTGTGTTTTGTTTACAAAATCTCTATTTTCTTAAGTAATATTTTGCAAACTCCATGGAAAGCTCTGATCAATAAATACTGAATAAAGAGAATTTTTCATCTGATTAAATCTTTGTCATTAAGTGAAGGGAGTAGCAGCGCTGTTGAGTGCCTGTGACTACTGTATTTATTTAGGAACCTACAATAAGACCAGAATTTTACTTTTTGAAGTTTTCTTGCTTAGCAGGTCTCTGGAAGATTCTGATGCAAAGGCCAATTCAGACTTAAATGTGTAAAAGCACTGACAGTGGGAATCTGTAGTGGATTGCAGAAATTGACAGAAGTTGAACTTTCTGATGTTTGTTGTGATTGCAGGTAGACTTGGTTGGCATTGCAGATATAGTCCATTTGATGCTCTTTGGGGATCATGTCCAGGTCTATCAAGAGAATTCCATCTGGAAAATCAGCCAAAACGTATCAAAGTAAGTCCTTTTGCAGAGAAGGCTGCTGGAAAAGAACAGACTTCTTCTAACTTCCCTCACTTTCTTTACAATGGCACCATCCTCAAAGCTTAGAACACAGAACTTAGTGCTGTTGTTGCCAAAAGCGTTCATTCTGTGGGGACTTAAATTTTGAAGCTACTAGACTTCTTCATTGTATAGTAGCCTTAGTGCTGTGAAGGAGACAATTTTAAGCTCAATATGAGTCTAACAGTCCAGTTAAGATGATTTTGCTTTTTCTATCCTTTCAGACCAGACTGCTTTAGTCTCCCTTTTTACTTGATAGACCAAGCTTGGAGAAGTTTATAAGTGGGTGGGTGGTGAGGAAAAAAATTACACAAGCATGTTGCTTTAGAAATGGAGATTATTTGTTTTTTCTGCCTTTTTCATTCTAGGCTCTGTTGAAGGGCTACTAAGACACTGATGCCAGGGTTCTGTCTGTAACAGTTGCAGAAACAGAATATGTGCACAAGAAGGAAAATAATTTAAAATTATAATTTAAGATGCATCTGCAAGCAGCTTCTTTTTGGAAGCTGCTGTCTGTCCTCAGGTATTAATTTCTACTGCTCTCTTTTAGCCACATGTTTTGGCTATAAGACTACTCTGCTTTCATCTACCCTTTGTTTGTTCTTAGACTAAACACTTGTTCACTTTGTTAGTCACATCCTGCAGAATTTTATGCCTTAGCATTTCATAAGGATTTTCCAGAGCGCTCTGCTCATGACAGAAATTGCTTGACAGGTATCTGCATTCAGGATCGTGTTATATTAGCTACACTCGCTGTGTGGATATACTTCTATAACCATTGCTTTAAGAAAACCTGCTACCAGTCTGGGAGTTGTCCAGTTCCCTAGCAACCTGCATTACTTACACCTCCTAGTTTGTTGTGTTCAACCTTTGAAGAAAATCTCATCATCTTAAGCTGTGTGCAGGGGAAAAACACATTTTTCTTTACTCACATGTATCTATTTTTCTGTATTGTTATAGACTGATACCAGTAGTTACAAGGCTATAGCAGGCTTCTGCTGAGTACTCAGTACGCATGCCATACTGTACTCTGTAGCTTTTGTTTTTTCTTCAGAGGATCAACTTACAGGACTAGGCTGTGAAGAACAAAATCATCAAGGGTGACTGTTCTCTGAAGAGATGAATATCAATGATGTATAGGTTGGCAGTAAATACATATACTGCCTTTGTTTCAGAAATACTAAAAAAAAAAAAAAAAGGTAACTAAATCATTGATGGAGACTGGCTTTTGCTTTCTACTGACAGATATTCTAATGTTACATATCTTTGAGCTAAGTAAATCTGACCTGCTCTGAAAAATAGGACTTCCGTATATTAATTTCTATCAGAACATGATCTTTTTCTAACAACATTCTGTTGGGATAGAAGGACAGATTTCAGATAAGTGTTGTCTCTCTTTTAATTTAATTTTTTATTATTTATTTAATTTTTTAATTCCACAAGAGATTAAATTGAGCTACTGCAGATGAAGCCACACAAGGCCTGATTTGAGAAGGTAGGAACAGGGTGTTGGGGGCCTGATCAGGATGTGGGCATGACAAAAATAGCAATAACTGTCTGGATAACCGGAGCAGGAGGAGCTGAGTAGCAGGTACAGTAAGTCTGAGTTTGGAAGGATAGGGCTGGCTGTTATGGGGAGTTTGGAGGGGAGGGGTCAATTGGAAAGGGATTTCAGTAGAAGTAGAACTAGAAGTAGAACTTGGAGGGAGACTTGGGTACAAGGGGAGTGAGACCTGTGAAGGGCTAGAAGAGACTAAGGAGGAAGAAGGTAAAGCCTGGGTGTGAGTTCTGTGTAGCTGGAACCAGGCTGTAATGGCTCATCGCTTGCTTGGGTACATCAGTTACCCAAGCAACTTTTCTTTGGAGTTGGGAGTACAAATAAGGAATTTCCATTTTCCATCCTGTCTTTTACTTTGCTTCTGAAAGTGTTATAGACTTACTATTCATCTTCTATACTTTTTTCAATATCACGAATTCCAAGGAATGTTTGTATAGGTGCTTTAGTTACATGTTGTACTGAAGTCTTATATCAACAGTGTAAACAGGGCATTTCATTATGTGGGAATAAGGAATCTGCACTGAATCTTTTTTCAGTCACACATAGATCTTTTGGTGTGTCTGGCTCTTATTAATTGATGACATTTCCTCTAGTCAATTTGAAACTTTCAATAAATTCTCAAGTAATCTCTGACAAGCAAGTTTACTGCTGCAGGGAATCTTCATCCACCAGAAGGGGCTGCACAATTAAGCACTTCCCTGTGAGAAGAGTCGGCTGATCGATATTAATCTTGTGCTTTATCCTTTGAATACAGCCGTGCATGGCAATGACACCTGCAATACTCATGAAGACACAGGATTCCTTTTCCTATTACTTTTAGTAATTCTACTTTTCATTTGTAAAGATCATGTTACTTCTGTCCTTTCTGCTAAAAGTTCTATAAGTGACTTGGAAAGTGTGGGGTTTTTTTTCTTTGGGTGTTATTTTTTGGGTTTGGTTTTTTTTTTTGAGGTTTGTATTGACAGGATAACTTTCCTCAAAGAATGTTCTGAGAACTTAGACAGTAAGAAATAGAAAGAAGGCTTCTTACTAGAAGGCTGGCTGGTGTTAAATGCAACGACCGTGACCTCCTTATCTTGGGAAAGCCTTTTTGAAAAAGGACTTAAGTTTTGTTTAATCCTTAAAAATAATTGAAGGTAGTAGAATGACTGGTAAAGCCACTAATTTTACTACCGGGTTCAACAAAATACCAAAGCAGTGGGGAATTGCAAGGCAAAGCACAAAATTGTTCTTCTAAGGCCAATGGCACTCAAAGCAGAACCCACTTAAAAGCTGACAGAATGAATGCAAAGCACTTAAGTCAATGTTGTAGTAAAGACTTCTGGAAAGGTAGAATGTGAATTCTCATCAAGTGGTTTTTTTCATCTTTGAGCATTACTATAAGGTTGACAACCTGTTTTTCAGGGGAGGGGGTTTTAGCATGTTACCATTATTAAAGAATGGATTTGGAGATTTTTCACTTCCAGGAGTGTTTAGTTTTTTGATTTTCACTATACTATTTTAGGAAACTTCATCTGTGCAGGCTTATGTGAGGTAGTATATAGAAGCTGTGTTTGAATTTTTAGGACTATTTTTGTCACTCATAACTCCTTAGACATCCTTACCAACACGTAACCTCCTCTGCTATGCCTCTTACTTTGTCTAAGTGCATGAAGGAAATGGCCTCAAGTCTTGCATGTTTATTTTTTTTGGTTAGGTTCTGTATGACATCATTATTTTAGAAAATGTAAGAGTTACTAGTGTAACAGTACAGGCCAGATTCCTTCTGTGACCATGGCTGCTGCTGTTTTGTGAGTCACTTACATAAAGCAGAGGCAGATAATTTGTTCAAAAGCTAATGTAACTCCTAGCTTGCGGGAGAAACGTGCTTCAGTAGTCAGCAGCAGTGCAGTCTATGGATTTCAGTACAAGACTGAAGAACAAAGGGTTAGCTCTGATATCAGTTTTCTGAGACTAATGAGTGAGTTAACCTTTTTATTCATGTTGTGTGGGTATATCTGTGAGACGGGATTTATTACTATTAATTGTCTTTGAAATGTTATCTATATGAGAACTCTGGCAGTTGGAAGGCAGGGAAAAAAGACAGTAAAACTGTCTGTAAACCACTCACTTTTTTTGTATTTCTCTTGCAGCTTTCCTTTAATATTGACCTGTGAACTTAACTTGCAAATGGGGGAATAAGATTTACCTCTACCCCTTATTCATGAAAGGAATCTGCCAACTTTGTTGGTTCAAAGGATGCTCTTGATAACTCCTTTAAATTAAAAGTGCCATGGCTCAATGTGAATGGTGATAGTGGTCAGGTACACTAGAAGAGGTAACTGTAGAAATAGTGTTTTTGATAGGCCTGTGAAACAGCCTGTCTAGTTACTATCCAGAAGCCTATGGGAGAAAGAGGAAGGGGCCCACACATATAAACTTAACAATACATTCCTAGTTTTCCTTTACATTTACTCATGTGAGTGAAATTATTATTTCAGACTTGGTTTTCCCAGGGCATTTAGTGCTGAATATAAATGGAAGTCTTGACAGACATGTTGTGTATGCATACTGTTTCACTGAAAACTGCTCTATTTGTTTTAGGACTGTTGACAGTGATTTCTGGAGTAAACTTTTTGGGAGAATTCTGAATGCAGATGGTAAGTCCACAGTGCCTCTGCTGAGGGAGTTAAGAGAGGAAATAAGTGACATGTTTGACAGCTGTTTCCAAGATCGTCTTTGTGAATCCTTAGCTGCACTGGGAGAAACTTCCCTCTTGGAGAACTTCCTGTGATTTCATAGAGGACAAATAATTTTGTATTATAGAAAGGAATTTGGTGTTAATTTTTTATTTATTTTTTTCAAATGTAAGTATGAACAGTGATTGTAGCTGTTTCTGCAATACTTCACACGGGACTTGCTAAAAAATGTTGATATTGCATCAGTGCATAGATAACCTCCTAAGCCTACTACATGAACTAGTCTGTGTCTGAGCAGTTTGCCAGAGAAAATTGGTTGTCATAACTGCCCCCTCCCCTTTTTGTATAGCTCCTTAAAAATGTGTTTAATAGCTAGTTCACACTGCAGTCTCTGAAATGTCTTTGTCCTATGTTTAGTTGGTCTTTTAATCAGTGTTTCATCAATAAAGTTGTATTTTGATAGCAATTCTGTCATATTAAACATTACTGTCAGATGGTTTCAGAAGACTTGATGTAGTATCCATGCTGGAGTGCTTCTGCCTGACTGGGAATTGCTTGTGACTGCTAGATACAAAAGCCCCTCGTTTGGTGGGGCCATAACCACACAAGACCGCCTGGACACTTGAACACAACTTGAATGATTCTACTTGGAATGTGCTCTTATGGATGATTGTCAGAAGAAAAAGTAGATGAAGTCATGAGTGAAAAAGATGCATACTTAAATTTTGCTTCTCAATGCAAGTGTTTTATTTACTTTTGCAAGGGCTAGAGTTACTGACTGGATTGAGCATCTTTCAGAAATCTCACTGAAGTCTAAATTTGCTATATATGCTGAAGTATTTGCAGGTTTTTGTGGGAGGTTTTGTGAGTAGATATTTGTGTTAACCTTTTATGCACTGTATTATTGAAACCAATATAAAGGCTTCATTTTATTCAAGAGAACAGAATTTACAGGATCCAAAACCAAGATGCTACGTACCTTAAGTATAGAGGAACTTCTCGGACTCGGGATTTACTTCTTCACAGCTTCTCCCGCATATGAAAGTGAGAGTAGAAGACTGCATCACTAGTAATTTCTTCTGCCTATAAAACCAAATTGGCTTTAAGTGTTTTTTCATTTGGTCAAATTCTCCAGCCATGGTTCTGTTTGATTTTCCCCCTTTGATTTATCTCTAAATTCTGTTCTGGAACTTAATTCCGTATTTTCTAAGTTGCTGCAAGCCACCTTCTTTCCTGTTCTTTCTGCATATGTCCATCGCTACTCCTTTTCCTCTGACCTGTGTTCTTTTTGCTCTTCCAGATACCTAATGCCTTCTTTATAGTCCCTTCATGAAAGTTATGTAGGCTTGTAATTCAGGAATAGGACTTAAATGTGTTGATAAGCAAGCTTTAATATCTAATGTAAACTGCTGCTGAAGAATTTTTTTGGTCCGTTAATGCCTCAAATAATGCTTCCTGTAATACAAGTTGTTAGTTAGTCATCTATTGAGCAAGCAGATGAAATAATAATCTATCTCTAGCCAGAGTTTGGAGCAAAGATCACTGGTAGAGCAACTAGGAGCTATGCATTGGACTAACTTCTGTTAGCTCTAAAAGGACTTACATGTTTGTTAGTGCTTTCCTTTAGTTGAAATGTGTTTTCTTTTGCTGACTTCTAACTTCTTTTTAGACAGTCTGAGGCATCTCACTTACTGTCCTCTCACTTTCAGCCTTTTCAGTTTATATCCTGCAACACTGATACGAAAACCAGGTAGCTTAGGAAGAGAACGCTCATAGCAAAGTTATCGGTCATCCCAAGGACTACTTAGGCAAGACATGTTTCCAGCCAACACAGAACTTCACTATCACTTCACCTATTTTGTAAACCTTATTGAGACAAAGTTTTTGAGAACAGTCTGAACACACAGGTAAGAGCTCTCGGCAGAAGTTCAGTAAAGGAAATTTGTTCCTCAGGTCTTTAAAATCTGTAAGTGAATCTATTTGTTTTTACTCTAATGAAGTCTACTTTAAAGCTGAAACACTCCATTATTAATCTTACGTTGATTTGGCATGTTTTCTTTCTGAGCAAAAAGTGTGCTAATCCTTCTCCATCTAATAAGACTACCCTCAACCAGCTGCATGAGAGCATGTCTTGTTACTCTTCATGTATATCCCAGACAACACAAGCACCTTATCATAACTAGAAAATTATTGAAACTCCCCTCCTCCCCAATATTGTAAAATAAACGTTTTAGCAATGGCATTACAGACTTCTCCATAAAATGAAGAGGAACGAGCAGCTATAAAAAGAAAGAGCAGACATCTCTCTGCTGCTGCTTGTTCCTAGTTCTTCTGCCATGGAACTCTGCATCTCTTCCACACAGGTTAGTCCCTGCCTACCCTATCCTATGAGTTAATGCACCAATATGTAAAAGGAGCTCAGGGAGGTCTTTCAGATATCCCTGTTGTATCTCTGTTCAAGTTTTGTTATCCAAGCAACTGGGTGCAACTGTGATCCATTATGTTCCTTGAACTTATTTTCATATATATATATTTTCATATAATAAACAGTATATTAAAATTTGCAATAGCTCAGATTCCATCACCATATTTTTTAGTGATAACCTCACTAGGACTTCTAGGCCTGGACATCAGACATAATTTCACCCTACCCTCTACCCCTTGTGGCACTTCTTGTCATCTTGGCATCTGTAGATGCCTCTCTTCCTCTGAAGCTGTTAGGACAATTTTGATCTCTAAGCATCTTGTGGGCAAGGCTGGTCTCTTCTATTTCATGACTGGTCTATTATAATCCTGGCCTGTGAGGTCTCTTGTCTGTCTCTTACACAATGATTCAAAAAGTGATGCTTAGGAAAAACTTGTCTAAGGTTGGAGGCAGACAGTTACTTTCAAAGAAAAAAAAAAAACCACAACCAACACCCCCCCTAACATGGCTTCATGCCTGCTAATGTGTGCTTAATAACAGAGGGTAAATAGGTTTGATCATGTTTGGTTACCAGAAAGTAATACCATTGGCACCTGGAGAGGAAGGCGCCAAGTTGACTAAGGTTTCCAGGGGGAAATGCCACACGCTTGAAATCTTACACATCCTTCTACTTGTCTTTGGTTCTTCTGTATCTGATGTGAAAACATCAAACTCTTACTAAAATAAAATAAAGGTTAACTTGCCTAAGTAAACTGCTCTAAAAGTTTTCAGCAGAATGGCATTTCCTCGATCATGTAGTTGGTGGATATAACACAAGCTGTGTGATGTTTGTCAATATGAATGTTAGTCAAACAAAGTGCCTACTGAATTTGGCAAATCTGTGGTTAAATTTCAGAGCTGCAAGAGCTCTATTGTAAATGTAGGAGATGGCAGACAGAATTGTAAAAGAAGATATACTATTTCAATGTCCTAGAAAATAAATTATTCTTTAAAAAAAAAAAGGGGACCTTCTAATATATTTTTTAAATTGGAAAATAGAATAAATTTCATGTAGCTGAAAGAACAAGAAAGATGGTATCTATGATGTCTGAGATGTTGCCATTCTTCCTTAGCCTGCTTTCCATTTGAACACAAAGTTGGTTTTGCATGTATATTAACTGGAGATACAGTAACAATATCCTACTCTTTGGCTACTGTGTCAGTAGTAAATTTTCTTCACTGAAATTACTAATTAGATGCAATTCAAGTACACTCTAAATGCTATGCATGATACTACACTTGGAATAATATTATTGTCTAGATGATGCTTTTTCTCCTACCTGGGTAACCTGCAGTAGAAAAGTTGTTTTTTTTCTTACGCCCAGCTTATTTCCTTGCTTCTAAAATGTTTCAGTAGTATTGCAGGTGTTTGACAAGAAAGGTCAGAAGAATGGAGGTGACTTGTAATGTTGGACACTACTGGAAAGCACATATGGATCCTCCTCCTAAAGCCTGAGAGTCTTGTTTTTTGCCATTTTTCTTATGATCCATGTGCCAGCAGCAGCACTCTGAGCTTTAGATCTGTCCCTAGAGTTCTGACTGGCCAGAGAGTGGGAAGATAACAGGAGACAAAGCCTGCCCCTATTTCTTATTCCTTGCTAGGATAGTGCTACAGTGAAAGGTTCTTCAAAGGCTACGGAAAAGGGTAAGGGTACAGAAGAGCTGAGGTTTTAACTTTTTCAGAAATTAAGAGCAACTTGACTGATGCTCTGGATGCCTTGAATGTGCACTTTACAGAATAGCCCTGAATGCAGTAACCCGCCCAAACCCCAGATACTTTCATCCGAGACTGTGGAATACTTTGTCTGCTGATGAGGCTCTGGAATGTTTGTTCTTTGAAACAACTTATTGGTATTCATAGGGACCCCTCCTTTCCTCTACGTTCATATAAACTGTTTGCTTTGATTCAGAAACAGTAGAAGAGTTAAGTCAATAATGTTGTCCACTCTGTTATATTAAGTGGAAAGGGGTCTAGAAATAATGACAGAAAGTCATTGAGCCCCAACAACTGCTACAGATAAAAAAAAATCTAGGCTGATCAAATGTGCATGAGATGTACATACACTACGAGCGGGGCAAAACCCAGAGGTCGGAGCCATTTTCTGCTCATTAAGCTCTGGTAGCTGCATCTGGGTTTGAAGGAGTTGCTTCCACTGTTTCTAGGGCCCATCAAGAACATGGTCTACACCTGTGAAATACAGATGATAGGGGTTACCTCGTTGTATTTATGTGTTGTAAGGACCAACAACATTACATAACCTTATTACTCCTACTTGCCTATGTCAGTGCAAATGATAAGAAAAAGCAGATCTTGACAGTGAAGAATAGAAAAGGGATTAAAAGACGCTACAGAAGCCAACAATAAGAATCAGAGTTCTAAAACAGAGCTTACTTTTTAAAGTCTGTCTACAGATATTGATAAAAAGTCTGTTGCAAGCTCTGAAACTAACTTGCTAATACTTTAAATCTTAAGAGATCATTTTAAGAAAATGTGTCAGCTAGTAGTACTCATCACCTGCTGTCCTAAAAAGGTATTTAATATGTAGGAGATTCAAAATCCTAAAACTGACATAATTGGCAAAAGTATTATCAGCTTAGATAGATATATTCCAAATGCATTCATATCTGAGACTTCTCCTAGCCTAGGGTCTGTGTTAAATAGAAAGATTATGAAAACCACATAGTAGAAGCATGCACCTGTTGGCTGGTACATTATCAGAGGCGTAAGCTTGTACTTGTGCTAGCAGGTGAGACTGCTTAACAAAAAATTTCCAGAATGCACTAGAAACAGTAGCTTGCACTCTACCTTAATGTGTGTCCCCTGTAATACTTAAGTTAGGTGTTTCTGTATAAATCCAACTGATGAATAAGGAGAATGCATTTCATGTGGCTGGTGCATGAAATCCCACACTTGTATTTACAGCTTTTGACATGAAATCATGCAATTATATAATATTTTGATTATAATCTATGTTATAGATCCATATAAATTCAGAAATTCTTAAAATAACAAAGATTTGGCAACACATAAAGGTAATTATGTTGGATTACATGAGTAGCCTTAAATTTACATGGGACAATAGTCAGATAATTTCAGGACTAACCAAAACTGTTATGTTTATGGTTCTCGTCAGGCTTTCATTCTGCAAAATATTTAAGAACTTGCCAAGTTTTAGACACATACAGAACCTGAATCTTGAGGGCTGCATCTCGCCTGTACAGCAGTATTTGTCCCCTAGTCTTCCAGACTAACAAATCTCAGAGCTCTTCTTCCATCTGATAGAGAACAAGGCATAAAGAGTAGGCACAAAGATCTTATCCCTACAGTCAGGACACGGACAAAGTGTGCTCCCAGGAAGTGGGAATGCTCCCTAGTCCCACCGGTTGGACACAGCCAAGGAATTTTTGTTTTTATGGCTCTCCTAAGCGTAGGTTTCTTCTTCTCAGAAAATTGCATTCTGGATCCTGTGAACAACTGATGTGATTTGAATCTGAATGTTTGGAAGGTTTTGGACTATGTCAAGAAGCTGAATTATTCCCGTTTCTAATATCTTTATATTAATTTGGAAATTGACTTCCATTATTTTCTACCTATTGGACGTGTCGCTTTCCTCACTACAGTGTAATATGGTCTTACGTAAGAAAACAGTCTGTTCATCAACCTCACTGAAGTTTTGCAGAGTTGAGAAGAGACAGTACGATCACGTTTTAAAAGAAAATTATAAAAGGCTTTGGTGAGCCGTTTGTCCTATCTTTAGTCTAAAATGGAAAGAATTATAGAAGAAAAAAATCCTAATTATTTTTCATGAAGAACACTGTCACTTCACATTTTGTGTCATTCTGACTGACCTACCAGATTGTGGATTCCATACATTAACTAATTCTGCTTTGGTTCTACCAAACCTACTATAAATCAGATCCAACTGTTTTTTAGTTCATGAAATTTATGAATACTTTTAAAAGTAGACAAATTACACCTCCTGCATGTGCATCAGCAAATAAGTCTAAATCTTTCCTCTGTGCTGCTGCTGATTTCCCAAATAATAAATATTCCAAAATGGCTTTGGGCTAAACTGTAACTTCTGAGGTGTTGCACTCCATGCTGTGCACTAGTGATTTCCCCTGCGATGCTTTGGTGTACAAAAGCTTAGTGTTCTTATTCTAAGTGAGTTATTTGACTGTGGTCTTGAGAATTGGTGGTTAGAGTCTCTCATTTAGCCTTGGGCTATGGGCACTGCAGTTACATTAATGTGCATGTGCTTAAAAAGATTGCCCTTAAAGATTGCTGAAGGAAGACTGAAGCTCCTTTAACAGTTTCATTCTCTTGGTTCTTACTATTTTACACTCATTGCCTCTCTGCTTGGTTAATCTAGCAGAATGCCATGTTTAGAAACTTAGAAATAAGGGGGTTTCATTTCCATTCGTTCTTTATCTGATAGAATATTTTAAATTATTAAACAAGCACGTGAACATTGAGGTCACTCAGTAAGACCAGGGAAGAACGCTGTTCCTTTTGTTGGTTCTAGAAATATTTGTTCCCTACTCTCCTTTTGTAATAAGTACCACCCAAAGCTATTTAATTATTGATCCCATGGCTCCAGCTGATATGAAAGTGTGATTTACAAAGCAGGATCAGCAGCTAAGTGACAATGCTGATGAAAGACAAATGTTAGTCTTCTGTTCGGTTTCTGTGCCTGAGCTTATTTTTGTTTTTCCAGTGCTTTGGATTCTCTTGATGCACAGTTCTTCAGTATCTTTTGAATTGTATAGTTCCTTTCTTGAAGCTAAACTAGTAATGTATTTTGATGTAGTGTAATACTTTAAATAATCCTTCACTCAGGAATCATTTCGTAGGGGAAAAAAAATGTTGGAGTATTGCAAAATTCAGTGGTGGCTGGATATGGCTTGTTGGTACATTTCCTCAATATCCAGTCAAAATAGATCCAGTAAAGGCATGCTGGACCATTCTGCCGCACCATTAGATCTGCATTTACTCCTAAAGAGCCAGCCTGGATTAGTATTTTACCTGTACTGTGAACTGAACTGGCTACGACTTGTCCTTTTGTGAATCTGTTCCCATGGCTTCACAGTCCAGATCTGCTGATATCCTGTTTGAAAAGATAAGTATCGGGGATTAAATCCAACTGTAAGTAGGCACCTATTTTAGTGGCACATCATCTGCTCCTGCTATGTTTGTAGGGGAACCATGGAAGACCTTTCTTCATATAGCTTTAGTGGAGCGTGCCATATTCTTATATCTTGGAAACTATTGCTTAGATCCTGTGCAACTAAAAGCAGCAGTTTTTATATCAAGATGTAAAACATAAGTGTCAGCTGAAAGTAGTCTTGCCTAGCCTGAAACAGAAAACATTACTGGCAACTGGTGTGGGCAGCTGTAAAGATAGTCTCTCATTTGCTTAACATATGGGGAATGTGTAACAGGAATAGTCCATTTTTATGCAATTAAAAAAGTTATTATTCCCCCTCATCTCCTGGGAAAGCATATTTTTCACTTGGTGAGCTAGACAACAATGGAAAACTCACTGTGATCCTGTTCTCAGTTCTTTCAACAGATAATTCCTACACAGTTGAACATTGGAGCCATCTTAGTCACTTCTTGTTTATGAGCATTCATTTCTGCTACACATGTGCTCCATGCACCAAGATCAAAATGTTTTTTTGCTTCCTATCAGCTAAACTGAGTTGATTTTTATCAAAGGGAGCAGTATATCGATATACTTTTAGACTGTCCACAAATCGCTTCATAATATTCTCAATTACAAGCTTAAGTTTCTGTGGTCTTTCACGATATGGCATATTCTTCACTTTCTTAAACTTTATTGTGGTTTCCACAGTGATCTTTCCTGATGTATCAATATCCTTTCCAGAAACGGACGCGTAGCAATATGGGTGGAGGGGGAAAGGCAGAACAACTGCCATGTGATTAGGAACACACTTTGGCATTGGATGAGGCTCATGGAAAAGAGTCGCAGTTCTCCTTGCTTCCCTAGTAAATTCACACTGGTCCTCTAAAATGGGAGACAGCAAATTTGGAAGTGGTGTTTGAGTAGTTGGACTTGTTGTAAAGGAGAGGTAAGAAAACTATGCTCCTCCTGAATCTTCTTGCTATTTCTTTACAGTAGAAGCCAAGCTGTTGGGTATTGTGCTGCAGAAGCTGTGGATGTTTTGGCAAAGCCCTGTTAATGTTTCTAGCATTTGGAATTTTGTGAAACTTCTATTACTGAGACAAACAGGGTTCCAGACTGAAGACCTACCTTCCACTGTCAGCATTGCTCCTGGCTTTGCATGGGATACTGACAAATCATTTAAGTCCTGGGGTTCTCCTGTTCATAAAACTGGTGTTATACTTTTATGTATATTTTCATATCGAAATATACACAATTTATAAATGTTTTGCTTCTGTGGAGGAGAAGTGGTTCATAAAAACAAGGTAACCCTTTGATACATTTAGTTGCTGGTTTCCTAACTTGCATTTGGACTAGTAATTTCTGTTGCTCCCTATCACTGTAGTGCTTCTGGGCAGTTGAAATGTACAATGCAACCATTTCATCAAAATAGGTTTTGGTTTTGATATTAGTATCCAGAGAGTAAAGTAGGGGATCTGTTTCTCAGACTGATACTGTCGTTTAAACTGGAGTGTAGTTGTTCTATCAGCCGTTGAGATCCAAGCTGTTTTTTTTGAAAACTAATCTATTTTTTTGAGTAGATAGTATTCAAAACTGAATTTTGGACCTTGATCTGTATCTTGGTGAAATAATTCTTCTTAGCATCCAGCTTTTAGGAATGTCACTGTCCTGTCAGATTTCGGTGTGACAGATGGTTGCATGTTTGGTTTAGGTGCCATACACGTAAATAATACTCTTTTGACATCTATGATAGCTTCCCTGTCATGTTCCTAAACCACCCTTTATTCCTCCCAATTTATTCCAAATGCATTCTAAAATTATTTTTTTTTGTTCATGTCTAAGTTTACCATCTTTCCTTTTCTGTCTTTTCTGTGTTTTGCAATTTTTATGTTCACTAAATATTTCATTATATGAGGGTTGAGTTAATGTGCAATGGCACCCCACATAGTCAAGGCAAAACCAACAGTCACAGTTATTATTCAAAGTGATTATAAGCAGTACGAAGCCTTTACATAAAACAGGGCATCCGTCCCCTCTCTTTTCGTGACATGCTATTGTCTTTCCTTTCAGAAGTGGCTGTATTTCAGTAATGCTGCGTAGATTTTTCAGGATAGAAGTTACTATACAAACACGAGTGTTATATGACCTCAAAACCGGCTATGAGCTGGAAAGCTAAATCCAGTTCTAATGAATGAAGTCCAAAAGCTGACAGCATTCAGCAATTTCATGGGCTTGGGATATTTTCTAACAAGAAAACTCATTTCTGAGACTTGTTGACAGAAACATCAAGAATTGAACTGCTGCCTTTGCCTCCACCCACCCCAGCAAAGAGTGGGGGGAGAAAAGCAGCTCTTTATAAATAGCTCTGTTCCTGTCGTATTTGTAAATTCAGTGCTTTTTGTGTCAATGACATCACCCTCTTCTCCATGGCAACTCCCTACGATGTCAAAACTGCAGGGCACTATCAGAGAAACTTAAACTGGCAAATGAACAGGTTGATTCAAGATTATTTAATTGAGAAATAGTGCAGGGGGTGACAGGAGGGGGTGGGAAACATGAGCAAACAGGCTACTGTCAGCTCTGCTTCTCTGGAAAGCTTGCATCTGTAATGATTGTCTCCTAAAATTCAGCCCCATCTCTTCTCTTTCTAAGTCCTTGTCAGGAAGAGGAGGTGGGTGGAAGGCAGGCATGCATCTTAGTCTCCATCTCCGGTGTGTCTGGAGAGAAGCACTACAGGTGACTAAGCAGGAGGAGCGTGACTGACTCACCCTTGAGTTATTTTCTCACTCCCCTTCTCTCCCCCCTCCCATCTTTTCTGTTTGTTTTTTAGCTTTCACCCAACAGCTTGTATTTTTCCCCAGGCACTGATGAGAAAGAATTAGCAGCAGGCTTTCTTGTTACCTAATGTTCACAAAAATGTGCTTGCGGTTATCCAGGTGAGGAAATAAAAGCCAACTCTAAAAGCAAGAAAAATGAATTGTCTCTGGGATACACCACCTTTATCTTAAAAAGAAAGAAAGAAAAAAAAAATACAAAAACACGCTTCTCCTTTCTGAATGTTGTCCAGGAAATACCAAAGTAACTGACATGCCAGGAAACTGTAAAATAATTGGCTTCTTTATCAGACTACCTATGGAAAACACCTAATTGCCTCACTGGCAGCCCTGCTGGTTTTGACTTGATTTCTAAACTGACTGCAGTGGGGGGAAGCTATTTCACTTGCTGTCTTGATTACAGAATTGGATTCTGCTGGGTTCCATTTGGGACTCAAGTAGCAGGAACATAATGGTTATATCTGCAGAGTTTCAGCCAGTGTAAACTGTCACTGCTTCAATCATCTTAATAAATCTGTCCTAATTTACATCCCTATGAAGTCTAAAGCCTTAGAACAATTTACCTTCCTTCTTCTGCAGGGTGCCATGAGATCTATTGCTGAAATTTAGCCTGCAGAAGTGTCAACTTGATATTATATTTTGCATTTTTGAAATTGCATGGCATGGACGCAGGCAAGTTATGCAAGATCAGCACAACGCCCACAGAGTTCTTATATCCAGAAAGGGATGCGGGACTGCTTACCAGATTGATAAAACACTTTGGTTTGCCTGAGCGATGGAGTAACACTGTGTTTGCCACTCATGGTCTGCAGTTTATACCTCTATAGGGCACAGGAGTCTTTAATCACAGATTCTCAAAGTGTGAGGCTTTGTTATGTTGTTAACTCCCTCCCCACCCCGGAGTGAAGTGTAAGTCAGCCATCCTGTAATTTCAAGGCTTAGTTGAGGGGAAATGCATGTATAGTCTTCATACGCTAGAATCTTGATTAGTATCTTGCTTTTGCCTTTGTGCAAAATGCCACTCAACACACAGTCCCATCCTCTTTGCTGAGATCACAGCATCAGCCCACAATAAAAAAAGTCCCAGAAAACATTGATTCACTGCATTACAGAATCTTGATAGTGGTATGTGTCTACAATGAGATCTCATCAGTTTGAACTGCAAGGTTTTAATGGAATTTATCATTGTGGTCTTCTCTGTCCTCCAGTTGTGAGGATATTTTACCTTCGGTGAATTCTCCTAACACCTCTGCTGACTGCCAGAAAGAGGGGGCGTGTGGCACTGATATACTCCTCCACAGCAGCTGGCATTGGGGTAGTGCTGGTGAGTAAGCAGCTGTGAGCTTGGTGCGTTTGCATGTGGATGAGACTGAACCAGGATCTTTCTGAAGAAGCTTTAAGATGAAATTGCTGAGAATTTTTGCCTGAAGCAAGGGATGTTTCCCGTGTTTAAAACAAGCAGCAACCTGCAGTCAGAAGGAAGAAGGGACTGAATTCACTTCAGAAGTATTTCTCAGAGATCTTTTTTTCAAGGTAAGACTCCTGTTGTGGGAGGTAGATGGGGCAACAGGGTCCAGCATTCTGAACACTAAAATTGAGATGCCCTCTAAAAATTTTTTACCTTTCCAAGCTGTAGAACTGAGATAAATCTCTGATGTCTCTGGCACTCCCTTTTTAGGCTGGAAATTTAAATCAGCCAATAAGAACCACTTTTCTGAGGTCTGAAGCCATAAAAAAAGAGGTGGGGGGGAAGGCTTTTAACACTGCCTTTTGCCTGCCTGTATTCTAGTGGTGAATAAATGCCATTGACTGTGCTTCTAAATCATGTACTTAAATAGCTGAATGATGGGCGTTGTAGGAACAGTTGGTGAATGAAAGTAAAATTTAGTAAATAGACATGAGCTTATGGTTTATTAATTTTGTTTAGTGCTTTTAAACATTGGTGGAGTATTTGTTGTTCTGTAGGAGGCAATATGAAGATGGTTCCTGCCTTGGGAACTTGAGCTCGAAGGTTTTTAATGGGCTTGGTTTGAAGAAATGCTATTGAAACAAGAGCAAGGAGATAGGATTTTTTTTTTAAAGCATCTATTTGAATTGCACCTGAACAACCAGTTTATCACTGTTGAAAACTATTTGTGGAGAGGCCAGAAAGTAGTAGAGAGCTCCTTGTCCCAGCTGCAGGCAAGTTGTTTGAAAAGCCTTATTTAAAGTAGAAAAAAAATACCTTGAATGTACAGAGATGGCTCTGGAAAAAACTGGCGAGTAACATCTAAAAAATCTTGTATCATCAGTAGCCCCTCCTCCCCAGTATGAACCAAAACCTGAAACTCCTCCTAGTTGAGAACCCTCCAGACTGAGAATTGTATGCTTAGGTTGCGGTGTGTAAATTATAGTCCTTGACTGAAGTACAGCAGAGCACAAATCTTATAAAGGTGCTGGAGCCATTAAGGAATGCACTTGCTGAGCCTGGAAGTGCAGGGGAGAGTGTAGGCATGAGTCTACACTTTCTCTTTGCACGCTAATTGATCTAACGCTTGTATGCAGCTCCATTTTGCTCTTGGAAAAGGAATGTGTTCATAAAAGCAAAAACATCTTATGTTTAGGGAAGCAAGTGTAGTTTGTAAACTTTTGCACCTGGAGCTGAGAAGGTGGAAAAGCCTTGTCAAGTCTGTGAGAAGTGAAATCAAAATGATCTCTGACTTGTTGCCTCCTTTTCCCTTCCCTATGGAAGGTGAGGAACAGAGTGATGCCTAGAGGGGAAGCTGTGCTCTGTGAAGGTTGCAGAGTGGTTAGGTGAGATTGCCTGGGGAAGGGTACTTGTGCCCGATATTCAGGCAGGGAACGATGGCCAGGAGGGTGTTTGGTGCCAGCAGTCATTGCGTAATTTATGCTGTCTCCGCAGCTGGCTTTGCCAGGCGCTGGAGCAGTTAATGCAGTTGGATGCTATTGCTGCAGTTTGATTCCACTTTGTAGAAATAGTCGAGATGAGGAAATTCCTGCCAGCTTCACAGTCAGGAGTCATCAGTTCTGCCTCTGATACTTGGGGAGCATGAATGAATGACTCTTAAAACATTAATCTAGGGCAGCTTCCAAGAATCCTGTGTACTAAAGTCTAGAATACATTGCGATCTGATTCATTATCCAGGGACAGCAAAGAATTTGCAGAGGTGTTTACCCAGTGTGTGGACATACTGAACTTCAAGCTCCCAAAGAAAAGCTGCCTTGGCAACTTTCAATAGTATATTTGGAGAGGATAGACACAACATCAGAAGGTAGGGGAGCAATGGGCGTGCAAGCAAGGAGGAGCAAGGAAACCGAAGAGGGACAGTAGTAGCAACGTGCTTGTGGCTGGTGCACGGGATAGAGCAGCAAACAATATGGCTTTGAGGAGTATGGAAGATGCTGCTGTTTTTGGCAGTGTCACTTGACATTAATTTAAACTGGAATTCTGCATAACCGGTGTTAAGCACCATATTATCTTCCACGGGATGGTTCTTTACTTCAGTAAAATCTTGTAATTCTTTTTGCTGATAGGATTTGGTGGGAGAGGGGGCTTTTTGTAGTTCCTGAGAGAACTGTGGAGGGAGGGATAAATAGGAGGAAGCAAATGATACTGCTGGAGAACACAAAGCACAGCAAGCTAGATAAAGGTGATACTAATTGAGGAGGAGGATTGGTATTTAATTAAAACTACTGCTAAAAATCAGGCTCTTAGTAGTAAAATAAATAATAGCAGGACATGAGTAATTCCTCTCGGGGGAACATTGGAGACAAAATTACACTAATGTAATAATAAAAAGGGCGTGTGTGCAATTGCTCAGAGGAATAGTAACAGGATAGAATGATTTTTCACTGCTAAGAAGTTCAAATGTGGTTCAAGTCAAAAGGGACTGAAACCTGTTAAAGCACACGCTCCTCAGGGTTCTCGGGCCATTTCAGAAGGCAGAGTTGTCTGAGTTACTGAACCCGCCGTTGATGCTTTACTTGGCAATCCCAGCAGAGAGGTGGGAGATTGAGTTCCTTCTCTGTTTTGCAAATGATGGCAAGTTAAGCATGTCGCTTGCACTCCTGCTGCTCAGCTCAGCCAGTGTGTTTTCAGTGAATTAAAGTAAATATTTTAGGCCCAGACTTAGGACAACTGAGCCATGTGTCATGCATCTGGAGGCAAGAAAGGACATTAAACCATCTTTTGCTTCCTTATTTCCCTCCCACCCCTCATTTCTAATCGTGAAATAATTTCAGAGCACTGTCTGCGTTCCTCAAGCTGTGATGTCTATTCTGGTAAGGTGGTTAAATAGCGTAAACTCATTAACCATTCTCAACTGAGTAATATACAGTGACATAACATAATTTCTTTTCCATAGCTGGCTTGCATAACGCTGCACTTTAGTTGTTGTTACTCTTTCCATTTCGCCCTTTTCATTTCTATAATGTCCATCTGTTTACCAGACAAGGTTTAGGAAAAAAAAAAATAATAAAATCCCAGAATACAAAAAGAAAAAACCACACAAGTGAGCGTAAAGGGGATTTAACAAAGAACAGAGGTATTAGGACACTGGAATGAGAACTGCTGTTGCCCAAGGCAGGAAAGTGAGAGAAGATCCTGGATACTTGGGGACCAGAAAAGCAGTTAGTAGAAGCTGCTTCTTTTTATTTTCTTCCTCCTTTCCTCCCCCCTGCCCCAACCTGGAAAAAGAACCCAACCATCCCTGCCCCCCCAAAAAAAAAAAACAACACCAAAACAAAACACCAAACCCCAAAACCAAACCACCACCCTGAAACAGCTCATGTTCTGGCTGTCTGAAAGCTGTCTTGCTTACAAAGACTGGCATGCATTGCTGTAGTCAGTTATTGGTCTCAAAATTTCCTAAAAAAAAAAAAAGTCTATTAAGAACTCATGTTCCTCTGGACTTGTTCAAAGTCTAGCAAGGAGTAGTGATGACTTCAACCAAAGAGCACTTTGGCAACAGTTGAGTGATGTATTTTTTCTCCTGCAGGTTCACAAGGCCTTCCCCCTTCCCCTTGGCAATCTCCGAGACACTCAGGTTACCATTTGCAACAGCAGTGCTTTGCAGGAAACAAGCACAGCCCAAACCCCCCAAGTTTAGTCAAAGGAAAGAGTAAGGTAATAGTGGTTTGTGGTAGATACAGAAGGTAATTCGTAGTCTGCTCTAAAGAATTATACTGTAGGCAAACTACAGCTCTAAGCAGCGCCATTTCTAGTGGAGACCAGCTGAGGCACTGCAGTCAGCATCCATTGGCCAGGGACAGGTATCCTGCCGATATGATGTGGAGATACTTGAAACACTATTGTATAAAAAAGATGGTTTAGTTCTTAAAATGAAACATACCGTTTCAAACTAGAAAGCAAACATACTTAGCAGTTTCAGCAGAGACAAGTGTCTCTATGAACTGATAATGTCAACTTGATGGCTCTGAGCTCAGTTGTTTTTCCCCTGAGAATCTGGTTAAATTGGGCTGTCTGTAGTGTCAGTGTTATCTTACTGATGGCCCTCCAGTTTTCCGACTTTCCCCTCTGCAATGCACAATGCCTTGTAAACGACTATATTTTGTTTTTCTTATACCCTGTTGCCTTTTTCATTGAGATGAAAATTTTCATAGAGCTCACTTACAAACAAACTTTGAAGAGATCAGTATTCATGCTACTGTGTCCAGAAGACAGTACTAAATAGGCTGCAGAGCCTTGGCTGTGTTACTGAAAGAGTATGGATCAGGCCACTGCCCTCCCTGCTGTGTTGCGGGTATGTTTTTTTCTCACCTGTGTCAACCTTTGAGTCTTCTTTCAAAGCTGTGGCTTTTCAAGGCATAGCAGGAGCTGAGGGTCTTTTACAGTGGAGCTGAAGAGCTGTGTTTCGATAGGGAGAACAGGTATGAAAGTCTTTCCTTAATCTGGACCAGAACAGTGGGGTTAATATGTGTAGTGGCCAGAAGGCACTACACAAAGCTTAAAATAACCAAGATGAGGATAATTTGGTTTTAAAAACCATCTGGGGCTTGATTCAGTGCTCATTAAAATTCATAGTAGCCTTATGATTGGCTTCTGGAAGAATTAAGCAGGGTGTTGCACTTTATAACGAGTACTTTGGGCTTTGTCCAAGAAAATACATAAATGCATACAATAACGTTAGAAATTAACTTATTCCCTGTAACATCCAGCTTAGAATAAGAATCTTTCTAGCACTTGTGGAAGTCAGTGAAAAAACTCTGGTTTCAAGGGACTTTGGATTGGGTCTGAAGAACAGATGTTAGAGCTGACTCTGGAAAGAAGTCTCTCTGGGCAAGTCATCTCTGAGCTGTTCATGCTACAGCAAGCTGTCCAGTTTGGGTACACACATAATTAATTTGCAGAAATCAGAGCTCCTGAATGTGTAGTGAGAAGTGTGGAAAATTAGATTGCAAACCTAGATGCTGTTATGGAATATTTGGGCCATAAAATGAAAAATGCATGCTGTGTTTATTTCATTAGAAACCTAAATGTATAAAGTAATGTCACAAGTAGTTTAGATCTTGTACCACCTCATCAACCATACATGATGTTAGTAGACAAAATGCTCCTGTTTGTGATTGCTACTGAGGAAACTTCCTGATTTCTGACACTTTATTATAAAATATGCACTGTTTGGTGTTAACAGAGAAGAAAATACTAATTCTGCTGCTTGCTCCCAAAATCAGGAATTTGCAGAGCTCTTCGGGCTTTTGTGTTCTCTTCCAAGTTCTAAATATGTTCTCCCTAAGCTTCTGCAAAATAGCAGCCTGAGTGACGTAAAGCTGAGCCAATAACTTATTTAAAGAACATTGCCATTTATTTCTGTGTCATTTAAAGGCATGTCTTTAAAACAGTCTCTTAGAACTCAGGGTCACCTGAATTATCTGGCTACTTCTAATTTGTGGTCTGTGATCACCTTCATAATGGGTTGTGGCTGTTCTTGGACTGAGATTGCTATTTGTTGAATGAAGGAAATGAAAGAATTTTCCAGGTAACTACCCAAGTATTTCTGTAGGGAATCTTTGCTTAAGCGCTTGGGCACAACTGTTAGCCAGGCTTTCAGTTTTCATCAAAGTTCTGCAGAACAAAAGAAGAAAACGCTCGTTATGAGTCTTAACATGCATTTGTTTTTAAAGGTCACATGTGGAAATGAACTAAGTTAATACTTTTTTTTATTTGAACACATTTATCTGAATTCCTTTATTTATAGAATTTATTTGGCACTCCAGAGAGCACATGAACAAGAAATGTGTTTTTGAATTAGTAGTTTGATGAATGATGATTAAGTAGAAGGTTAACAGGATTTTTTCACTTATTTTTATGATGCCATCTTCAGAATCTGCAGAATAGGAGACATACCATTTTATTTACAGCTTAAATGCCTATTTCTGATGTTGCTCCTTTCTTTACTTCTTCTTCTTCTTCAGAATCTGGGTATTTCCTTTAATTTTTTATATATATATCTCTGTATCTATCAGTGGATTAGTTTCTGGTGTTATCTTGAAGAGGATTCTGGTTCCATTGTTCCACTGTGGTTTCACTCCTTACAGCAGCCAGCAGGACCTAGGCTTGTTCCAAAGGAAGGACATTTGTTATGACTGCAGCCAAATGCCAGCAGGTCCACGTGGTCGGCTAGACTGTATGAGTGTGTTCAATTTGGACTCCATTAATCATGTGGTAGGGTTTTGGTATAAAAATGTTCTTATAATACCAGAAACAGCTGGCATGTTTCAGTCCTTTGTAACATGCATTGCCTGGCTGCGTGCACATTTTAGTTTCTTATTGTGGAATCTGACAGCATTAATAGTTGCACAAATGTTTTGGGTAGTTTTGATTTTTTTTTAAACAGAGAATGGTGGTTGGAAGCTTTATCGTGTGGCCACCAGCCTGTGTTCTGCTGAAACAGCGTGCCCCAGAGCAACCAGTGTCTTACTTTGTCTTATGCTAGTATTTAGGCTATTATAAATTGCAGCCTGAATGAAGACTGGAGGAGAGAGCTGAGGTCAAAAGAAAGTAAAAGGCTTCTCTAACTACTAGCAGGAAAGACCAAAAATCACTCTTAGGGGAGGTGGCAATTAACAACTTTTTCTCTTTCCTCTGTTGTAGCAGTCACTCCTTTGCAACCCATCCTGTGGACTCCAGTGCATTCACAGCTGATGGAGATAGGGAAACTGAGGGTACAGTATTATGACATGCTGGTTTCAGTGGCAAAACAAGAAGGCCCAGTTCCTGCACTGAAGGTTGCTGGCTTCTGAGTTGTGGTGGCATGACTGTTTGCATGGCTGAGCTGTATGCCAGGCTGCTGGAACAATGTGAGTTTAAAAATAAATTAAATATTAATAATAAAAAAAAAAACCAAACAGGTTTAACCCTTCACCTACCTCCTATTTCTGGTAAAACCAAAAGCTTTTTGATGCAAGTAGTTGTATTGGTTATCTGCATGGTATGGTCTGCAGGCAGCTGTACAGTTGGACCAGCACAACCAGGGGAAATGAGCTGCACTACAAAAGTATGAATGAGTGGCATGCAGCAGTGCTCAACAGTGAAAGAAAAGCAATTGCTCAGTCCAGCAACTGGAGGGGGCTGAGATAAATTTTGGATACTCATCCCCATTGCAATGGTCAACGCTTCCCGTCTTGTCCTCCTTGTATTCCATTCAAACAGCTGCTCTTCATCTCTACCAGCCTTCCCCCAAAATAAGCTACCCATACACCACCGTAGTACAAAGCACCCTTCTGCACTCGCTGTAGGGCGGCTGCTGCCGGGAGGGTGACTGTGGCACCCTTTCCCTGGCACAGGATTAACAGTGCAGCTCTCTGAGATGGGCTGCATGCGTTCAGCTGCTTAACGCTGTGTTGTCTGTGAGGGCAGTTGTTCCCTGCCTCCACAAGACAGCAAGTGGGATGGGAGCCTCCTGTGCTGCCCAGAGCCACATGGCTGGATTTTGACAAGCATAGGCTCCAGCCCTCAAATTATTCTAGGCTCTTGAGAGTTGGGTTTGAACGTACGCAGAGGTAGAGGGGGACTAATAACAGCAAATGGTGTTAGACTTTTGCTACCATTATTTTAGCCACTTGGAATTCTCTGAATTCTGGTTAATACTTTTGCAATAGCTGACTGACCTAGTTATTCTGAACAGAAGCTGTAGTCTGTATTCCTCTTATGTCAGCCAGGGATTTCAATCTGCATTTCTATAACATCTTTAAGGATCGCAGCATGCTTGAAAAACAACAGATTAAGCCGCCTCTGTTCTGTGGGAGTTAAGCATTGTCACAGTCATTTTACCAGTGTGCAGAATGACTTTCCCAAGGTGACCTGGTGCATCTGTGGAAAAGGTAGGCTACGCTGACTTTCTGCTGCGATGTTGCTGTTGCAGGACTGATTGTCCTGACTTTTGTGGGAAGCAGCAGATACACCTTTTGCAGAGGGTGGCACAGACTTGTCTGGTGGAGCATGACGTTACTTCTTTTATAACCTAATATGTCTGTGAATTTTTGCAAGTAAAAGATCTGGAAGAAGTGTGAGATAGCTGTGATCCAAGCTGTATTGATATTATCTGCAGGGAATGTCTACCAAGCCACAGGAATTTAACCAGTAGCAAAATAGCGTGTGCTGTATTCAGGTGATCCTCTTGAGCTTTAGTTTCAACTTCTCATCAGAGTAGGAGTTAAAATTTTTAAAGAGTGTCTGCTGTTTTCTTACTGTCTTTAAGCTTAATCTCCTTTCTTGCCTATGTTCTCAGCTCTTGCTGCTCCAGCCTAGTGTTCTCAGTCTGGCAGAATTTGCAGGTCCCCGTGCTACTTCCTTGCTGGCTATGCTTTTCTCCACCATTGGAGTTGCCCAGCCCAGGAAAGCCTGGCTGCGATTCTACCCTAGTGCCAATGAGAGCCTGAAGCAGCACCAATTTTCTTGTGACCCTGCGTGCATTGTATTTGGCGGTGTGCATATGGTGAAGAGGGATTCCACACTGCCCTGCCAGATTTGAGCATGGGGATGTGTCCTGATCTCTAACAGCCTGCAGTGCTCTAGCAGAGGTGATGAATTTGCTAAACCAACTTCCAGTTCTTCAGCTCTGGTGCATTTGTTTTTTTCTTTTGAATTGGGCCAAAAAAATGGAAACTGGATTAGATTGTAAACCTTGGAGACACTTAAAAGCACACTGAACGAGCACATGCAGTGGGAGTGCAGATAAGGCTTTGTCCTGCTGGGATTTCCAGGACACTACCTTTATAATGTCAGCAATGCATAGTAAGCAGGAGGACAGCCTAACATTAGAGCACGCAATCCAAATAGTGCTCTCTTGAAATTTTCTGCCCACCTCTGAATGCAATAGCCTTGGGGAAAGGTAGCTAAACTATAAGCACTTATTTAAAGTGAAACTGCCTCTGGATTGCTCCCTCCTTATCTCCAGTCCTGGCTAATGTCATGTGTTGATTATGAGACTTGCAGACTTGATTCCTATCTTGTGCTTCCTCCCACCAGTTGATGCAGATGCTTTGTGAATTTGCAACACACCCTTTTTCCTAGTGACCCCTTTGTCCCCATTGTTGGCATACTTTTTCACTTCCCTGGCCAGCTTACTCTGGATTTCAAGAGCCATGAAAGAGAAGAGGGACCACACTTCTTTGATGGAAATGCATTTATGCCTTCTAGCAAATCCCAGAGCTCAGAGGAGCCCTGATAGAAGGTCTAGCTCTGAACCACAGCCTAGCTCCATCGGTGGAATTGCCTTAGTTCTTACTCAGATTTCCTGAATGCATCAGATTTACTGTGCCTTGGTATTAGGCTTCTCCTAGAAGCTTTGTTGAAGCAGGATAAATTTTTCTGAACAGCTTGCTCAGTTCCCACAAGCTCCAAACAGGTGGCCAAGTATGTTTCTCCTGGTTGAGGCAGAAGAAAGTCGTCGTATATGGTAGAGTTGGCCTTGGTGTCTCTAACTTTTTTTTTTTTTTTTAAGATTGGAGGTGCCCAGTCTTGCCTGTTGGCATAGTAAAACATTGAAAAGTTTTTCTTCTCTCACAAAATTCTGCTCCAGTAGAGATGAAATGGGCTTAAGTGGAATCTACTGCGGCAACAGTGCAGGACGTGAGCTACTGGTGCTTTCCTGATGCAGTGACGTGGATGGGCAGGGTGAGAAAAGAGGCGAGATCAGCAGTTTTGATCTGAAATTTGCTATGCTTTGTATCTGGGGAGGGGACATGGAGTACAGAATGGCCTTTGCTGTGTAGATAAATCGGGCAGTCTGCAATGCAAGCATTTAGTCAATGTACCCTGCAGCACTTATTGCTTGCCAGTTATGGCTGCCATAGCTAAGACAGACAGGGCCTGAATGAGCAACATAGAGTATAGCAACCGTAGGAGGAGTGGGGTGTGTATGCGTGTGTTTATATAAATGTGAGTATAATTATTTATATTATCTTGTGCAATTCTCTAGGTAAGAAGGGAGCAGTGGGCAGGGAAGGAGCAGTGAAATGTTTAATAAAGGGACAATTGCTAAAGGGGAAAATTGGAGATGCATCACTTCTACTGGGAAATTTTTCTTCAAAGTGTGTAGGACTGCTAGGACCCAACTTGTGAATAGAGACTGGAAAGTGTCCTAATTTTTCATTAAGATGGTAAGTAGCAGAGGTTCAGACCAACTCAAAGCTGCCTTGGTTTCATCTAAGCTTGTGTCTTGACAAGTAAAATCAGGCTTTTCCATTTATAAAGAACTTGTGTCTTGTTCTAGAAGACTGTCTTAGCATGTAAGCCCATGAAGTATAATACTTATGCAAATCTGAAGCCAGTTCCAAGCCTGGGTGACTCCTTGTAGTATATAAATGACATTTCTCTGTGACACTCCCAAAGCTATTGTGTCCACGACTCCTCACTGATTGGCACATCAGCAAAGCATGGATGCAACAGATGACAATGACAGTTGGCACTCACTGTCGCGTTTCCTCCACACCTAGAAGGATTATGCTCTGTTTCCTCATCTCTGATCCTCCACAGCACCGCTTCTGCCTTGCAAGTTCCAGTCTTTTGGAGAAAGAATGCTGTCCCCCTTCTTGATTGTACTTTGTTATTTACTACTATTAACATGAACTTTCCTTTTTTTGATTACATCTGTGTATGGGGCTGCCCTGTAGGAGGAGACAAGCTAATCCCCAGACAGAAAGGAACCTGGCTAACTTTATTTCCTATACCCTAGGGACGCTGCTGTGAGGTAACAGGCAGGAAACCTCAGTCTCTTTGGCAGGCTTTGGCAGGCAGGGACCTGCAGTGTAATGTAGAAGCAGTGACTGCACTTTCAGGAAGCAGCCTTCCACAATTTAGCTAGCAAGTCTGGAAATGAGGATTATGAACCTCAGATCATCAGCTACAATGCCAGGGTTTCCTTTACGTTCTCTATATGAACCCCAGTTCTGTTCCTTCTCCATAACATTACTGTAGATCTTCTGCATTCCAACTAGATCTGCGACTCTGGTTGTTGTACAAAGATAATGCAGCCTAGTTAGGCGAGATGAATAAGTAGGAAGGAAAATGGGAATGGGGAAACATGGCTAAAAGGTCACTGGGCTGGCCCACATCTGCTGGACAAGCCACTCCCAGCAGAAATTATGACAGCCTAATGATTATTTGTAGCATGTCATTCATTTATTTATTTTAAGGGCGGTTCGACAAAAACCAAGGTTAAAAAAACTTAAAAAAAATATGGGGGTGGATTTTTAAGGCTTTTATCTTTGCTCTTTGGACCTAAAAATACTTTAGGGTTAAGCCAGCATTGTTAGTGGTTTGGAAAGGCCAAGAATCCTCTTCATTTGCAGTGCAAAAAGAGCAGCTGATGGGCTTGCTGACATGAACTCTGACCTGTCCTGGGCTGTAATCCCTGAAGTGTCCTCTAATGATGCCCCCTTCCAGCTATGCTCATCCGCCACCGCTGAGCAGTGGTGGAGCTGGTGTCCTACTGAACACAAGTCGCTTGTGGAAATGTCTATTTCCAGGAGTCGGTAAACCCTGAGGCACGGCACAGGCAGTGCAACAGGATTATAGGCTGATACTAGACTTCAGACCTCGCAGCACTGACTCATGCCGAGTGACAGGGGAAAAGTAAAAGCGCCAGGTCATGTGCTGCTCATCTGCAATGCAAATAAATCGGTGAATTCTTCTATAGCCAGCCATACAGCAAGCAATTAAAGCTTTCCTGCCGGGAACGACAAGGAATTGGTGGCAGGTCCTGAAATCTGCAGCCGGGCGACACAGGCGGAGATGTTGGGATTCGTTAGAAACTGCAGCAGCTCTAGGCCCTGAGGCTGTGGAGCCGAGAGGGAAGAGCTAACAAGCAAGTCGGAGCTTTAATAGGTCAGCAGTGAAGTGGGGGGGTAAAAAGGGTGGAGGGGAATGGGAGATAATCTCCCCAGGGTTCCTGCCTAAGATCCCGCAAACCTCGGTGCCCAGGTGTGGCTCTGAGCTCTTTTTCTCTCTCATCCCCTCTAGGGACCAAAAGGAGGAGATGGTGAGGAGAAGGCAAGATGGTCCCAAGAGGCTCTGCTGTCGGTGTGTGTCATTTTCCTTGGAACACTAATCTGAGGCTTCTCTGTGCTGAGTTCTTCTGTGTCCCATCTACTACCACACCCTGAAATCAAACTCGGCAGCTTAGGTGAACCAGGCACTGTACAAACATGTCAGACTTGCCTCCACCCCTTTTTCTTCTCCCACTTTCTCCTGCCGTCTTTCTCTCTCAAGTTTATCGGCGTGTCAGCGGATTCCAGTGGCAGAGCATTCCCACCTCACCTCTGGTTACGGAGCAATGAGGAGTCAGGGGTAAGCTCCCTCCTGCAGGTTTGGGGATCAACATTGCCTTGCTTGCTTGCTTTAAAGCAGTAACAGCGCTGTCCTAATGGCTGCTGTTTTGTGCGATTTGTTTCCTCTGTTTACAGAGGACTAGGTTTGTCAGTTTAAACTAGCGTCTTCACTCCCCAGTGGCTGTGCTGCTATGGCTTAACCCCTTCCCTTCGGAGCTAAGCCTTGCCACTGCCAAGAATTAGTGTAATGATCACACGTGTGTTGGCAGTGCCAGCCTAGGGCAAAATGAGAGGGGAATGGTTCGGGGGGGTCATACAATTTTTTCCTCTCAAGGGATGGTTCTGGAAGGGAAGAAAAACCAGGAGCTGGATTCCTTTGGGAAGGAGTTTACTTCATCTTTACTCCTATAGCCCAGCAACACCGTCCTCCAATCGGCTTTGCTGCATGACAGCGGGAGAGTTTCCCTCCAGACCCTTCTTTCTCCTCTCACTTGGAATTGTCCTCTACCGGCATTGTTGCAGCAGGACTGCCAGTAAGATCTTCCATTTTTTGCTTTCCAGTGTCTTTTAGGTGGGCCAGCGTATGGTTCTGTGGTGCCTGGGGTCTAGCGATTTAGCCTTCTGACACTCAAGATGATGGGGAATGTGGAGAGGAAAATGCATTGTTGAATCTTGCAGGGTGATGCTCTTAAAACACTGGGGTGAAGAAGGGGTTAAAAATTACTCTGGATGATGCTTGAGAAAGCAGACAGCATGTCAGGAACATGCATGCTCATTGCCTTTATGCAAGACATAGCAATATCTCCTCTTAAGTCTCTTGTATCTGCAAGGACCCTCACCATATCTTATGAAGAGGTCTAATTGACTCACCAGTTAAAACCCCTTGTGTCTGTATTCCTGACCTTCTGGCTGCTGTGCTAGCCAAGATCCTTTCAGCACACCTACTGAAACTACATTGTAGTACTCCTGTGTGTATATGGGTGCGTGAGTGTATTTTGGCTATCTGAAAGCTGGCTAATCTCCTCCGATTTAAATTACAATCTACAATTTTATTGGGCATTTGTACTTAATTATTTTTGCTAGGTAGTAACCAACATACACAGCCAGGTATTTACAGCTACAGAAAACAGTTCTGTCCATTAATGTTTGCTGATGCATTTGCTTTCTTCTTTGCCAGGACATTAATGCCTTAATGTATTTGGGGACAGAGTACTGAAAAAACAGAAGTTTGTGGCTGGTGAGTGCGAGTTCTCAGGTGAGGCTGGGGGATGTACGTAGAGTAAGAGGTATTTGCTGAGTCTTCCTCTGCTTTTCTGAGTTTTGTGCTTGGGTAAAACCTGGGTCGGCTGGGCCCCCTGCACAGCTGTTGGGGAAAGAAACTCTGCTGCATGGCGCTCTCTCAAGCCCTGTCCCACTGAAAAGTCTCATTCTTGATGGTGTGATGAAGCTGTATATTGATTTTAATATTCTACACTGCCTTGGTACGTACATCCCATGTGCTAAGTGTGAGCAATGGTTTATGTATCTAGTAGCAAGGCTGATCAAATAGTGGAAAGAGCTATCAGCAAACAGTTTGCTGGATTAGTAACTGTGCTTCCAGATGGGACAGTCTGTTCCCTGTACAGGGGTTGTTTCTGTCTAGATGGCTGTGAGTATGCATGTACCTGGAAAGAATATCTTGGGTCCTGCTGCCAAGGCTTGCAGAAGTGAGAAACAGAACTCTTTCGTGGTCACAAAATGGTTTTCATTCACAAGGAGAAGCACTATAAAAGTTTGGCTGTCCAGCCTTCAATTAGAAAAAAAGAGCACTTTTTAACCTACTTCTCTATTGTGCTTAGGGAAATTCATCAGCAGAGAAAAGAATTAAATATTTTGTGCAAATTGCTTAAAACAGCTTGGACTAGCCTACTCCAACTGCAAGTAAAAACTCAACCAGGTTCTGAGTTCTGCATTGCACATCATGTTTTCTTGAGGGTACCAATACAGGTGCCACGCTGCAGCTTCATCACATTCAGAGCTGCACATCAATTCTGTATATGTAAAGGACATCAGCTCTGAAGTTAGCAAGAGCAGCTGAAGGCTAACCAGTATGTTGTGCTGCACAGCACTGACAGCTGGAGAGAGTACAGCAAACTTTCAGATCTTGCCAAGGGAGGCTTGGGACTAGGGGACCGTTTTTCTTGTCTGTTGTACTAACCCTGCTCCTGCACCAGTCTTATTGGCTTCGAAGTTGTAATTGTATAGACTCAATGCGATGGAGTACAGAATCAGGACTTGGCTGATACAGGTCTTGTTTTTAAGGAATTTCTCAGTATGGTTTCTAAAGTTGCAAGAGGATTACCATGTGGCTTGAGGACTAATGCACTGAGATTTGGTCATTAGTGGCGATATTGTTGTTTTGAGACTGATCTTCCATTTGTCTGGCATAAGAGGGCAATGTGAATGTAGGGTGACGATAGACTAAAAGTTCAAATCTATTTCCCTCAAAAAAATCTCAGGAAATTACATTCACCCTAGGGCTGAGCCATTTTAACTCGTAGTGTTAGTGATTAGATTATTTTGTAATTAATTGATGAACAGAGTGTAGCTGTAGACAATAACAGTTATTTATCTTTACTTGTGTTACGAGTGCACCTCAGGTTTTAATGTATGGAGTGCTGTGTGAACATTCATACTCGTGGCATGTGTTTTTTTCCTTTCCAAACAGAGCAGAATAACTGATACTCCCTAGGAGAAGACTTCTCTGTTATGATTTAAATTTCTGTATCAGTGTTGGCAGTAGTGAGTAGGGAGGCACTCAGAGTCAGCCAGGTTGTGGGGTTTAAGCTAGTCTGTCTCCCCCATGTTTTGGGGCACACTGCCTCGGCTGCAGTTTTCCCAACAGTTATCCCATGGGGATAACACAAGTGAACTGCCTTGCAGGCTGTTGACAGCAATTACATATATATGTATCTCACTTTGGGAGAACATAAATAGGGACTAAGATTGTTTAGTGTTGTTTGGAAGGAAGTTTCTCTTGCATCTCTATACTTGGGCGGTCTGGGGAATCGCTGTGGTGTCTCTGCCAGCCCTTTGCCATGCTGCTGGAGTGAGGAGTGTGATCCAGGACGTGTGTGATCGACAGTGCCTCTGCTGGGACAGGTCTGCTTGCAAGCAATCGGCCATGCTCACCGAGTGTGCAACTCTTGCTTGGCGCCTGCCTGGTGCTTCCCTACAGCAAAGTCTGTATCATGCGCATTTGCAGTGCAGCGCTAAAGCTTCCTTCTTGTAACCCAATGTGCCAGAGGCAGCTGGATCTGCGATCCGTGACGTGGCATGGAGGAGCACAGTGAGGTTACAGTGCTCAGACAGAGCCGCAGGACGTGGCACCCAGTGTTTTGAAGCGCTGTGTTTGAAGTAGCGTGTTCCCCAGATGCAGCCGAGTGCCTTGGCTCTTTCGTGTGTCATGTGAGCCGGCATGCCAGATGTGGCCCTTGCACTTGTCCCCACATAACCTCCTATCTGATATGTAAGATGTTGCTATTCATGTGAATTTTTGGAGACGGAACCTTAAATGTTCTTATTCTAATCCCTGTAGTATTTTTATGCTCGTTTTGAATCGATCTGTCACACAAGACAGTGGAGAGTGAAGCCCCATATCCTACCCTGTCTTGAAGCTCTTTGGTATTCTGGATTAACAGCAAAATACAGCCGCTTGTTTTTAACCCTGATGCATCCTTCGTGGCAAAATAATGACAGTAAACCCATTTTAACAATGCAGTTGCTCTTTGGACATAGAACAGTGAAGTGTGCGTGTGTAAGGCAGGTGTCAAAGCGATGCAGTGCTGTATGGTTTTGTATATCCAGAACGGGACACAGCCACATCAAGTCTTTAAAAGGTGGGGAAAAAGCATTGTAGTTGTTATAGTGGCTTATGTCTTAGCCTTACAATCTGCAGCATGCATCTTGCTGGCTTTGGGTGAAGAAGATGCGATGAGTTGCAGCCTTCTCTTGGTGCTGTTGGTATTTGCTAGCTGTAACCCTCTTACAAACCAAATACAGATGGGAAAAGGCTAATCTTATAATGAAGGCGTTGGATTGCAGTTGAGGTTTGGGTGTGATTTCTGTCTGTGCAGCTGGTTTCTGTCATGGTGTCTAGACCTACGTCCTGGTGTCAAGATCAAACATGTGGTCAGAGCATGTCTTGGCTCCTGCCAGTCCTGTGCACCCATGTTTTCTCTCCGTGGAAGCCAGGGTGTGTTGGGCCTGGATCTGGCCTTGATATGAAGTTAAAAAGCAGCCAGGAGACACACCTGGAAGCTCTTTTAGGTTTGCTAATCTAGACATAGCTGGGAAGAAACCAAGCTAGTCATTTTTTTTCTGTCTCGTCTGCAAATGAGGATAATAATTCCTTTTCCTTACCTTTCGTCTGTTTAGATGAAACCTCTGGAGGGTGGGGCCTGACTTCAGAGACTGGCACAATGGGACAGGGACTTTAGCTGGGATTTCTAGGGGACTGCAAATAATGGAAAACTTTATTATTTGTCAAGGGAAAAAGCCCATTAGCAGTTGGGACATGCCTGTACTGGTTTCAGAAAGTTCAAGAGGTCTTTTCTTTGCAAGTGCTTTTATATGTCCCAGACTGAATTTGGTCTAGTATAGCTAAAACACACCTAAAAGTATGTCACTGAGCAGCATCCAAAACAAGCTTAGCAAATAGGTGTTCGCTGTGTTTCAGGTTTTAGTCCTAATTTATGAACAAGGAAATGGAGCAGGGGAGAAAGAAGCAGTACCATAGCCTTTAGACCCTGTTCAGTGGAGCCAGGGCAAAAAATGTCAAGCAGTTGTGTTCTTTTTCTCACTTGTCAAAAATAAACCCACCAATATAACAAATATGTCTCTCCCTAAGCTTATTTCTAATGTAATATTAATCTGTGCACTCATGTGTGTGTTTGGGCAGGATTTAGAGCATTACATCAGTTTGCTGTGCTGCTAGTTCACTCCGACACACAGTTTTGCTATTGGGGGCTGGTGAGGGAGAGAGAGGAGTGGAAGGAAAGGACTTGAAATAGGGGAAGTGATAGCACAGCAAGCAAATATCCACTCTTCCTTTAGGAGAAAAAAAAAAAGTACCTAAACCAGTATTTCTAAAACTAGAATTGCAGACAAATGTGGAAGGTGCCATCGTGACAAGGCTCTATGTGCTTCGATCCCATTTCAGATTTCAGACCATTTTCCTTTTCCCCCTTTCGCTCACCCTTTGTTGTCATTTCTTGCTGTGTGAAGTCACATTTAGATTGGTAAGCTCCTCAGGGAAGTAACCTGTCATTTTTCTTTGTCTGCAAAATGCTATGAACGTTTATGGCTTGTTATAAATAACGATCATGTCAGAAACCTCAGGAGGGTAAACATTAGGATTTTAGAAGGTATGGAATACAGTGAAATACCATGTGTGCATATTCACACATACATATGCACGACCACATGCATACATATATGCATACAACATGCATTGATAATGGCCTATTTAACTTGCGCTGCATTTGAAATGTATTACATGACAGTGACCTGTATAGCAGATTATGGAAATATGTTTTTCCTTTTAATTGGTGGGTTCTCTGGGATCTTCTTCATCTTCCTACTCCAAACTCAATCTGCATATTGCAGTTCCTCAGGTCCTGTAGGAAGAGTTCTCCTCCTCCCCACCTCCTCTTGTAGCTGGCCAGAGTGGTTTGGCATATCAGCTGAGGGAGTGCTTAGAAATCATGGGAATTGCTTTCTTCAGCCCAGGGACCAAGTGTTATCTCTTGTCCGGGGTGGGAGGAATGCAGCTAGCTGCGTCCAGATCTGTGATAGCCGTACAATAAGCACTGATGAGTGAGTTTGGTTGCTGCAGCAAGGAGGGGGAGGGAAAGCTTATTTTTAACTGGAAACTATACAAGTGAGACTGAAGTAGCTCTCTGCTGTCTTGCTATCATCAAGTGTATGTGTGAGTGAATGAGCGTATGAACATAGTTAAGTACAGTGCATATATACTAATGGAGTATGTAATTGTATGTGTATAGGGTGGAGGCAAGTCAGATTAAATGACGGTGCATGCTAGCTTCTTTGTCTGAGCGTTTGAACTCGTGTGTTGTAATGAGCAATTCATGATAACATTTATCTACTTCTTTTTTTCAGTGGGGTTGATTCTTTTCTGTGCCCTGCTCCTCGGGTTGCCTGTCTCCCAGCCATTCCTCCTTCCCTTCCTAACTCTCATTCCCCTTTCCCTCTTCCATCCTTCATCTTCCCACCCCTTCCTCTCATCTGAGCCTGACCCTTCTCTCTTCTTGCCCCTCCTTCCCAGCCGATCCCTCCCCCTGCTCTGGATCTGCTGGCTGTGGGATTTTTTTCTCATGCTCACTGGCAGATGTGACAGCTTTTGGAACTGTATCATCTAGGAACAGCTATATCTGGAGTTGAAAAATCTAACGTGGTTTCCCAGGCAGCAGGAATGGATCGCTGAGAGAATTTCAATCTCCGACTGCTTTTGTCTTGTGGTAGTGACTTTTATTATTTGTGTTTGTGACATTTCTTACAGTACAGTTGTCAGCAGTGAATGAAAGACTAAAGTCTAGTAGCTTATTATAAAATCAGTGTCACAGTATTTGTATTATTATATTAAAGGGATGCTGTCTACGTTTAAATACAGGTTTGGCTTGATTTACAAAATCTTGTATGCATAAAATGTTCTTATGAATTTCTTACTGAATTAGAAAAGGCCTGTTTCATGTATTTTATTTAAACATTCTTTAGCTGGGTATTGGAAATACAAGTAAATAGCTCTTGCATGAAAACCACAAAGTGAAAGGAGACTGCTTAAATACAGACCTTCTCAATGAAATGCAAAACCTACACAGATTATTACTATCCATTGGATTTCAGATAACTATTTTTAGTGTATGAATTTCATTTGATCTTAATGCAGTGTACCTTTAAACCACCTGTCTGATATGGCAATGTCTTTATAATCAAAGATTGATGCTGACCATATAAAGCAAATGTCATTGGATACCCAGGGGTATGTTGTATTTGGAGTTGATTACATTTTGCTGTTTTTAAGATGTCTATTATAAGCCAATAAGGTAGATGCAGGCCATGTCAGCTAGTTACCCTAAGATTGACCATGAACTTAATAGATGCTTCTTTCTGGGTTTAGGAAGCATGCTTTTGTATATAGGATCTAAGTGTAGTCCAGGTGTTGATTGACAGGTATAGTGATTTAATGTAAATACACAAATGTAGTGTTTATGCTTATGCAAACTGATACGCTGGCATAGAGCCACTGTTCTATTTGGGGCCAAAATATCACCCGGGCTTTAAAAATTTGCATTTTGAAGTAGTTTAGCTAGAATCTTTCTCCTTATAGGGAAATGATGGAAATGTTCAGATAATTGATACTACAGGTGCTAATGGTTGTGGCATTTGTAAACACCATAATTTACATGACCCCTTGCACCTGAAGCAGTTAAAGAGCAAACTTGAAAGAGGCTGTGCGCTATGCTCTGAATATCTTCTCATTATGAAGATGAGATGAGGAATGAAGCTGTGAAAGTAGGAACAGGAGAAGGAAAGATACTGGTTAAAATAATAACATTGCTCTCTCTGGAAATGCCCCCGTTCTGGTGGGTCAAGTAGCTGTCACAACTGACATGCAGTCAATGCTTCAGAACTGAAGCACTTGATATACTACTACAGATATACTTCCTGCTTTCCTTGGGGGCTGTGAAAGCTCCTCGGTAGCACCAGCTGTTGGTTTGAATAGTACTAACACCATGAGCTGTTAGAATATCTTTCCTTTCCAGGATTGTCTGCACTTTTTTTTTCCTTAAAGAACTGCCCTGTGACTTTAGTCTTGATTATTAGTTAATATGCAGCACCTAAGGGGCCTTAGAGATGAATCACTGTGTTTGAGTAGTTGCAATACAGACCTGGAGCATAGAGGCTCTTCACATAAGCTCTCCATTTAGATGTATTTGGGTTTTCATTGGAACATATTCTAAGCAAAGATTATTCTGTCTGCGAAACCTCTCCTAGGCAGAGCAGTTGCTTCCAACCTCTTTTGTAAGTGTTTTTTTTAGTTGCCTAGCCTTTTGCTTTCTTTTTCAACTGTAAGGTATCTTTAGTAGGCTTCTGGACACAGTATTGCAATGGGCATTCTCAGTGTGTGAAGTCTGTATTTCACCAAGGATGGATTGCATGATTGGGGGTTTAGAAAGTGTAAAGATCCTTCTGCGACAAACAAACACTTCCCATCCCAGTGATACAGGATCATGGTAACCAAATTTTAAGCCGGTGTGTACGGATTTTCAGGATCTCAGTCTAGCACTAAGAAGCAAAGTTGTTGTTCACCTGCTGGCTGCACTTTGCTCCCTAAACAAGTTTTAAGTGGAACAACCTGGAAAATGTTTGCCATATATTTCACTGTGGGGAAAAAAGCATGAGGTGTGCTGATCTTTGAGACCAGTGTCCTCTAGAAGTGTGTTCATGTCTACACCAGAACATGTTATCTCTCTATGTGTTCTTTGTCTCCGACCCTTGTAAATATTTATTCAGCACAAATAGTTGGAAGCTGAGGTCCTATACAGGGGAAGAGTGATCACTACAAAGTTGAAGATCAAGTGGTAAAAATCCTCTACCTGATGTCAAGGAAGAGGTAGTGTTCATCATTTTATAAGCAATATTAGTGAGAGGCAAATGCTAGTATTAAAGTTGTCAGTTGAAAGGGAAGAGCACACAAACATTTTTTTTTTTTCTACTGGTGGATATTAATTGCCTTAAAGAAACCTGTACAGCTTTTTCCCAAGCTGGAGAGCTTTAGCACTGAACTACCTAAAAATTTTTGGCACTGGGTCTCTGCTTTGTCTTATCTCTCTTATGGATCTCATTACGCAGTTCATCCTGTGCATTGACAGAAAGCATCTTGGAGAGGAGATGTGAGCTCTGGAGCATGCCAATTCCATTGCATCCACACAACAGTAATCTTGCCCATTAAACACGTTTCTCCAACAGGAAAATGTAACTTGGAATACTTGTAGCTTTAAAGCCATCAAACCAGTCAATAGAATCATAGAACAATTCAGGGGAGAAGGGACCTCAAGAGATCTGTAGTCCAACCCCCTGCTCAAAGCAGGGTCTGCTCTGAGGGTCGGACCAGGTTGTGCAGGGCTTTGTCTTCAAGAGCAAACTTGCTCTTGAAAACCTCCAAGGATGGAGACTGCCCAGCCTGTCTGGGCAACCTTCTCCAGTGCTGGACTCTCCTGGTCACAAAAAAGTTTTACCTTCTATCCAGTTGGGATCTCTCTTATTTCCATTTATGCCTGTCGTCTCTCAGACTCCTACTACTCTCCACTGTGAAAAGCCCGGCTCTCCATAGAAAATTGCCCTACCTCTGAGCCGTTTCTTCATGGGAAGGGTAACTTCCCCTTCACCCCGTCTTCCTTGTCTGTCTTTTGTGAAGAGGTTGTGTCCATCCATCACAGTTATTCAAGCTTTCCCACCTCTGTGACCGCATGCGGAGCTCGCTTCTTCCTTTTTCTTCATATCTTCCCAATTTCAAAAAGGTCTAAAATTTTTGGCTTTCTATCTATCTACATCTCTTTTTTTTTGGCTATAAAGTCTAAATTCAGATTTTGAATGTCTCTTGTGTTTGGGTATATTTAAGTGTTAGCTGGTTTTGGCTTGTTGCAATTGTAATGGCTGTTCACACAAACTGTCTCTCTCAGCCCCCGAGGGAAAGGAATCTTAGTTTTTAATTTTAGCTTCTTCAGCTACCTGCTGACAGAGTTTGATTTCCACCTACCACCTCCTCTCTCTCTCCCAAGCCCCCTGTCAAAGCTAGAAAAAGTGAGATCCAAAATCAGTCTTGGGCAGCTCTTCCTTTGGCAACAACTCTGTCATCTTTAAATGGGAATCAAATGGATATTACGTACTTGGAGTAATCAGTGAGAGGACAGCCCGAGCCCTGTTCATAACCACCCTTCATTCCAGGCTTGTAGTGGAATCAGCACTGTCTAACTGGCTGGACTCCAAAGCCATTTAACCTAGGTGCAAGCCTGTAAAATATAAATATGTATCTCATATATATTTAAAATGTTTATATCAGGCAATATGAATTTGTAGAAATAAAGGAAGCCAAGTGGTAGGAGTTCAGCTATAGATGTAACAGGTGTCTGTTTCTTTTCTGAAATAGGAGCACTGTTTCACAGTGGGCAGAGCACTAAAAAGGTCACTAGAAATCCTAGCTCAGCCACTGACCTGCTAGGTGGTCTTGAGCAAGTCATTGGTCTCTTGTTGCCTCTATTTCCTCATCTGTAAAAGCAGATGATCACGTCAGCTCTGTTGTTAAAGTGCTTGTCACTGGAGAATGTTCTTAATACAGTATAATTAACTAATATAATTGATACGTGATATTACTGATTTGGCATATCGAACCTAGACATGCAAGAGCACTGATGGCATTGCCTTCACTGATTCAGGCATCATGTTCCGCAAGAAGAAGAAGAAACGCCCGGAGATCTCGGCTCCGCAGAACTTTGAGCACCGTGTCCACACTTCATTTGACCCAAAGGAGGGCAAATTTGTGGGCCTGCCACCTCAATGGCAGAATATTCTAGACACGCTGAGGCGCCCCAAGCCAGTGGTAGACCCTTCAAGGATCACGAGGATGCAACTCCAGCCTATGAAGGTAAGAGAGGAAGACTACTCTTTCCTGTCCCCTGGGCTTTCCTGTTCCTTGGGGAGGCCCAAGTTGAGGCAATGTTTCCATTGACCCATATATATTTAAATGGGGCTAAAGGTGGGGTCTGTAAGGAATTCAGTGGATAGCAGAGTCCGGGCTTTGATAACACTGTCTTTTTTTGAGGTGATAGTAACTTCATCAGAAATAAGGACAGTAGTATCCTTAACTGCAGTAGTGTCACTGTTCAAATAACCAGGTGGCTGCCTGTCACTGTAACAAGGACCTGTGAAAGCTCCTGTGGTAGCTGACAGGGCCTAGGATGTGTTCGGCTGTTGTACAGAAAAGTGAAGAGGAGAATTCGTGGAGAGACCTGTTTTAGCAAGTTTGTCATTCTCGTGGGTGAGCAAATTTGGCTGGTAATTAAGTTGACAGGGAAGCCTGAGTGGGAGAGAGCGGGGTAGCACTAGCTTACTGTTCATGGATGGCTAAGTGAATGAGTGACAACAGGGAGCAGGACTAAACGAGGGTTTAGGCTAAATGAGTTAATAAAGCTGCAGTTTAACAGCAAGTGGGACATAGTAAACAGGAGAATGTCCTTAAAGCAGGTCCTTCACTAAGGAGAACCAAGTTACCGATCTTTGTAGATGGGTGAATTTAGATGGCTGTCTTGCTTGGGTGGCTGTTGATAATGGCATCTGGAGACTGCGTGTTGATAAGTGACTGCAGGGACCTGCTGTGTGAAAAGAGGCAGATTCATGATGACCTCTTGGAAAAGGAAATGAAAGATGGTGACAGAATTATTGTGTTTAAAGTCTGGCTAGCTTGCGGGAAGTTTTTGTTCCCAGTTAAAAAAACCCTACAGGGGCCTAAAAAATGAAAGGTAAGTTGTAAAATATTACTATTTGGATTTTAGGAGGGACATGAAAGAAAATAGTTGTCTATATGATGATTATATTTAGCTTTTTGTGTACAGATGCTTAAAACATGGGGACTAAATGGGACTACATTTTAGTATATGCAAGCATTAATGCAAAATCAAACCTGCAATTTAAATGGCACATCAGGATCTTTGAGCAGAATGCTGATTTAGAAAGGAAAAACTTGCTCAGGAAGAACAGGTAAAAGAAAAAGGGAGGAGGTATTGCCTTCTAGTTTATCATGTCCTGAATGTGCTTTGAGGTTCAAAATGTAGTAGGAGATGGGAGCACAATCCAGAGAAAAGATAAAATGTGTAATAAGAGACCAACTTGGTTATATCAAGAGCTCTCTAATGAGCTTAAACTGCAGGAGGATTGCTCAGAAGGGTGGAAACTAGGTCAAGTTATAAAGGGCAAATAGAAAAGAAATTTATGTAGGAACAAAACTGGAAGGCCAAGGCACAAAAAGAGATGTTATTCTCAAAGAACATAAAGGGCACTAAGGAGGCATCATAAGTACACTGGGGAGGAGAAGGAGGATGAAGGAAAGAATTTGTTCGCTGCTCATTGTGGAAGAAAGTTAGTAACAGATGACACTGAAGAATTCTTAAATGTTTAATGATTTTTCTTCAGTCTTTATTGAAAAGGTTAACTGTGATCAGTGGGCTAACACAACATGAGCATGAAGGGATAAGAATGCAGGCTAGAATAAGAAAAGAACATGAACAGAAATGAGACTTCTTAGATAAGTTACATATATTCAAGTCAGCTGGGCCTAATGAAATTCAAGGAATTGCAGATCAGTCAGAATAATTTAAATTCCCAGAAAGAGACTGGAACAAATAAGCAAGTAATCTATTTGCAGCCACTTCCTAGGAGATAGCAGGGTAATAGCTAGCAGCCAGCATAGATTTATCAAGAACAAATCATGTCAAGCAACCCAATTTCCATCAATCACAGGGTATCAGGCTTTGGATCAGGGAGAAATGATAGCTCTCTCCTATATCTTGACTTCAGTTAGGCTCTTGACACTGTATCTATAGCATTCCCGGAGCAAACTGAGCAAGTTTTCTCAAGTATTAGGAAAAGTATACTCAAAAGAATAGCATGAGGCATCACTGTCAAAATAGAAATGTGCTTGAAGAGATTTACTGGAGTTTGTCCTGAGTCTAGTGCTGGTCAGTACTTTCACTATGACTTATTAAACCTGTCGATGGTAAAAGCTGAAAGGAGGCGCAAACCTTTAAGAGAACAAGGATAGAATACCCAACAGTCTTTAAAAACTAGAGAAGAATCTTAAACTAATACTGGGGGGGTTTTGCCCCAGTAAATCCAAGTGCAAATACTCTCTTAGACTGCATCGCATAGTTGATTATTTCTGGTAAACTTCATTTGAACACATTCCTGTTCAATGATACTGATCAATAGTAAGATCTTTTTTTTTAAGTACTAATTGGCCCTATTAGGCCAAGCCCTTATACACAGAGTCCTGGATTCAACTATCATAGTCTTTCCTTTTTTTTTTTTTTTGACACGTACTGTGTGTAGCTTGTAAAGGGTTGCTTTTCTTTTTAAAATTATAATTTCTAAATTTTGGTCAGTAAGGCATGATCTTTGTAAGAGTACTTCATATAGATCTGGCTCAAATTTGGATGTTTCTTCATTAATGTGATGCAGTCTTTAAACACAGCTGCAAAGTACAGCTAACTCCCATCTTCTCTGTCCACTGGTGATAGGACTGACTTAATGGACTAGAAGTGCAACAGGAGTGACTTGAGTCTAATTTTAGGAAGTTTTTAACTAGGAGGCGGGGTGAGCACTGGAATGAATTTTCTAGAGAGGCCATAGTGTCTGTTCTTGGAGATTTCTTATTTTGAGAACGTTAGACACAAGTCTTTCTGGAATGACTTTTGTCCATCTACGTTGGACTAGCTGGCCTCTTGAGATTTCTTCCAACTTTATTTTGAGTTATTCTTTTTCCCAGTTTGTAGAAACATTGAACCATCAGTGAGCGTTGGAGGAGGGCCTTTTTCTCTCCCATCTGCCTGTGCAAGCATGAGCAAGGGTGTGGAGGCATCAAGCTGAGTGCTCTGTGTCTTGGGGATGTGCGTATTGCATCTGTCCCTGCTCAGGCTCATTTATGAACTAGTGCTCTTAATTGAGTGCGTTACTGAGGTAAACTGATATGTCTGGCATTTCTAATGGATGAATTAGAATGGACAGAAGACTCTTCCCACCCCACTGACAGATTTCAGAGACTGGGTTTCTGACCATTTCCTTTTGGTACTTTTTTCCCCTATCGAGTTTGGCGCAAAAGTGATGGAAACAGTTCGAGGAGGTAGTGTCCTCAGCATGCTGTTTACTTGACAGCAGCTGGGGCCACAGAGGAAGATGCATGTATGTGGTGAGGGAGGTGTATTGCTACAATAGGACCGAAGAGCAGAATTTCCTGCTGCAGGTGATGCAGGTATGCAATGGTGTGAGTCAGATTGTCCTTTCTTCACCTTGTTTGACAAAATCTTCTATTCTGCCTTTCATTCTCAGATGCTGAGCAAACCGGGTGCTCATTTTGTGCACTGTGGTGACATTCTGTTGAAATTACTGGAGCTGCTGTTTTGCACCAGCTAAATATTAGGCTCGGTGTAATTAATTCAGCATCTTTAGAAGATCCCTGGAGTTCAGTTAGCAAACAGGAGATTGCCATCACTCCAGGGAAGGATTTTCCTCAGGCAGAGATTCATGGAAGTGTAGGAGTGATCCTATGCTGTGAATTTCTGTGAAGAAATGAAACATTTTGGTTCGCAGCACTAAAAAAGCTTCTGTAAGCTTTTCAGTTCCAGAATAAACAAGGTAGAGCACTACATAATATACCGACAGCTTCAAGTGTCCTACTTGTATAGTGCTGTTGCTTGTTTGGATGGAAGCCTTGTTCTTCATCATTTGCTTACAAGGCAATTGTGAGCTGTTGTGACCCTTTGTTCGTCACTTTTAATTATAATAGCTTGGCAGAACAGAGGAGGGATGCAGTGTTGGAACAACGTGGTCTTCACTGGTCAGGACTAAGATGCATTAGCAAAAACCAGACTAAGGGAGGCTGATTACAACACTATCGAGAGCGGTACAGGGAAGGGATGAACCTTGTATTGGAATAGCAAGGTGATTTTTGCAGATAGAGCTTAAGGCATGCTGTAACTTCTGAGAACTAATACTCTCAGGAGCTTGTTGAGCCTAAGTTAGTCATGTAGTGTAGCACAATTTCAGCACAAGAGTCAGGAGTGCTAAACATCCCGGTTTTGCTCTAATGTTGTCCTAAACGTTGTTCTAAAGAATGTGAGTGCAGCAGCAGAATTCACTGTTCTGGCTGAAAGCACTGCTGCCTCTGACAGAAGGATGTAACCCGATGATTCCTTTTTTTTTTTTCCTTCAGTAAAAGACAATAAAACGAAGGCAGAAAGAAACATTTCTCTTTTTTTCCTAAACTCCCTGAATAATCTTTGGCTAGACAGACAAAATCTAACCTTTGTCAAGATAAACTGAGCCTCAATTTTTACAACTCTAACTTTTTCACCCCTTCCGTATGTTTCACAGACTGTGGTGAGAGGCAGCACTGTGGAAGTGGAAGGCTATATCTCCGGGATACTCAATGACATCCAGAAGCTTTCTGCCATCAGTTCGAACACTCTGAGGGGAAGGAGCCCCACCAGCAGGAGGAGAGCTCAGTCCCTTGGGCTCCTGGGGGAAGACAGACCCCCAGACATGTATCTGCAGAGTCCTGAAGCAGACTGGGCAGACAAATATGGAAACTACCTCAATTGCAATGGTGGGACCAAGGTGACCCGGAGGCAGACTATGTGGCCAGATTATAAACCCAGATTGGAAGGACAGTCTCATCCCAATGGTATGGTAATGAAAGCACAGTCCCTTGGGCCTTCGGAGTTCCAGGGTGCTGACGGCAGCTGCCTCCAGCGTGCCTCTGGTTTGCAGCATATGCCAACTCTACCGGGGGAGAGTGAGAAGACAGGAAAAAAGAGCTCGGAAGAGTGCTGGCCTCAGCCTTGTCTCGTACGACAAGCAAACTCCAGGCCCTCAGGGGAGGGCAGCCCTAGCTCCAAATCAAGGGAGAACAGCTTGAAGAGGAGGCTGTTACGCAGTGTGTTCCCCTCATCCAGCGGCTCAAACAAGTCAGGCCCTTCCCTGCAGATAAAGGTATAGTTATTCAGTATTTTTGAGCGAGTGCAATGTTGACTTTACAGTTACAGAGGTTACTTACACAGCTGAAAAAATTTAATTGCAAACGTCATGCAACCATCTGTTATTGTTATGATTAATGCTGGAATCAAAATAGTCCTGGACAGGGGAAACGTGTAGTCTGCCTAAGCTTCACAGAATATACTGGTAGGCATAGCTCAAAATGGCAGCCAGATCTACATGAGAAAGGCTTGTTAGTGGAGCTGTGCTTGCAGGAGTGTAGGTTGGGAAGGAGGTAGGGGACTTACTCATTTTTGCCCTTCTGTAGTAGTAAAGGCATAACTCAAATGCCGTTATACAAGCATAAATGTGCTTTTGCTATTTGGGAAATTGCCGTAATTTACATTAGTAATGTATTCTTTTGCCTGTGCAAAACAGAACTACCTCAGGAGAGCTTGTTGGTTATAGCTGTATCTGCCAACCTGCCTACAATAGGAATGTTTCCATCAGCACCCCCATACTGTCAAACAGGAAATCTGACTGTTCGTTTTTGTAAGGACGGGACAGCTCATAGCTAAATCTCCCCCAGGAAAGCTATCCTGAATGAATGACTCACTTCTTACTAAACTAGGAGAAAAACTCTGGTTCCTGTAACTGGATGGGAAATGCAGCCCTTCGGGCCACAGCTTCTAATTCATCCCAGGCTAACCCAGCACTCATTGTCCTTGCCCTGCCGTTCGGTGGTTTCAAAGGCTGCGCTGCGCTGGTGCAAAGCCAGGCTAATTTCTGGCAGGCGTGGAGTCCCTGGACTCGGAGGAAGTTGACAGGAGCCATGGCCCAACAAAACGGACTGTTCTAAAGTGTATTGTGGGGTGGGGCTCTCTCTGACCCGGCTTGTTGGAGTTTGCATAAGGATCAGGCTCAAGGCTTTCAGACGCAGCCTTCTCCCTGCAGATTCCCTTTCCGAGGGAGTGGGATTTTAAAGGAATGCAGTTCTTTGGTAGCACAAAGTACACTAATTGCTGTCTCTGACTTTGGGCTGATCTATACTGGCTGGAGGCCTGTCCCTGAGTACTTAGGAGAACTGACCACCTCTTTCTTCTCTAGCAAGAGTGTCTTTGCCGTGCCTCAGCGCTTTCACAAGGAGGAGCAGAGGTTACCAGTCAAATGGCGTGTGTGCATGGATGTGCTTGGGTGTGTTTGAACTCGAGCTGCTTGTGAAAGGAGAGGAGTAGGAAAGACCTTGAGGTTATCTAGTCCATCTCCCTGCTCCAGTGAAGGATCTGCGCCATCACTGGCAATTGTTTATCTAAGCTGTTCTTAACAGCCTCCAATGATTAAAACCTTAGTCTCCCTCACAAATGGAGATGATGATGCGTAATTGTGACGTGTAAGAAATGCATAATTGCAGATGAAATGGAAAGGGGATATAACTGGCTGAAAATGGGGAGGTGGGTGCCTTGACAGGCTGCCTGTAGTCACCGTGGGAAGGCCGAGTGCTCTTTCCTTTCAACCTAATGTGGGGGGGAAGGAGTGGGAGAACCAGTGACATCTCAAAACGTCCGGAGACTGAAAATGTGTATATATAGGGGCTGCCAAATTACAGGAGCAGGAAATCATACTTACGTGTGGTTAGACAAACATGTGTGAGCTTGCATGCATGTTGTGTGCCCTTTTGCATGCTCTAGGTTATATAAAACATTTTTTTTTTTTCCTTTCTCCTGAGACAAAACAGGAGTTGAGAAATAAATACTTCACTGCCATGAGCATGTCTCTGCAGGACTGCAGGGGTGGAGCTGGTAAATGAGGAGGAAGTAACTTCTGACAGGCAGTTTGTGTTTGTGCACTCCTGCACCCCGACGCCAGCAGCTACTAAATCATACTTTCAGGGCCTGTGTGTGTGTGAAAATGAGCTGTATGTGTGTTAGCCTTATGCAGATTTTACTGTTGACAAAAATCCTTGGTTAAAAACCAAAGTGCATAGAATTAAATTCTATACAATTATTTTCTGTCTGAGACAGAGAAAATGAGTTCTCTTTTAAAAATTTCTCTTTTGGCAGTTTTTAGTTCCCATAATTAATAATCTGTCTGAATTGTAAGAGAGGAAAAGCTTGTCGCTTTGAAGTTTTTATTTTGCCCTATAATATAAATGATTGGCTTGCTCTTCCTGAAATTGCTACTTTGTCAGATCCACTATTATTTACATATAACTAAGTATATAATGTATTTTATACCTAACCTGCTCGATGTTGTTGGATTTTAATTAGTCAACATTTCCAGGGTGAGCATTAGCACTTCAAGGTTTATCTTTCTTGGGAGACCTATGCGTAGTGCTAGCATGGGAATGCGTATCCTGAAGCCACATTACCGCAGGCTGTGATCTTACTAGATCTCATGAACTAAACAGGGTTGGGCCTGCTTCGTACTTGAGTGGGAGGTCTCCGAAAGCCTCGAGTGCTTCGCGAAAGAGCATTGCTAATCCAAATTCATTGTAGGTCAGTTTTGAGCCAGTAAGGTGGCAAGGTGGCAGGTGGCTCTGTGTAGCTGAAGCATCACGCTGGCCTCCCACAGCTGTCCTGGTTCATAGTGCTTTTCCCAAAACAGAGTGCTAATTCTGTGTCTGATCAACACGAATGCTCTGCAGGTACCAGTGGAAAGTGCAGAGAGAGTATTCAGTAGGCAGAACGTAATTACCCAAAGGGAATTAGGCCAAGACATCAAAGTGATTTACAGCTTTGGCATGAATCCTCTTTTCTTTTATATATAGGAAGATCAGAGGCACAGAGGGATAAAGGATTTTAAAATTCTCTGCAGCACAGGTTGCCCCAGAGTTTTGATGGCAAGGTTGGAATGCTTTTTAGCAGCTGTTTTGTTTTTTGGCTTTTTTTTTCCTTTAAAAAGCATGTGCTTTAAAAGGTCCCTTTTAAACTGCCTTAATTTGGAGGTCCTTAAAGTGTAGCACCCATCCTCTAACTGATTCTTGAAAATCCGCATCCGTGGGGCTTCCCCTAGTCATGCAGCTTATGTTGGGCAGACCCGGAGACAAGAACCTAGAGCTCGTGACTCCAGTCTGCTACAAAATGTACTAGGCCATAGTGGCATAACACGCAACTGATTCCTGACACTTCTTTCTTCTCGTTAATCTAACTGTCCCTTTTTCTTTCTTCCACTTTCATATTTGTTCTTCTCAAAGCCTAATGCTTTCTTCAGGCCCCAGCAGTGGGGTTCACCACGCAGCCCTGCAGCCAAAGCCCAGTCTCTTCCATCAGATCAGCCTGCATCCGATTTCCCCAGGATGATCTCCGAAGCTGGGACCCCCCAGAAATCACCAACAGCGGAGAAGGCAATTGCACTGCCACAAGGCAGGCCGTCACCGGCAGGGTCTCCGAGGAACCGACAGACTCAGACTAGTTCTAGCAACCTTCACCTTCCCCAGGACTCTTCTGTGAAAGGGCAGCTGGCCAGTGAGGACCCGGTGGTTGTGACTCATGAGCAGTTCAAAGCTGCCCTTAGGATGGTAGTGGACCAGGGGGATCCCCGGACATTGCTGGAGAATTATGTAAAGATTGGTGAAGGGTCCACAGGTATCGTCTGTATTGCTCGAGAGAAGCACTCAGGGCGGCAGGTGGCAGTGAAAATGATGGATCTGAGAAAGCAGCAGCGCCGGGAGCTCCTTTTTAATGAGGTGAGTGTAGTGACGAGAGGTGGGGTTCTGCTGTCCACCGTAAAGCCATGGTAACAGTTGGTGTGGTAAAAAGAAGGGAAGAGCAGGAGACATCTTCCTTTTAACAGAATTATGCTAGTACTAAGAAGAAAAATGACTGGGGGGATGGAGGCTACTGCGTTGTACTCATAGGGTTGTGCATGCTTGCTTTGTTGGATAAGATTAAGTGTTGTTAGTGATTTTTGTGGTTGTCAATTGTCCACTGTGTTTTTACAGGTGGTGATAATGAGGGATTATCAACATGTCAACGTAGTGGAGATGTACAAGAGCTATCTAGTGGGAGAGGAGCTCTGGGTGCTGATGGAGTTCCTGCAGGGGGGAGCCCTCACAGACATTGTGTCTCAGATCAGGTACGAAGCAAAATCCAAACCGTCAACACTTGTGTTCCCACCTGACAGGCAAGAGCAGTCGAGTGGAGATTTCTGGGAAGAATAGTTTCCCTCAGAGATCTTGTGACTGCAGTGCCCTGAAACTATTACACTTTGTAACTGTCATCCATTTGAAGTATGCGATAATACTTCTGATGTAGAAGGGACCTCATTTACAGTACTGATCCCTTTAGATACTGACTATTCATCTACTTGATGACCTTCCCTGTAAAACACAGTACTCATCAAAATTATTGTAGTAAACAATATCTGTTGTATTCTGGCCAGGAAGCTCATTGAATAAGTATTAAAGAGCATGCAGAAATAGTTTTCAGTGGTACAACCTTAGTGAGGTTGAATTTGTGGCTAACTCCTCTGGAGAAGTGCAGCAGAGCCTTGAGATCTGGACTCCTTCCCAAATTTCATTGCCTAAAGATAGCAACTACTGGACACTCTCCTAAATTTGTTTTCTTATCCACACCACTTCATATTAATTAATGACCAAAGTATTCCTGTAGGGCAAAGAAGTTGTTCTCAAATGGCCTCTAGAGTCCCACTCACAAGGTGTTCCGGAGATGCAGTTGTGATGATTGTGTCTTACCCGTGACCCTGGAGCACTGTCGTCCTGCTTCCGAGCAGTCCTGGGGGGCTGTAAACTGGTTCAGGGAATGCCAATGAAAAGACTGACCAAGAAAGTCTGTAGGATGAGCTTTCCTCTTTTGAAGATTCAGAATCTTAATTGGATTGCAATTAGGTAGTATTGCTAACACTAATTGTATTTACTTTTTTTAATCATAGTATGCCTTTAATTCACTTACATGCTTTGACTAGCCTTTACTGATCCTGTGGTGGATTTAAGGCATACATCTTGCTCTGTTGGATTCTCTGTTTTGG